>NC_064926.1:6067500-6417500 GCF_023897955.1 Schistocerca gregaria
CCCTCCCCCGAAATATGTCCATGACTACTCCCGTGCCAACTGGAATGCCTACCGGGACTCCCTTGCTCTCCAGGTCGATAGCCACCCCCTCACCTACCACCAACCTGACGACGTTACCCGTGCTGCCTCCTTTCTCCAGCAGACCTTGTCTGAGGCCGTGGAGGCCCACGTCCCTACCATTGCCATCCATCCGCACCGCCCCACCTTACCCCCACAGGCCGTCCTTCTCCTGCGTGAATCCCGCCGGCTCTACCGTGCCTTCCTTCACACACGTGACCAGGACACACTACGACGCCACCGGCAACTACAGCGACACATCAGGAACTTACTCACGGCAAAGAAACGCCGGGACTGGCGACAGACATGCACCCGTCTTAATGCCACCTTACCTATCAACTCGTCCAAGTACTGGTCAGCCTTCCGCCGCCTTACCGGATCTAAACCCTCTCCCTACTACCCTCTCCTTCATGATGACCACCCCTTCCCTGATGCCCTTAGTAAGGCCAACCATTTCGCCTCCTACCTCTCCGATATCCTTACCATCCCTGACGATCCCCAGTTCGATTATTCCCTCTTTCCTGATGTCCGTGATCGAACTGATACCTCTGTCCCCCCGCTTGCTCCTGGCTTCCAGTACTTGGACAACATCACACACACAGAACTAAATACCCCAATCACCACTCAAGATATCATTGCTACACTTCGCCCTAAACGCAACACTGCTCCCGGTCACGATCGTGTTACTTACCGTCACCTCCGTGAAGCTCCTGCCTCCTTCCTCTCCACATTGGCCAGGCTCTACAATGTGGTCCTGTCCACCGGCTACTACCCCGACCTGTGGAAAACCTCCCGGATCCTGATGTTCCTCAAGCCCGACAAACCGCCTTCCGCTGTCTCCTCCTACCGTCCCATCAGCCTTACCTCGGTCTTCAGCAAGGTCCTGGAATCCATTCTTACCCGCCGCCTACACAAGCACCTTCACCAACACCGCCTCCTCCCCCCTACCCAATGTGGCTTTCGGCCGTCCTTCTCAGCCGATGACCTCCTCCTTCACCTCACTCACCTCCTCTCCGAACAACTCAATTCCCGTCGTTCCGCCATCTTCCTTTCCCTCGACCTCGAACGCGCATATGACCGTGTGTGGCATTCCGGTCTCCTTTTCAAGCTCCAAACCTTTGCTCTTCCTCTCAACTATGTCCGTCTGGTCGCTTCCTTCCTTTCCCACCGTCCTTCCTATGTCACCATCCACAACACTGATTCCTACACCTTCTACCCCTCCGCCGGTGTGCCCCAAGGTTCCGTCCTTTCCCCTCTTCTCTACCTCCTTTACACGGCAGACATGCCTCCACCTGCACCTCCCCTACACCTTCTCCAGTACGCCGATGACACTGCCTTCCTTGCCCTCGCTCCCACCCTGCAACGCTCCCAGCACCTTCTCCAATCCTATCTTGACCGGTTCACCACTTGGTGTAACCAGTGGTTGCTCAAGGTCAATCCTTCCAAGACCCAGGCGATCATTGTAGGCAAAACCACTCGTTCCTTCCGTCTCCTTGATTTCTATCTTACTATTTATGGCCGTCCCATCACCCTCACACCTACTCTCAAGTACCTTGGTGTCACCCTCGACCGTCGCCTCTCCTGGAACCCGCATCTCCGGACGATCCAAGCCAAGGCACGCTCCCGCCTCCGCCTCCTTAAGCTCCTTTCTGGCCGTACATGGGGTCTGGACCCTTCCACCATCCTCTACACCTACAAGTCCCTCATCCGTCCTATCCTTTGCTATGCTCATCCCGCCTGGATCTCTGCCCCTCCTACCTTCTACAAGTCCATTCAGATCCTAGAACGCCATGCGCTCCGCCTCGCCTATCGCATCCGTCTCCCTTCCCCCACGCGGATCCTCTATGACCTGATTCCCTTCCCGCACCTCCTCCTTTTCCTCGAACGGTTACGGATCCTCTACACCTCCCGCAAGCTTGATCCTCCACACCCTCTTGTCTCTCCCATCCTCTCCCACCCCAACCCGCTGCCGCGCCTGCATTCCTATATCCCACCTGCTCTCCATCTTTACACCCTCCACACCCTCTCCCTCGGTGGCTTCCGTCAACTCCCCCTCCCTGATGATGCCCTCCTCCCCTCCATCTACCCCTCCTACCAACTTTGAGCCTTACCTTCCCTCTCCTCTCCTTTTCCTGTGGGCACCCTCTCTCCCTTCTCTCCCTCCCTCCCCTCCCCTTTCTCCTTGGGCTTCCACTCCCCCTACCCTCCCCCTTCTCCTCCATCCCTCTCCTCCACTGGCATCTTCCCCTCCCCCTCTCTCTCCTCTTCCCCACACCTTTTCCCCTTGGCAGGCCACGACTCTGCTGTCTTCCATCAGTTACTTTCATCGTCCTACGCCGAAGACCATCGCATGTGTTTGTGCCTCGACTCTCCTGCAGTGTGTTTGTGTTTCGTCGTTTGTGCTCCGCTGGTTCACGTGTGGCCATCTGCCATCTGCGTTTGTGCACCGTGTTTCTCCGCTTTTATCCATTGTGCTACGCACGTGACCGACTCCGTTTTAACTCTGTTTTGTCTACTGTTTGTACCCCGCCGTCTTGATTGTTTTTATATCTCACTCATCTCTGTTCTGTGTATACTCTGAGGCCGAAGAGCGGCATACTTGGTCCGCTGCCGGCCTACCTGTTTGTCACAGGTATTAAAATCACAATAAAGGAAAAAAAAAAAAAAAAAAGGTACAGCATAAAGTGGGACGAGGCAGTCTGAATTACATTTTATAGATGTATTTCTCACATACTCAGAACCTCTCGCGGTCGTCGTCGTCGTCGTCGTCGTCGTCGTCGCCGCCGCCGCCGCTTCTGCAGAACTAGCAAATGGCCATCGTAGCAAATGCGGCGAGGGACGCCCTGCCTTCGATTCCGAATGCACAAAGTGTGTGGTCTTGTTTCTCAGTCTATATTTGGTCGGTCTCGTAAGAGGTTGAATGTAACGAATGGGTGGGAAAGAGCAAGGGGCAGCGGCTATGTAAAACGAAAACACAAATCCTCAGGGGTGTGAGCGTTTCGAGATGAGTCGTATACATGATATAGATGGTCGTCAGTGACCATGTGGCCTAATGGAAAAGGCGTCGGACTTCGGATCTGATGATTACAGGTTCGAATGTTGTCACGCTCGTTTTTTTTCCAGTTCTGAAAAAGAAACATACCGTTTTAATGTAGCAATTGAGCAGTACGAAACCGTCTGAATGTTGCTGTTGACCATTTTTTGCTTGGAAATGCTCTTGAGCTTGAAACACACACAACAAGACCGGTGTTAACTAGCGAAATGGTCGGCAGAGTGCCGACACCGCGAGTTTTGACTGGCACTTGCACATCTAAAACAACGTCGGAAAGTAACTCGTTCGGCTTTTGAGTCACATAAAGTATGTGTGTTAATTTTGACGCCACTAGCTCTGCATGCTGTCATGCAATTTCTTTACCTCTCAGAAATGATTATGACATAAAAGTGAAGTACGTGACGAGTGTGACGTTAGGAAAACATTATTCAGCATGGAGAGATTCTGTATGGGACCACCCAACCCAAACGAGTACTGTGTGACGTGCTATCCGGCAGGTATTCACCGAGGTAGCCGGCTAGCTCAGTCGGTAGAGCGTCAGACTCTTAATCCTTGGGTCGTGGGTTCGAGCCACACGCTGGGCGGAACGGAATTTTGTTCCGCTGCAGATGTAAATTACCGTTTTTCTGATTAAGGAGATGTAATGGAAATAGCAACTTTAAACTTTGCCTACGTCTCTGTCAGTCACAAGGAAACTATATTTGAATGTGAAGGTGATTTTGTAGACATGTGTGGAAGACATGTTCTGAAATGGAAGTGTTGTTGTTTGGAGAGCACATCGGTTACGTGTCAGATGTGTAGCCAAGCAGTAATGGGTCGCCATAGCTGCAAATATTAGCCGGTAATATGAAGTGTTGCCAGCTGAAGTCTGATGATGCAAGACGACCGTAAGGACGAAGTACCTAAGAGTACCTCTTTAGCTCAGTGGTAGAGCACTGCTCTAATAAACCAGGCATCGGACGTTCCATCCACACAGGAGAAAGATGAATTTTGGAAATCAGTTGCGCGTCGTGGCCGTATAGCAAACAGTATCTGTGATGACGAACAATTAGCGACAGGCGTTTTTTTTAAGAATTACTCTCAGATGTGATTAAGGCGAATGGCGCAGATAAAGCATTTGCCAAAGCGGTACAGCATAAAGTGGGACGAGGCAGTCTGAATTACATTTTATAGATGTATTTCTCACACATCTCAGAGCCTCTCGCGGTCGTCGTCGTCGTCGTCGTCGTCGCCGCCGCCGCCGCTTCTGCAGAACTATCAAATGGCCATCGTAGCAAATGCGGCGAGGGACGCCCTGCCTTCGATTCCGAATGCACAAAATGTGTGGTCTTGTTTCTCAGTCTATATTTGGTCGGTCTCGTAAGAGGTTGAATGTAACGAATGGGTGGGAAAGAGCAAGGGGCAGCGGCTTTGTAAAACGAAAACACAAATCCTCAGGGGTGTGAGCGTTTCGAGATGAGTCGTATACATGATATAGTTGGTCGTCAGTGACCATGTGGCCTAATGGATAAGGCGTCGGACTTCGGATCTGATGATTACAGATTCGAATGTTGTCACACTCGTTTTTTTCCAGTTCTGAAAAAGAAACATACCGTTTTAATGTAGCAATTGAGCAGTACGAAACCGTCTGAATGTTGCTGTTGACCATTTTTTGCTTGGAAATGCTCTTGAGCTTGAAACACACACAACAAGACCGGTGTTAACTAGCGAAATGGTCGGCAGAGTGCCGACACCGCGAGTTTTGACTGGCACTTGCACATCTAAAACAACGTCGGAAAGTAACTCGTTTGGCTTTTGAGTCACATAAAGTATGTGTGTTAATTTTGACGCCACTAGCTCTGCATGCTGTCATGCAATTTCTTTACCTCTCAGAAATGATTATGACATAAAAGTGAAGTACGTGACGAGTGTGACGTTAGGAAAACATTAGGCAGCATGGAGAGATTCTGTATGGGACCACCCAACCCAAACGAGTACTGTGTGACGTGCTATCCGGCAGGTATTCACCGAGGTAGTCGGCTAGCTCAGTCGTTAGAGCGTCAGACTCTTAATCCTAGGGTCGTGGGTTGGAGCCACACGCTGGGCGGAACGGAATTTTGTTCCGCTGCAGATGTAAATTACCGTTTTTCTGATTAAGGAGATGTAATGGAAATAGCAACTTTAAACTTTGCTACGTCTCTGTCAGTCACAAGGAAACTGTATTTGAATGTGAAGGTGATTTTGTAGACATGTGTGGAAGACATGTTCTGAAATGCAAGTGTTGTTGTTTGGAGAGCACATCGGTTACGTGTCAGATGTGTAGCCAAGCAGTAATGGGTCGCCATAGCTGCAAATATTAGCCGGTAATATGAAGTGTTGCCAGCTGAAGTCTGATGATGCAAGACGACCGTAAGGACGAAGTACCTAAGAGTACCTCTTTAGCTCAGTGGTAGAGCACTGCTCTAATAAACCAGGCATCGGACGTTCCATCCACACAGGAGAAAGATGAATTTTGGAAATCAGTTGCGCGTCGTGGCCGTATAGCAAACAGTATCTGTGATGACGAACAATTAGCGACAGGCGTTTTTTTTAAGAATTACTCTCAGATGTGATTAAGGCGAATGGCGCAGATAAAGCATTTGCCAAAGCGGTACAGCATAAAGTGGGACGAGGCAGTCTGAATTACATTTTATAGATGTATTTCTCACACATCTCAGAGCCTCTCGCGGTCGTCGTCGTCGTCGTCGTCGTCGCCGCCGCCGCCGCTTCTGCAGAACTATCAAATGGCCATCGTAGCAAATGCGGCGAGGGACGCCCTGCCTTCGATTCCGAATGCACAAAATGTGTGGTCTTGTTTCTCAGTCTATATTTGGTCGGTCTCGTAAGAGGTTGAATGTAACGAATGGGTGGGAAAGAGCAAGGGGCAGCGGCTTTGTAAAACGAAAACACAAATCCTCAGGGGTGTGAGCGTTTCGAGATGAGTCGTATACATGATATAGTTGGTCGTCAGTGACCATGTGGCCTAATGGATAAGGCGTCGGACTTCGGATCTGATGATTACAGATTCGAATGTTGTCACACTCGTTTTTTTCCAGTTCTGAAAAAGAAACATACCGTTTTAATGTAGCAATTGAGCAGTACGAAACCGTCTGAATGTTGCTGTTGACCATTTTTTGCTTGGAAATGCTCTTGAGCTTGAAACACACACAACAAGACCGGTGTTAACTAGCGAAATGGTCGGCAGAGTGCCGACACCGCGAGTTTTGACTGGCACTTGCACATCTAAAACAACGTCGGAAAGTAACTCGTTTGGCTTTTGAGTCACATAAAGTATGTGTGTTAATTTTGACGCCACTAGCTCTGCATGCTGTCATGCAATTTCTTTACCTCTCAGAAATGATTATGACATAAAAGTAAAGTACGTGACGAGTGTGACGTTAGGAAAAAATTAGGCAGCATGGAGAGATTCTGTATGGGACCACCCAACCCAAACGAGTACTGTGTGACGTTCTATCCTGCAGGTATTCACCGAGGTACCCGGCTAGCTCAGTCGGTAGAGCGTCAGACTCTTAATCCTAGGGTCGTGGGTTCGAGCCACACGCTGGGCGGAACGGAATTTTGTTCCGCTGCAGATGTAAATTACCGTTTTTCTGATTAAGGAGATGTAATGGAAATAGCAACTTTAAACTTTGCCTACGTCTCTGTCAGTCACAAGGAAACTATATTTGAATGTGAAGGTGATTTTGTAGACATGTGTGGAAGACATGTTCTGAAATGCAAGTGTTGTTGTTTGGAGAGCACATCGGTTACGTGTCAGATGTGTAGGCAAGCAGTAATGGGTCGCCATAGCTGCAAATATTAGCCGGTAATATGAAGTGTTGTCAGCTGAAGTCTGATGATGCAGACGACCGTAAGGACGAAGTACCCAAGAGTACCGCTAGGCCGCGCCTCTTTGGTTCAGTGGTAGAGCACTGCTCTAATAAACCAGGCATCGGACGTTCCATCCACACAGGTGAAAGATGAATTTTGGAAATCAATTGCGCGTCGTGGCCGTATAGCAAACAGTATCTGTGATGACGAACAATTAGCGACAGGCGTTTTTTTTAAGAATTACTCTCAGATGTGATTAAGGCGAATGGCGCAGATAAAGCATTTGCCAAAGCGGTACAGCATAAAGTGGGACGAGGCAGTCTGAATTACATTTTATAGATGTATTTCTCACACATCTCAGAGCCTCTCGCGGTCGTCGTCGTCGTCGTCGTCGTCGTCGCCGCCGCCGCCGCTTCTGCAGAACTATCAAATGGCCATCGTAGCAAATGCGGCGAGGGACGCCCTGCCTTCGATTCCGAATGCACAAAATGTGTGGTCTTGTTTCTCAGTCTATATTTGGTCGGTCTCGTAAGAGGTTGAATGTAACGAATGGGTGGGAAAGAGCAAGGGGCAGCGGCTTTGTAAAACGAAAACACAAATCCTCAGGGGTGTGAGCGTTTCGAGATGAGTCGTATACATGATATAGTTGGTCGTCAGTGACCATGTGGCCTAATGGATAAGGCGTCGGACTTCGGAGCTGATGATTACAGGTTCGAATGTTGTCACGCTCGTTTTTTTCCAGTTCTGAAAAAGAAACATACCGTTTTAATGTAGCAATTGAGCAGTACGAAATCGTCTGATTGTTGCTGTTGACCATTTTTTGCTTGGAAATGCTCTTGAGCTTGAAACACACACAACAAGACCGGTGTTAACTAGCGAAATGGTCGGCAGAGTGCCGACACCGCGAGTTTTGACTGGCACTTGCACATCTAAAACAACGTCGGAAAGTAACTCGTTTGGCTTTTGAGTCACATAAAGTATGTGTGTTAATTTTGACGCCACTAGCTCTGCATGCTGTCATGCAATTTCTTTACCTCTCAGAAATGATTATGACATAAAAGTGAAGTACGTGACGAGTGTGACGTTAGGAAAAAATTAGGCAGCATGGAGAGATTCTGTATGGGACCACCCAACCCAAACGAGTACTGTGTGACGTTCTATCCTGCAGGTATTCACCGAGGTAGCCGGCTAGCTCAGTCGGTAGAGCGTCAGACTCTTAATCCTAGGGTCGTGGGTTCGAGCCACACGCTGGGCGGAACGGAATTTTGTTCCGCTGCAGATGTAAATTACCGTTTTTCTGATTAAGGAGATGTAATGGAAATAGCATCTTTAAACTTTGCCTACGTCTCTGTCAGTCACAAGGTAACTATATTTGAATGTGAAGGTGATTTTGTAGACATGTGTGGAAGACATGTTCTGAAATGCAAGTGTTGTTGTTTGGAGAGCACATCGGTTACGTGTCAGATGTGTAGGCAAGCAGTAATGGGTCGCCATAGCTGCAAATATTAGCCGGTAATATGAAGTGTTGTCAGCTGAAGTCTGATGATGCAGACGACCGTAAGGACGAAGTACCCAAGAGTACCGCTAGGCCGCGCCTCTTTGGTTCAGTGGTAGAGCACTGCTCTAATAAACCAGGCATCGGACGTTCCATCCACACAGGTGAAAGATGAATTTTGGAAATCAATTGCGCGTCGTGGCCGTATAGCAAACAGTATCTGTGATGACGAACAATTAGCGACAGGCGTTTTTTTTAAGAATTACTCTCAGATGTGATTAAGGCGAATGGCGCAGATAAAGCATTTGGCAAAGTGGTACAGCATAAAGTGGGACGAGGCAGTCTCAATTACATTTTATAGATGTATTTCTCACATATCTCAGAGCCTCTCGCGGTCGTCGTCGTCGTCGTCGTCGTCGTCGTCGTCGTCGTCGTCGCCGCTTCTGCAGAACTAGCAAATGGCCATCGTAGCAAATGCGGCGAGGGACGCCCTGCCTTCGATTCCGAATGCACAAAATGTGTGGTCTTGTTTCTCAGTCTATATTTGGTCGGTCTCGTAAGAGGTTGAATGTAACGAATGGGTGGGAAAGAGCAAGGGGCAGCGGCTTTGTAAAACGAAAACACAAATCCTCAGGGGTGTGAGCGTTTCGAGATGAGTCGTATACATGATATAGTTGGTCGTCAGTGACCATGTGGCCTAATGGATAAGGCGTCGGACTTCGGATCTGATGATTACAGGTTCGAATGTTGTCACGCTCGTTTTTTTCCAGTTCTGAAAAAGAAACATCCCGTTTTAATGTAGCAATTGAGCAGTACGAAATCGTCTGATAGTTGCTGTTGACCATTTTTTGCTTGGAAATGCTCTTGAGCTTGAAACACACACAACAAGACCGGTGTTAACTAGCGAAATGGTCGGCAGAGTGCCGACACCGCGAGTTTTGACTGGCACTTGCACATCTAAAACAACGTCGGAAAGTAACTCGTTTGGCTTTTGAGTCACATAAAGTATGTGTGTTCATTTTGATGCCACTAGCTCTGCATGCTGTCATGCAATTTCTTTACCTCTCAGAAATGATTATGACATAAAAGTGAAGTACGTGACGAGTGTGACGTTAGGAAAACATTAGGCAGCATGGAGAGATTCTGTATGGGACCACCCAACCCAAACGAGTACTGTGTGACGTTCTATCCTGCAGGTATTCACCGAGGTAGCCAGCTAGCTCAGTCGGTAGAGTGTCAGACTCCTAATCCTAGGGTCGTGGGTTCGAGCCACACGCTGGGCGGAAGGGAATTTTGTTCCGCTGCAGATGTAAATTACCGTTTTTCTGATTAAGGAGATGTAATGGAAATAGCAACTTTAAACTTTGCCTACGTCTCTGTCAGTCACAAGGAAACTGTATTTGAATGTGAAGGTGATTTTGTAGACATGTGTTGAAGACATGTTCTGAAATGCAAGTGTTGTTGTTTGGAGAGCACATCGGTTACGTGTCAGATGTGTAGCCAAGCAATAATGGGTCGCCATAGCTGCAAATATTAGCCGGTAATATGAAGTGTTGTCAGCTGAAGTCTGATGATGCAGACGACCGTAAGGACGAAGTACCCAAGAGTACCGCTAGGCCGCACCCCTATAGCTCAGTGGTAGAGCACTGCTCTAATAAACCAGGCATCGGACGTTCCATCCACACAGGAGACTGATGAATTTTGGAAATCAGTTGCGCGTCGTGGCCGTATATCAAACAGTATCTGTGATGACGAACAATTAGCGACAGGCGTTTTTTTTAAGAATTACTCTCAGATGTGATTAAGGCGAATGGCGCAGATAAAGCATTTGGCAAAGCGGTACAGCATAAAGTGGGACGAGGCAGTGTCAATTACATTTTATAGATGTATTTCTCACATATCTCAGAGCCTCTCGCGGTCGTCGTCGTCGTCGTCGTCGTCGTCGTCGTCGCCGCCGCCGCCGCTTCTGCAGTACTAGCAAATGGCCATCGTAGCAAATGCGGCGAGGGACGCCCTGCCTTCGATTCCGAATGCACAAAATGTGTGGTCTTGTTTCTCAGTCTATATTTGGTCGGTCTCGTAAGAGGTTGAATGTAACGAATGGGTGGGAAAGAGCAAGGGGCAGCGGCTTTGTAAAACGAAAACACAAATCCTCAGGGGTGTGAGCGTTTCGAGATGAGTCGTATACATGATATAGTTGGTCGTCAGTGATCATGTGGCCTAATGGATAAGGCGTCGGACTTCGGAGCTGATGATTACAGGTTCGAATGTTGTCACGCTCGTTTTTTTCCAGTTCTGAAAAAGAAACATACTGTTTTAATGTAGCAATTGAGCAGTACGAAATCGTCTGATTGTTGCTGTTGACCATTTTTTGCTTGGAAATGCTCTTGAGCTTGAAACACACACAACAAGACCGGTGTTAACTAGCGAAATGGTCGGCAGAGTGCCGACACCGCGAGTTTTGACTGGCACTTGCACATCAAAAACAACGTCGGAAAGTAACTCGTTTGGCTTTTGAGTCACATAAAGTATGTGTGTTAATTTTGATGCCACTAGCTCTGCTTGCTGTCATGCAATTTCTTTACCTCTCAGAAATGATTATGACATAAAAGTGAAGTACGTGACGAGTGTGACGTTAGGAAAACATTAGGCAGCATGGAGAGATTCTGTATGGGACCACCCAACCCAAACGAGTACTGTGTGACGTTCTATCCGGCAGGTATTCACCGAGGTAGCCGGCTAGCTCAGTCGGTAGAATGTCAGACTCCTAATCCTAGGGTCGTGGGTTCGAGCCACACGCTGGGCGGAACGGAATTTTGTTCCGCTGCACATGTAAATTACCGTTTTTCTGATTAAGGAGATGTAATGGAAATAGCAACTTTAAACTTTGCCTACGTCTCTGTCAGTCACAAGGAAACTGTATTTGAATGTGAAGGTGATTTTGTAGACATGTGTTGAAGACATGTTCTGAAATGCAAGTGTTGTTGTTTGGAGAGCACATCGGTTACGTGTCAGATGTGTAGACAAGCAATAATGGGTCGCCATAGCTGCAAATATTAGCCGGTAATATGAAGTGTTGTCAGCTGAAGTCTGATGATGCAGACGACCGTAAGGACGAAGTACCCAAGAGTACCGCTAGGCCGCGCCCCTATAGCTCAGTGGTAGAGCACTGCTCTAATAAACCAGGCATCGGACGTTCCATCCACACAGGAGAATGATGAATTTTGGAAATCAGTTGCGCGTCGTGGCCGTATAGCAAACAGTATCTGTGAAGACGAACAATTAGCGACAGGCGTTTTTTTTAAGAATTACTCTCAGATGTGATTAAGGCGAATGGCGCAGATAAAGCATTTGCCAAAGCGGTACAGCATAAAGTGGGACGAGGCAGTCTGATTTACATTTTATAGATGTATTTCTCACATATCTCAGAGCCTCTCGCGGTCGTCGTCGTCGTCGTCGTCGTCGTCGTCGTCGCCGCCGCCGCTTCTGCAGAAGTAGCAAATGGCCATCGTAGCAAATGCGGCGAGGGACGCCCTGCCTTCGATTCCGAATGCACAAAGTGTGTGGTCTTGTTTCTCAGTCTATATTTGGTCGGTCTCGTAAGAGGTTGAATGTAACGAATGTGTGGGAAAGAGCAAGGGGCTGCGGCTTTGTAAAACGAAAACACAAATCCTCAGGGGTGTGAGCGTTTCGAGATGAGTCGTATAATTGATATAGTTGGTCGTCAGTGACTATGTGGCGTAATGGATAAGGCGTCGGACTTCGGACCTGATGATTACAGGTTCGAATGTTGTCACGCTCGTTTTTTTCCAGTTCTGAAAAAGAAACAAACCGTTTTAATGTAGCAATTGAGCAGTACGAAACCGTCTGAATGTTGCTGTTGACCATTTTTTGCTTGGAAATGCTCTTGAGCTTGAAACACACACAACAAGACCGGTGTTAACTAGCGAAATGGTCGGCAGAGTGCCGACACCTCGAGTTTTGACTGGCACTTGCACATCTAAAACAATGTCGGAAAGTAACTCGTTCGGCTTTTGAGTCACATAAAGTATGTGTGTTAATTTTGACGCCACTAGCTCTGCATGCTGTCATGCAATTTCTTTACCTCTCAGAAATGATTATGACATAAAAGTGAAGTACGTGACGAGTGTGACGTTAGGAAAACATTAGGCAGCATGGAGAGATTCTGTATGGGACCACCCAACCCAAACGAGTACTGTGTGACGTGCTATCCGGCAGGTATTCACCGAGGTAGCCGGCTAGCTCAGTCGGTAGAGCGTCAGACTCTTTATCCTAGGGTCATGGGTTCGAGCCACACGCTGGGCGGAACGGAATTTTGTTCCGCTGCAGATGTAAATTACCGTTTTTCTGATTAAGGAGATGTAATGGAAATAGCAACTTTAAACTTTGCCTACGTCTCTGCAGTCACAAGGAAACTGTATTTGAATGTGAAGGTGATTTTGTAGACATGTGTGGAAGACATGTTCTGAAATGCAAGTGTTGTTGTTTGGAGAGCACATCGGTTACGTGTCAGATGTGTAGCCAAGCAGTAATGGGTCGCCATAGCTGCAAATATTAGCCGGTAATATGAAGTGTTGTCAGCTGAAGTCTGATGATGCAGACGACCGTAAGGACGAAGTACCCAAGAGTACCGCTAGGCCGCGCCTCTTTAGCTCAGTGGTAGAGCACTGCTCTAATAAACCAGGCATCGGACGTTCCATCCACACAGGAGAAAGATGAATTTTGGAAATCAGTTGCGCGTCGTGGCCGTATAGCAAACAGTATCTGTGATGACGAACAATTAGCGACAGGCGTTTTTTTTAAGAATTACTCTCAGATGTGATTAAGGCGAATGGCGCAGATAAAGCATTTGCCAAAGCGGTACACCCTAAAGTGGGACGAGGCAGTCTGAATTACATTTTATAGATGTATTTCTCACATATCTCAGAGCCTCTCGCTGTCGTCATCGTCGTCGCCGCCGCCGCTTCTGCAGAAGTAGCAAATGGCCATCGTAGCAATTGCAGTGAGGGACGCCCTGCCTTCGTTTCCGAATGCACAAAGTGTGTGGTCTTGTTTCTCAGTCTATATTTGGTCGGTCTCGTAGGAGGTTGAATGTAACGAATGGGTGGGAAAGAGCAAGGGGCAGCGGCTGTGTAAAACGAAAACACAAATCCTCAGGGGTGTGAGCGTTTCGAGATGAGTCGTATACATGATATAGTTGGTCGTCAGTGACCATGTGGCCTAATGGATAAGGCGTCGGACTTCGGACCTGATGATTACAGGTTCAGATGTTGTCACGCTCGTTTTTTCCAGTTCTGAAAAAGAAACATACCGTTTTAATGTAGCAATTGAGCAGTACGAAACCGTCTGAATGTTGCTGTTGACCATTTTTTGCTTGGAAATGCTCTTGAGCTTGAAACACACACAACAAGACCGGTGTTAACTAGCGAAATGGTCGGCAGAGTGCCGACACCGCGAGTTTTGACTGGCACTTGCACATCTAAAACAACGTCGGAAAGTAACTCATTCGGCTTTTGAGTCACATAAAGTATGTGTGTTAATTTTGACGCCACTAGCTCTGCATGCTGTCATGCAATTTCTTTACCTCTCAGAAATGATTATGACATAAAAGTGAAGTACGTGACGAGTGTGACGTTAGAAAAACATTAGGCAGCATGGAGAGATTCTGTATGGGACCACCCAACCCAAACGAGTACTTTGTGACGTGCTATCCGGCAGGTATTCACCGAGGTAGCCGGCTAGCTCAATCGGTAGAGCGTCAGACTCTTAATCCTAGGGTCGTGGGTTCGATCCACACGCTGGGCGGAACGGAATTTTGTTCCGCTGCAGATGTAAATTACCGTTTTTCTGATTAAGGAGATGTAATGGAAATAGCAACTTTAAACTTTGCCTACGTCTCTGTCAGTCACAAGGAAACTGTATTTGAATGTGAAGGTGATTTTGTAGACATGTGTGGAAGACATGTTCTGAAATGCAAGTGTTGTTGTTTGAAGAGCACATCGGTTACGTGTCAGATATGTAGCCAAGCAGTAATGGGTCGCCATAGCTGCAAATATTAGCCGGTAATATGAAGTGTTGTCAGCTGAAGTCTGATGATGCAGACGACCGTAAGGACGAAGTACCCAAGAGTACCGCTAGGCCGCGCCTCTTTAGCTCAGTGGTAGAGCGCTGCTCTAATAAACCAGGCATCGGACGTTCCATCCACACAGGAGAAAGATGAATTTTGGAAATCAGTTGCGCGTCGTGGCCGTATAGCAAACAGTATCTGTGATGACGAACAATTAGCGACAGGCGTTTTTTTTTAAGAATTACTCTCAGATGAGATTAAGGAGAATGGCGCAGATAAAGCATTTGCCAAAGCGGTATGTCGTCGCCGCCGCCGCCGCTTCTGCAGAAGTAGCAAATGGCCATCGTAGCAAATGCGGCGAGGGACGCCCTGCCTTCGATTCCGAATGCACAAAGTGTGTGGTCTTGTTTCTCAGTCTATATTTGGGCGGTCTCGTAAGAGGTTGAATGTAACGAATGGGTGGGAAAGAGCAAGGGGCAGCGGCTTTGTAAAACGAAAACACAAATCCTCAGGGGTGTGAGCGTTTCGAGATGAGTCGTATACATGATATAGTTGGTTGTCAGTGACCATGTGGCCTAATGGATAAGGTGTCGGACTTCGGATCTGATGATTACAGGTTCGAATGTTGTTACGATCCTTTTTTTTCCAGTTCTGAAAAAGAAACATACCGTTATAATGTAGCAATTGAGCAGTACGAAACCGTCTGAATGTTGCTGTTGACCATTTTTTGCTTGGAAATGCTCTTGAGCTTGAAACACACACAACAAGACCGGTGTTAACTAGCGAAATGGTCGGCAGAGTGCCGACACCGCGAGTTTTGACTGGCACTTGCACATCTAAAACAACGTCGGAAAGTAACTCGTTCGGCTTTTGAGTCACATAAAGTATGTGTGTTAATTTTGACGCCACTAGCTCTGCATGCTGTCATGCTATTTCTTTACCTCTCAGAAATGATTATGACATAAAATGTGAAGTACGTGACGAGTGTGACGTTAGGAAAACATTAGGCAGCGTGGAGAGATTCTGTATGGGACCACCCAACCCAAACGAGTACTGTGTGACGTGCTATCCGGCAGGTATTCACCGAGGTAGCCGGCTAGCTCAGTCGGTAGAGCGTCAGACTCTTAATCCTAGGGTCGTGGGTTGGAGCCACACGCTGGGCGGAACGGAATTTTGTTCCGCTGCAGATGTAAATTACCGTTTTTTCTGATTAAGGAGATGTAATGGAAATAGCAACTTTAAACTTTGCCTACGTCTCTGTCAGTCACAAGGAAACTGTATTTGAATGTGAAGGTGATTTTGTAGACATGTGTGAAAGACATGTTCTGAAATGCAAGTGTTGTTGTTTGAAGAGCACATCGGTTACGTGTCAGATATGTAGCCAAGCAGTAATGGGTCGCCATAGCTGCAAATATTAGCCGGTAATATGAAGTGTTGTCAGCTGAAGTCTGATGATGCAGACGACCGTAAGGACGAAGTACCCAAGAGTACCGCTAGGCCGCGCCTCTTTAGCTCAGTGGTAGAGCACTGCTCTAATAAACCAGGCATCGGACGTTCCATCCACACAGGAGAAAGATGAATTTTGGAAATCAGTTGCGCGTCGTGGCCGTATAGCAAACAGTAACTGTGATGACGAACAATTAGCGACAGGCGTTTTTTTTTAAGAATTACTCTCAGATGTGATTAAGGCTAATGGCGCAGATAAAGCATTTGCCAAAGCGGTACAGCATAAAGTGGGACGAGGCAGTCTGAATTACATTTTATAGATGTATTTCTCACATATCTCAGAGCCTCTCGCGGTCGTCGTCGTCGTCGTCGTCGTCGTCGTCGTCGTCGTCGTCGTCGTCGTCGTCGCCGCCGCCGCCGCCGCTTCTGAAGAAGTAGCATATAGCCATCGTAGCAATTGCGGCGAGGGACGCCCTGCCTTCGTTTCCGAATGCACAAAGTGTGTGGTCTTGTTTCTCAGTCTATATTTGGTCGGTCTCGTAAGAGGTTGAATGTAACGAATGGGTGGGAAAGAGCAAGGGGCAGCGGCTGTGTAAAACGAAAACACAAATCCTCAGGGGTGTGAGCGTTTCGAGATGAGTCGTATACATGATATAGTTGGTCGTCAGTGACCATGTGGCATAATGGATAAGGCGTCGGACTTCGGATCTGATGATTACAGGTTCGAATGTTGTCACGCTCGTTTTTTTCCAGTTCTGAAAAAGAAACATACCGTTTTAATGTAGCAATTGAGCAGTAGGAAACCGTCTGAATGTTGCTGTTGACCATTTTTTGCTTGGAAATGCTCTTGAGCTTGAAACACACACAACAAGACCGGTGTTAACTAGCGAAATGGTCGGCAGAGTGCCGACACCGCGAGTTTTGACTGGCACTTGCACATCTAAAACAACGTCGGAAAGTAACTCGTTCGGCTTTTGAGTCACATAAAGTATGTGTGTTAATTTTGACGCCACTAGCTCTGCATGCTGTCATGCAATTTCTTTACCTCTCAGAAATGATTATGACATAAAAGTGAAGTACGTGACGAGTGTGACGTTAGGAAAACATTAGGCAGCGTGGAGAGATTCTGTATGGGACCACCCAACCCAAACGAGTACTGTGTGACGTGCTATCCGGCAGGTATTCACCGAGGTAGCCGGCTAGCTCAGTCGGTAGAGCGTCAGACTCTTAATCCTAGGGTCGTGGGTTCGAGCCACACGCTGGGCGGAACGGAATTTTGTTCCGCTGCAGATGTAAATTACCGTTTTTCTGATTAAGGAGATGTAATGGAAATAGCAACTTTAAACTTTGCCTACGTCTCTGTCAGTCACAAGGAAACTGTATTTGAATGTGAAGGTGATTTTGTAGACATGTGTGGAAGACATGTTCTGAAATGCAAGTGTTGGTGTTTGGAGAGCACATCGGTTACGTGTCAGATATGTAGCCAAGCAGTAATGGGTCGCCATAGCTGCAAATATTATCCGGTAATATGAAGTGTTGTCAGCTGAAGTCTGATGATGCAGACGACCGTAAGGACGAAGTACCCAAGAGTACCGCTAGGCCGCGCCTCTTTAGCTCAGTGGTAGAGCACTGCTCTAATAAACCAGGCATCGGACGTTCCATCCGCACAGGAGAAAGATGAATTTTGGAAATCAGTTGCGCGTCGTGGCCGTATAGCAAACAGTATCTGTGATGACGAACAATTAGCGACAGGCGTTTTATTTAAGAATTACTCTCAGATGTGATTAAGGCGAATGGCGCAGATAAAGCATTTGCCAAAGCGGTACAGCATAAAGTGGGACGAGGCAGTCTGAATTACATTTTATAGATGTATTTCTCACATATCTCAGAGCCTCTCTCGGTCGTCGCCGCCGCTTCTGCAGAACTAGCAAATGGCCATCGTAGCAAATGCGGCGAGGGACGCCCTGCCTTCGATTCCGAATGCACAAAGTGTGTGGTCTTGTTTCTCAGTCTATATTTGGTCGGTCTCGTAAGAGGTTGAATGTAACGAATGGGTGGGAAAGAGCAAGGGGCAGCGGCTTTGTAAAACGAAAACACAAATCCTCAGGGGTGTGAGCGTTTCGAGATGAGTCGTATACATGATATAGATGGTCGTCAGTGACCATGTGGCCTAATGGATAAGGCGTCGGACTTCGGATCTGATGATTACAGGTTCGAATGTTGTCACGATCGGTTTTTTCCTGTTCTGAAAAAGAAACATACCGTTTTAATGTAGCAATTGAGCAGTACGAAACCGTCTGAATGTTGCTGTTGACCATATTTTGCTTGGAAATGCTCTTGAGCTTGAAACACACACAACAAGACCGGTGTTAACTAGCGAAATGGTCGGCAGAGTGCCGACACCGCGAGTTTTGACTGGCACTTGCACATCTAAAACAACGTCGGAAAGTAACTCGTTCGGCTTTTGAGTCACACAAAGTATGTGTGTTAATTTTGACTCCACTAGCTCTGCATGCTGTCATGCAATTTCTTTACCTCTCAGAAATGATTATGACATAAAAGTGAAGTACGTGACGAGTGTGACGTTAGGAAAACATTAGGGAGCATGGAGAGATTCTGTATGGGACCACCCAACCCAAACGAGTACTGTGTGACGTGCTATCCGTCAGGTATTCACCGAGGTAGCCGGCTAGCTCAATCGGTTGAGCGTCAGACTCTTAATCCTAGGGTCGTGGGTTCGAGCCACACGCTGGGCGGAACGGAATTTTGTTCCGCTGCAGATGTAAATTACCGTTTTTCTGATTAAGGAGATGTAATGGAAATAGCAACTTTAAACTTTGCCTACGTCTCTGTCAGTCACAAGGAAACTGTATTTGAATGTGAAGGTGATTTTGTAGACATGTGTGGAAGACATGTTCTGAAATGCAAGTGTTGTTGTTTGGAGAGCACATCGGTTACGTGTCAGATATGTAGCCAAGCACTAATGGGTCGCCATAGCTGCAAATATTAGCCGGTAATATGAAGTGTTGTCAGCTGAAGTCTGATGATGTAGACGACCGTAAGGACGAAGTACCCAAGAGTATCGCTAGGCCGCGCCTCTTTAGCTCTGTGGTAGAGCACTGCTCTAATAAACCAGGCATCGGACGTTCCATCTGCACAGGAGAAAGATGAATTTTGGAAATCAGTTGCGCGTCGTGGCCGTATAGCAAACAGTAACTGTGATGACGAACAATTAGCGACAGGCGTTTTTTTTTAAGAATTACTCTCAGATGTGATTAAGGCGAATGGCGCAGATAAAGCATTTGCCAAAGCGGTACAGCATAAAGTGGTACGAGGCAGTCTGTATTACATTTTATAGATGTATTTCTCACATATCTCAGAGCCTCTCGCGGTCGTCGTCGTCGCCGCAGCCGCTTTTGCAGAACTAGCAAATGGCCATCGTAGCAAATGCGGCGAGGGACGCCCTGCCTTCGATTCCGAATGCACAAAGTGTGTGGTCTTGTTTCTCAGTCTATATTTGGCCGGTCTCGTAAGAGGTTGAATGTAACGAATGGGTGGGAAAGAGCAAGGGGCAGCGGCTGTGTAAAACGAAAACACAAATCCTCAGGGGTGTGAGCGTTTCGAGATGAGTCGTATACATGATATAGTTGGTCGTCAGTGACCATGTGGCCTAATGGATAAGGCGTCGGACTTCGGATCTGATGATTACAGGTTCGAATGTTGTCACGCTCGTTTTTTTCCAGTTCTGAAAAAGAAACATACCGTTTTAATGTAGCAATTGAGCAGTAGGAAACCGTCTGAATGTTGCTGTTGACCATTTTTTGCTTGGAAATGCTCTTGAGCTTGAAACACACACAACAAGACCGGTGTTAACTAGCGAAATGGTCGGCAGAGTGCCGACACCGCGAGTTTTGACTGGCACTTGCACATCTAAAACAACGTCGGAAAGTAACTCGTTCGGCTTTTGAGTCACATAAAGTATGTGTGTTAATTTTGACGCCACTAGCTCTGCATGCTGTCATGCAATTTCTTTACCTCTCAGAAATGATTATGACATAAAAGTGAAGTACGTGACGAGTGTGACGTTAGGAAAACATTAGGCAGCGTGGAGAGATTCTGTATGGGACCACCCAACCCAAACGAGTACTGTGTGACGTGCTATCCGGCAGGTATTCACCGAGGTAGCCGGCTAGCTCAGTCGGTAGAGCGTCAGACTCTTAATCCTAGGGTCGTGGGTTCGAGCCACACGCTGGGCGGAACGGAATTTTGTTCCGCTGCAGATGTAAATTACCGTTTTTCTGATTAAGGAGATGTAATGGAAATAGCAACTTTAAACTTTGCCTACGTCTCTGTCAGTCACAAGGAAACTGTATTTGAATGTGAAGGTGATTTTGTAGACATGTGTGGAAGACATGTTCTGAAATGCAAGTGTTGGTGTTTGGAGAGCACATCGGTTACGTGTCAGATATGTAGCCAAGCAGTAATGGGTCGCCATAGCTGCAAATATTATCCGGTAATATGAAGTGTTGTCAGCTGAAGTCTGATGATGCAGACGACCGTAAGGACGAAGTACCCAAGAGTACCGCTAGGCCGCGCCTCTTTAGCTCAGTGGTAGAGCACTGCTCTAATAAACCAGGCATCGGACGTTCCATCCGCACAGGAGAAAGATGAATTTTGGAAATCAGTTGCGCGTCGTGGCCGTATAGCAAACAGTATCTGTGATGACGAACAATTAGCGACAGGCGTTTTATTTAAGAATTACTCTCAGATGTGATTAAGACGAATGGCGCAGATAAAGCATTTGCCAAAGCGGTACAGCATAAAGTGGGACGAGGCAGTCTGAATTACATTTTATAGATGTATTTCTCACATATCTCAGAGCCTCTCTCGGTCGTCGCCGCCGCTTCTGCAGAACTAGCAAATGGCCATCGTAGCAAATGCGGCGAGGGACGCCCTGCCTTCGATTCCGAATGCACAAAGTGTGTGGTCTTGTTTCTCAGTCTATATTTGGTCGGTCTCGTAAGAGGTTGAATGTAACGAATGGGTGGGAAAGAGCAAGGGGCAGCGGCTTTGTAAAACGAAAACACAAATCCTCAGGGGTGTGAGCGTTTCGAGATGAGTCGTATACATGATATAGATGGTCGTCAGTGACCATGTGGCCTAATGGATAAGGCGTCGGACTTCGGATCTGATGATTACAGGTTCGAATGTTGTCACGATCGGTTTTTTCCAGTTCTGAAAAAGAAACATACCGTTTTAATGTAGCAATTGAGCAGTACGAAACCGTCTGAATGTTGCTGTTGACCATATTTTGCTTGGAAATGCTCTTGAGCTTGAAACACACACAACAAGACCGGTGTTAACTAGCGAAATGGTCGGCAGAGTGCCGACACCGCGAGTTTTGACTGGCACTTGCACATCTAAAACAACGTCGGAAAGTAACTCGTTCGGCTTTTGAGTCACACAAAGTATGTGTGTTAATTTTGACTCCACTAGCTCTGCATGCTGTCATGCAATTTCTTTACCTCTCAGAAATGATTATGACATAAAAGTGAAGTACGTGACGAGTGTGACGTTAGGAAAACATTAGGGAGCATGGAGAGATTCTGTATGGGACCACCCAACCCAAACGAGTACTGTGTGACGTGCTATCCGGCAGGTATTCACCGAGGTAGCCGGCTAGCTCAATCGGTAGAGCGTCAGACTCTTAATCCTAGGGTCGTGGGTTCGAGCCACACGCTGGGCGGAACGGAATTTTGTTCCGCTGCAGATGTAAATTACCGTTTTTCTGATTAAGGAGATGTAATGGAAATAGCAACTTTAAACTTTGCCTACGTCTCTGTCAGTCACAAGGAAACTGTATTTGAATGTGAAGGTGATTTTGTAGACATGTGTGGAAGACATGTTCTGAAATGCAAGTGTTGTTGTTTAAAGAGCACATCGGTTACGTGTCAGATATGTAGCCAAGCACTAATGGGTCGCCATAGCTGCAAATATTAGCCGGTAATATGAAGTGTTGTCAGCTGAAGTCTGATGATGTAGACGACCGTAAGGACGAAGTACCCAAGAGTATCGCTAGGCCGCGCCTCTTTAGCTCTGTGGTAGAGCACTGCTCTAATAAACCAGGCATCGGACGTTCCATCTGCACAGGAGAAAGATGAATTTTGGAAATCAGTTGCGCGTCGTGGCCGTATAGCAAACTGTAACTGTGATGACGAACAATTAGCGACAGGCGTTTTTTTTTAAGAATTACTCTCAGATGTGATTAAGGCGAATGGCGCAGATAAAGCATTTGCCAAAGCGGTACAGCATAAAGTGGGACGAGGCAGTCTGTATTACATTTTATAGATGTATTTCTCACATATCTCAGAGCCTCTCGCGGTCGTCGTGGTCGCCGCCGCCGCTTCTGCAGAACTAGCAAATGGCCATCGTAGCAAATGCGGCGAGGGACGCCCTGCCTTCGATTCCGAATGCACAAAGTGTGTGGTCTTGTTTCTCAGTCTATATTTGGTCGGTCTCGTAAGAGGTTGAATGTAACGAATGGGTGGGAAAGAGCAAGGGGCAGCGGCTTTGTAA
Organism: Schistocerca gregaria; assembly: GCF_023897955.1. Taxonomy (NCBI): domain Eukaryota; kingdom Metazoa; phylum Arthropoda; class Insecta; order Orthoptera; family Acrididae; genus Schistocerca; species Schistocerca gregaria. Next base: position 6,090,064 of record NC_064926.1, read on the forward strand.
AACGAAAACACAAATCCTCAGGGGTGTGAGCGTTTCGAGATGAGTCGTATACATGATATAGATGGTCGTCAGTGACCATGTGGCCTAATGGATAAGGCGTCGGACTTCGGATCTGATGATTACAGGTTCGAATGTTTTCACGCTCGTTTTTTTCCAGTTCTGAAAAAGAAACATACCGTTTTAATGTAGCAATTGAGCAGTACGAAACCGTCTGAATGTTGCTGTTGACCATTTTTTGCTTGGAAATGCTCTTGAGCTTGAAACACACACAACAAGACCGGTGTTAACTAGCGAAATGGTCGGCAGAGTGCCGACACCGCGAGTTTTGACTGGCACTTGCACATCTAAAACAACGTCGGAAAGTAACTCGTTCGGCTTTTGAGTCACATAAAGTATGTGTGTTAATTTTGACGCCACTAGCTCTGCATGCTGTCATGCAATTTCTTTACCTCTCAGAAATGATTATGACATAAAAGTGAAGTACGTGACGAGTGTGACGTTAGGAAAACATTAGGCAGCATGGAGAGATTCTGTATGGGACCACCCAACCCAAACGAGTACTGTGTGACGTGCTATCCGGCAGGTATTCACCGAGGTAGCCGGCTAGCTCAGTCGGTAGAGTGTCGTACTCTTTATCCTAGGGTCGTGGGTTCTAGCCACACGCTGGGCGGAACGGAATTTTGTTCCGCTGCAGATGTAAATTACCGTTTTTCTGATTAAGGAGATGTAATGGGAATAGCAACTTTAAACTTTGCCTACGTCTCTGTCATTCACAAGGAAACTGTATTTGAATGTGAAGGTGATTTTGTAGACATGTGTGGAAGACATGTTCTGAAATGCAAGTGTTGTTGTTTGGAGAGCACATCGGTTACGTGTCAGATGTGTAGCCAAGCAGTAATGGGTCGCCATAGCTGCAAATATTAGCCGGTAATATGAAGTGTTGTCAGCTGAAGTCTGATGATGCAAACGACCATAAGGACGAAGTACCCAAGAGTACCGCTAGGCCGCGCCTCTTTATCTCAGTGGTAGAGCACTGCTCTAATAAACCAGGCATCGGACGTTCCATCCACACAGGAGAAAGATGAATTTTGGAAATCAGTTGCGCGTCGTGGCCGTATAGCAAACAGTATCTGTGATGACGAACAATTAGCGACAGGCGTTTTTTTAAGAATTACTCTCAGATGTGATTAAGGCGAATGGCGCAGATAAAGCATTTGCCAAAGCGGTACAGCATAAAGTGGGACGAGGCAGCCTGAATTACATTTCATAGATGTATTTCTCACATATCTCAGAGCCTCTCGCGGTCGTCGTCGTCGTCGTCGTCGCCGCCGCTTCTGCAGAACTAGCAAATGGCCATCGTAGCAAATGCGGCGAGGGACGCCCTGCCTTCGATTCCGAATGCACAAAGTGTGTGGTCTTGTTTCTCAGTCTATATTTGGTCGGTCTCGTAAGAGGTTGAATGTAACGAATGGGTGGGAAAGAGCAAGGGGCAGCGGCTTTGTAAAACGAAAACACAAATCCTCAGGGGTGTGAGCGTTTCGAGATGAGTCGTATACATGATATAGTTGGTCGTCAGTGACCATGTGGCCTAATGGATAAGGCGTCGGACTTCGGATCTGATGATTACAGGTTCGAATGTTGCCACGGTCGGTTTTTTCCAGTTCTGAAAAAGAAACATACCTTTTTAATGTAGCAATTGAGCAGTACGAAACCGTCTGAATGTTGCTGTTGACCATTTTTTGCTTGGAAATGCTCTTGAGGTTGAAACACACACAACAAGACCGGTGTTAACTATCGAAATGGTCGGCAGAGTGCCGACACCGCGAGTTTTGACTGGCACTTGCACATCTAAAACAACGTCGGAAAGTAACTCGTTCGGCTTTTGAGTCACACAAAGTATGTGTGTTAATTTTGACTCCACTAGCTCTGCATGCTGTCATGCAATTTCTTTACCTCTCAGAAATGATTATGACATAAAAGTGAAGTACGTGACGAGTGTGACATTAGGAAAACATTAGGGAGCATGGAGAGATTCTGTATGGGACCACCCAACCCAAACGAGTACTGTGTGACGTGCTATCCGGCAGGTATTCACCGAGGTAGCCGGCTACCTCAGTCGGTGGAGCGTCAGACTCTTAATCCTAGGGTCGTGGGTTCGAGCCACACGCTGGGCGGCACGGAATTTTGTTCCGCTGCAGATGTAAATTACCGTTTTTCTGATTAATTAGATGTAATGGAAATAGCAACTTTAAACTTTGCCTACGTCTCTGTCAGTCACAAGGAAACTGTATTTGAATGTGAAGGTGATTTTGTAGACATGTGTGGAAGACATGTTCTGAAATGCAAGTGTTGTTGTTTGGAGAGCACATCGGTTACGTGTCAGATGTGTAGCCAAGCAGTAAAGGGTCGCCATAGCTGCAAATATCAGCCGGTAATATGAAGTGTTGTCAGCTGAAGTCTAATGATGCAGACGACCGTAAGGACGAAGTACCCAAGAGTACCGCTAGGCCGCGCCTCTTTAGCTCAGTGGTAGAGCACTGCTCTAATAAACCAGGCATTGAACGTTCCATCCACACAGGAGAAAGATGAATTTTGGAAATCAGTTGCGCGTCGTGACCGTATAGCAAACAGTATCTGTGATGACGAACAAATAGCGACAGGCGTTTTTTTTAGAATTACTCTCAGATGTGATTAAGGCGAATGGCGCAGATAAAGCATTTGCCAAAGCGGTACAGCATAAAGTGGGACGAGGCAGTCTGAATTACATTTTATAGATGTATTTCTCACATATCTCAGAGCCTCTCGCGGTCATCGTCGTCGTCGTCGTCGTCGTCGTCGTCGTCGTCGTCGTCGCCGCCGCCGCCGCCGCCGCCGCTTCTGAAGAAGTAGCAAATGGCCATCGTAGCAATTGCGGCGAGGGACGCCCTGCCTTCGTTTCCGAATGCACAAAGTGTGTGGTCTTGTTTCTCAGTCTATATTTGGTCGGTCTCGTAAGAGGTTGAATGTAACGAATGGGTGGGAAAGAGCAAGGGGCAGCGGCTTTGTAAAACGAAAACACAAATCCTCAGGCTTGTGAGCGTTTCTAGATGAGTCGTATACATGATATAGTTGGTCGTCAGTGACCATGTGGCCTAATGGATAAGGCGTCGGACTTCGGATCTGATGATTACAGGTTCGAATGTTGTCACGCTCGTTTTTTCCAGTTCTGAAAAAGAAACATACCGTTTTAATGTAGCAATTGAGCAGTACGAAACCGTCTGAATGTTGCTGTTGACCATTTTTTGCTTGGAAATGCTCTTGAGCTTGAAACACACACAACAAGACCGGTGTTAACTATCGAAATGGTCGGCAGAGTGCCGACACCGCGAGTTTTGACTGGCACTTGCACATCTAAAACAACGTCGGAAAGTAACTCGTTCGGCTTTTGAGTCACATAAAGTATGTGTGTTAATTTTGACTCCACTAGCTCTGCATGCTGTCATGCAATTTCTTTACCTCTCAGAAATGATTATGACATAAAAGTGAAGTACGTGACGAGTGTGACGTTAGGAAAACATTAGGCAGCATGGAGAGATTCTGTATGGGACCACCCAACCCAAACGAGTACTGTGTGACGTGCTATCCGGCAGGTATTCACCGAGGTAGCTGGCTAGCTCAGTTGGTAGAACGTCAGACTCTTAATCCTAGGGTCGTGGGTTCGAGCCACACGCTGGGCCGAATGGAATTTTGTTCCGCCGCAGACGTAAATTACCGTTTTTCTGATTAAGGAGATGTAATGGAAATAGCAACTTTAAACTTTGCCTACGTCTCTGTCAGTCACAAAGAAACTGTATTTGAATGTGAAGGTGATTTTGTAGACATGTGTGGAAGACATGTTCTGAAATGCAAGTGTTGTTGTTTGGAGAGCACATCGGTTACGTGTCAGATATGTAGGCAAGAAGTAATGGGTCGCCATAGCTGCAAATATTATCCGGTAATATGAAGTGTTGTCAGCTGAAGTCTGATGATGCAGACGACCGTAAGGACGAAGTACCCAAGAGTACCGCTAGGCCGCGCCTTTTTAGCTCAGTGGTAGAGCACTGCTCTAATAAACCAGGCATCCGACGATCCATCCGCACAGGAGAAAGATGAATTTTGGAAATCAGTTGCGCGTCGTGGCCGTATAGCAAACAGTATCTGTGATGACGAACAATTAGCGACAGGCGTTTTTTTTAAGAATTACTCTCAGATGTGATTAAGGCGAATGGCGCAGATAAAGCATTGGCCAAAGCGGTACAGCATAAAGTGGGACGAGGCAGTCTGAATTACATTTTATAGATGTATTTCTCACATATCTCAGAGCCTCTCGCGGTCGTCGTCGTCGTCGTCGTCGTCGTCGCCGCCGCTTCTGCAGAACTAGCAAATGGCCATCGTAGCAAATGCGGCGAGGGACGCCCTGCCTTCGATTCCGAATGCACAATGTGTGTGGTCTTGTTTCTCAGTCTATATTTGGTCGGTCTCGTAAGAGGTTTAATGTAACGAATGGGTGGGAAAGAGCAAGGGGCAGCGGCTTTGTAAAACGAAAACACAAATCCTCAGGGGTGTGAGCGTTTCGAGATGAGTCGTATACATGATATAGTTGGTCGTCAGTGACCACGTGGCCTAATGGATAAGGCGTCGGACTTCGGATCTGATGATTACAGGTTCGAATGTTGTCACGATCGTTTTTTTCCAGTTCTGAAAAAGAAACATACCGTTTTAATGTAGCAATTGAGCAGTACGAATCCGTCTGAATGTTGCTGTTGACCATTTTTTGCTTGGAAATGCTCTTGAGCTTGAAACACACACAACAAGACCGGTGTTAACTAGCGAAATGGTCGGCAGAGTGCCGACACCGCGAGTTTTGACTGGCACTTGCACATCTAAAACAACATCGGAAAGTAACTCGTTCGGCTTTTGAGTCACACAAAGTATGTGTGTTAATTTTGACGCCACTAGCTCTGCATGCTGTCATGCAATTTCTTTACCTCTCAGAAATGATTATGACATAAAAGTGAAGTACGTGACGAGTGTGACGTTAGGAAAACATTAGGCAGCATGGAGAGATTCTGTATGGGACCACCCAACCCAAACGAGTACTGTGTGACGTGCTATCCGGCAGGTATTCACCGAGGTAGCCGGCTAGCTCAGTCGGTAGAGCGTCACACTCTTAATCCTAGGGTCGTGGGTTCGAGCCACACGCTGGGCGGAACCGAATTTTGTTCCGCTGCAGATGTAAATTACCGTTTTTCTGATTAAGGGGATGTAATGGAAATAGCAACTTTAAACTTTGCCTACGTCTCTGTCAGTCACAAGGAAACTGTATTTGAATGTGAAGGTGATTTTGTAGACATGTGTGGAAGACATGTTCTGAAATGCAAGTGTTGTTGTTTGGAGAGCACATCGGTTACGTGTCAGATGTGTAGCCAAGCAGTAATGGGTCGCCATAGCTGCAAATATTAGCCGGTAATATGAAGTGTTGTCAGCTGAAGTCTGATGATGCAGACGACCGTAAGGACGAAGTACCCAAGAGTACCGCTAGGCCGCGCCTCTTTAGCTCAGTGGTAGAGCACTGCTCTAATAAACCAGGCATCGGACGTTCCATCCGCACAGGAGAAAGATGAATTTTGGAAATCAGTTGCGCGTCGTGGCCGTATAGCAAACAGTATCTGTGATGACGAACAATTAGCGACAGGCGTTTTTTTTAAGAATTACTCTCAGATGTGATTAAGGCGAATGGCGCAGATAAAGCATTTGCCAAAGAGGTACAGCATAAAGTGGGAAGAGGCAGTCTGAATTACATTTTATAGATGTATTTCTCACATATCTCAGAGCCTCTCGCGGTCGTCGTCGTCGTCGTCGTCGCCGCTTCTGCAGAAGTAGCAAATGGCCATCGTAGCAATTGCGGCGAGGGACGCCCTGTCTTCGATTCCGAATGCACAAAGTGTGTGGTCTTGTTTCTCAGTCTATATTTGGTCGGTCTCGTAAGAGGTTGAATGTAACGAATTGGTGGGAAAGAGCAAGGGGCAGCGGCTGTGTAAAACGAAAACACAAATCCTCAGGGGTGTGAGCGTTTCGAGATGAGTCGTATACATGATATAGTTCGTCGTTAGTGACCATGTGGCCTAATGGATAAGGCGTCGGACTTCGGATCTGATGATTACAGGTTCGAATGTTGTCACGCTCGTTTTTTTCCAGTTCTGAAAAAGAAACATACCGTTTTAATGTAGCAATTGAGCAGTACGAAACCGTCTGAATGTTGCTGTTGACCATTTTTTGCTTGGAAATGCTCTTGAGCTTGAAACACACACAACAAGACCGGTGTTAACTAGCGAAATGGTCGGCAGAGTGCCGACACCGCGAGTTTTGACTGGCACTTGCACATCTAAAACAACGTCGGAAAGTAACTCGTTCGGCTTTTGAGTCACATAAAGTATGTGTGTTAATTTTGACGCCACTAGCTCTGCATGCTGTCATGCAATTTCTTTACCTCTCAGAAATGATTATGACATAAAAGTGAAGTACGTGACGAGTGTGACGTTAGGAAAACATTAGGCAGCATGGAGAGATTCTGTATGGGACCACCCAACCCAAACGAGTAATGTGTGACGTGCTATCCGGCAGGTATTCACCGAGGTAGCCGGTTAGCTCAGTCGGTAGAGCGTCAGACTCTTAATCCTAGGGTCGTGGGTTCGAGCCACACCCTGGGCCTAACGGAATTTTGTTCCGCTGCAGATGTAAATTACCGTTTTTCTTATTAAGGAGATGTAATGGAAATGGAAACTTTTAACTTTGCCTACGTCTCTGTCAGTCACAAGGAAACTGTATTTGAATGTGAAGGTGATTTTGTAGACATGTGTGGAAGACATGTTCTGAAATGCAAGTGTTGTTTTTGGAGAGCACATCGGTTACGTGTCAGATGTGTAGCCAAGCAGTAATGGGTCGCCATAGCTGCAAATATTAGCCGGTAATATGAAGTGTTTTCAGCTGAAGTCTGATGATGCAGACGACCGTAAGGACGAGGTACACAAGAGTACCGCTAGGCCGCGCCTCTTTAGCTCAGTGGTAGAGCACTGCTCTAATAAACCAGGCATCGGACTTTCCATCCACACAGGAGAAAGATGAGTTTTGGTAATCAGTTGCGCGTCGTGGCCGTATAGCAAACAGTATCTGTGATGACGAACAATTAGCGACAGGCGTTTTTTTTTAAGAATTACTCTCAGATGTGATTAAGGCGAATGGCGCAGATAAAGCATTTGCCAAAGCGGTACAGCATAAAGTGGGACGAGGCAGTCTGAATTACATTTTATAGATGTATTTCTCACATATCTCAGAGCCTCTCTCGGTCGTCGCCGCCGCTTCTGCAGAACTAGCAAATGGCCATCGTAGCAAATGCGGCGAGGGACGCCCTGCCTTCGATTCCGAATGCACAAAGTGTGTGGTCTTGTTTCTCAGTCTACATTTGGTCGGTCTCGTAAGAGGTTGAATGTAACGAATGGGTGGGAAAGAGCAAGGGGCAGCGGCTTTGTAAAACGAAAACACAAATCCTCAGGGGTGTGAGCGTTTCGAGATGAGTCGTATACATGATATAGTTTTTTCGTCAGTGACCATGTGGCCTAATGGATAAGGCGTCGGACTTCGGATCTGATGATTACAGGTTCGAATGTTGTCACGCTCGTTTTTTTCCAGTTCTGAAAAAGAAACATACCGTTTTAATGTAGCAATTGAGCAGTACGAAACCGTCTGAATGTTGCTGTTGACCATTTTTTGCTTGGAAATGTTCTTGAGCTTGAAACACACACAACAAGACCGGTGTTAACTAGCGAAATGGTCGGCAGAGTGCCGATACCGCGAGTTTTGACTGGCACTTGCACATCTAAAACAACGTCGGAAAGTAACTCGTTCGGCTTTTGAGTCACATAAAGTATGTGTGTTAATTTTGACGCCACTAGTTCTGCATGCTGTCATGCAATTTCTTTACCTCTCAGAAATGATTATGACATAAAAGTGAAGTACGTGACGAGTGTGACGTTAGGAAAACATTAGGCAGCATGGAGAGATTCTGTATGGGACCACCCAACCCAAACGAGTACTGTGTGACGTGCTATCCGGCAGGTATTTCCCGAGGTAGCCGGTTAGCTCAGTCGGTAGAGCGTCAGACTCTTAATCCTAGGGTCGTGTGTTCGAGCCACACGCTGGGCGGAATGGAATTTTGTTCCGCTGCAGATGTAAATTACCGTTTTTCTGATTAAGGAGATGTAATGGAAATAGCAACTTTAAACTTTGCCTACGTCTCTGTCAGTCACAAGGAAACTGTATTTGAATGTGAAGGTGATTTTGTAGACATGTGTGGAAGACATGTTCTGAAATGCAAGTGTTGTTGTTTGGAGAGCACATCGGTTACGTGTCAGATATGTAGGCAAGCAGTAATGGGTCGCCATAGCTGCAAATATTATCCGGTAATATGAAGTGTTGTCAGCTGAAGTCTGATGATGCAGACGACCGTAAGGACGAAGTACCCAAGAGTACCGCTAGGCCGCGCCTCTTTAGCTCAGTGGTAGAGCACTGCTCTAATAAACCAGGCATCGGACGTTCCATCCACACAGGAGAAAGATGAATTTTGGAAATCAGTTGCGCGTCGTGGCCGTATAGCAAACAGTATCTGTGATGACGAACAATTAGCGACAGGCGTTTTTTTTAAGAATTACTCTCAGATGTGATTAAGGCGAATGGCGCAGATAAAGCATTTGCCAAAGCGGTACAGCATGAAGTGGGACGAGGCAGTCTGAATTACATTTTATAGATGTATTTCTCACATATCTCAGAGCCTCTCGCGGTCGTCGTCGTCGATGCAGCCGCTTTTGCAGAACTAGCAAATGGCCATCGTAGCAAATGCGGCGAGGGACGTCCTGCCTTCGATTCCCAATGCACAAAGTGTGTGGTCTTGTTTCTCAGTCTATATTTGGTCGGTCTCGTAAGAGGTTGAATGTAATGAATGGGTGGGAAAGAGCAAGGGGCAGCGGCTGTGTAAAACGAAAACACAAATCCTCAGGGGGTGTGAGCGTTTCGAGATGAGTCGTATACATGATATAGTTGGTCGTCAGTGACCATGTGGCCTAATGGATAAGGCGTCGGACTTCGGATCTGATGATTACAGGTTCGAATGTTGTCACGCTCGTTTTTTTCCAGTTCTGAAAAAGAAACATACCGTTTTAATGTAGCAATTGAGCAGTACGAAACCGTCTGAATGTTGCTGTTGACCATTTTTTGCTTGGAAATGCTCTTGAGCTTGAAACACACACAACAAGACCGGTGTTAACTAGCGAAATGGTCGGCAGAGTGCCGACACCGCGAGTTTTGACTGGCACTTGCACATCTAAAACAACGTCGGAAAGTAACTCGTTCGGCTTTTGAGTCACATAAAGTATGTGTGTTAATTTTGACGCCACTAGCTCTGCATGCTGTCATGCAATTTCTTTACCTCTCAGAAATGATTATGACATAAAAGTGAAGTACGTGACGAGTGTGACGTTAGGAAAACATTAGGCAGCATGGAGAGATTCTGTATGGGACCACCCAACCCAAACGAGTACTGTGTGACGTGCTATCCGGCAGGTACTTACCGAGGTAGCCGGCTAGCTCAGTCGGTAGAGTGTCAGACTCTTAATCCTAGGGTCGTGGGTTCGAGCCACACGCTGGGCGGAACGGAATTTTGTTCCGCTGCAGATGTAAATTACCGTTTTTCTGATTAAGGAGATGTAATGGAAATAGCAACTTTAAACTTTGCCTACGTCTCTGTCAGTCACAAGGAAACTGTATTTGAATGTGAAGGTGATTTTGTAGACATGTGTGGAAGACATGTTCTGAAATGCAAGTGTTTTGGAGAGCACATCGGTCACGTGTCAGATGTGTAGCCAAGCAGTAATGGGTCGTCATAGCTGCAAATATTAGCCGGTAATATGAAGTGTTGTTAGCTGAAGTCTGATGATGCAGACGACCGTAAGGACGAGGTACCCAAGAGTACCGCTAGGCCGCGCCTCTTCAGCTCAGTGGTAGAGCACTGCTCTAATAAACCAGGCATCGGACTTTCCATCCACACAGGAGAAAGATGAGTTTTGGAAATCAGTTGCGCGTCGTGGCCGTATAGCAAACAGTATCTGTGATGACGAACAATTAGCGACAGGCGTTTTTTTTAAGAATTACTCTCAGATGTGATTAAGGCGAATGGCGCAGATAAAGCATTTGCCAAAGAGGTACAGCATAAAGTGGGACGAGGCAGTCTGAATTACATTTTATAGATGTATTTCTCACATATCTCAGAGCCTCTCGCGGTCGTCGTCGTCGTCGTCGTCGTCGTCGCCGCCGCCGCTTCTGCAGAAGTAGCAAATGGCCATCGTAGCAATTGCGGCGAGGGACGCTCTGCCTTCGTTTCCGAATGCACAAAGTGTGTGGTCTTGTTTCTCAGTCTATATTTGGTCGGTCTCGTAAGAGGTTGAATGTAACGAATGGGTGGGAAAGAGCAAGGGGCAGCGGCTTTGTAAAACGAAAACACAAATCCACAGGCGTGTGAGCGTTTCGAGATGAGTCGTATACATGATATAGTTGGTCGTCAGTGACCATGTGGCCTAATGGATAAGGCGTCAGACTTCGGATCTGATGATTACAGGTTCGAATAGTGTCACGCTCGTTTTTTTCCAGTTCTGAAAAAGAAACATACCGTTTTAATGTAGCAATTGAGCAGTACGAAACCTTCTGAATGTTGCTGTTGACCATTTTTTGCTTGGAAATGCTCTTGAGCTTGAAACACACACAACAAGACCGGTGTTAACTAGCGAAATGGTCGGCAGAGTGCCGACACCGCGAGTTTTGACTGGCACTTGCACATCTAAAACAACGTCGGAAAGTAACTCGTTCGGCTTTTGAGTCATATAAAGTATGTGTGTTAATTTTGACGCCACTAGCTCTGCATGCTGTCATGCAATTTCTTTACCTCTCAGAAATGATTATGACATAAAAGTGAAGTACGTGACGAGTGTGACGTTAGGAAAACATTAGGCAGCATGGAGAGATTCTGTATGGTACCACCCAACCCAAACGAGTACTGTGTGACGTGCTATCCGGCAGGTATTCACCGAGGTAGCCGGCTAGCTCAGTCGGTAGAGTGTCGGACTCTTAATCCTAGGGTCGTGGGTTCTAGCCACACGCTGGGCGGAACGGAATTTTGTTCCGCTGCAGATGTAAATTACCGTTTTTCTGATTAACGAGATGTAATGGAAATAGCAACTTTAAACTTTGCCTACGTCTCTGTCAGTCACAAGGAAACTGTATTTGAATGTGAAGGTGATTTTGTAGACATGTGTGGAAGACATGTTCTGAAATGCAAGTGTTGTTGTTTGGAGAGCACATCGGTTACATGTCAGATGTGTAGCCAAGCAGTAATGGGTCGCCATAGCTGCAAATATTAGCCGGTAATATGAAGTGTTGTCAGCTGAAGTCTGATGATGCAGACGACCGTAAGGACGAAGTACCCAAGAGTACCGCCAGGCCGCGCCTCTTTAGCTCAGTGGTAGAGCGCTGCTCTAATAAACCAGGCATCGGACGTTCCATCCACACAGGAGAAAGATTAATTTTGGAAATCAGTTGCGCGTCGTGGCCGTATAGCAAACAGTATCTGTGATGACGAACAATTAGCGACAGGCGTTTTTTTTAAGAATTACTCTCAGATGTGATTAAGGCGAATGGCGCAGATAAAGCATTTGCCAAAGCGGTACCGCATAAAGTGGGACGAGGCAGTCTGAATTACATTTTATAGATGTATTTCTCACATATCTCAGAGCCTCTCGCGGTCGTCGTCGTCGTCGTCGTCGTCGTCGTCGTCGTCGTCGTCGCCGCCGCCGCTTCTGCAGAAGTAGCAAATGGCCATCGTAGCAATTGCGGCGAGGGACGCCCTGCCTTCGTTTCCGAATGCACAAAGTGTGTGGTCTTGTTTCTCAGTCTATATTTGGTCGGTCTCGTAAGAGGTTGAATGTAACGAATGGGTGGGAAAGAGCAAGGGGCAGCGGCTGTGTAAAACGAAACCACAAATCCTCAGGGGTGTGAGCGTTTCGAGATGAGTCGCACACATGACATAGTTGGTCGTCAGTGACCATGTGGCCTAATGGATAAGGCGTCGGACTTCGGAGCTAATGATTACAGTTTCGAAAGTTGTCACGCTCATTTTTTTAAAGTTCTGAAAAAGAAACATACCGTTTTAATGTAGCAATTGAGCAGTACGAAACCGTCTGAATGTTGCTGTTGACCATTTTTTGCTTGGAAATGCTCTTGAGCTTGAAACACACACAACAAGACCGGTGTTAACTAGCGAAATGGTCGGCAGAGTGCCGACACCGCGAGTTTTGACTGGCACTTGCACATCTAAAACAACGTCGGAGAGTAACTCGTTCGGCTTTTGAGTCACATAAAGTATGTGTGTTAATTTTGACGCCACTAGCTCTGCATGCTGTCATGCAATTTCTTTACCTCTCAGAAATGATTATGACATGAAAGTGAAGTACGTGACGAGTGTGACGTTAGGAAAACATTAGGCAGCATGGAGAGATTCTGTATGGGACCACCCAACCAAAACGAGTACTGTGTGACGTGCTATCCGGCAGGTATTCACCGAGGTAGCCGGCTAGCTCAGTCGGTAGAGTGTCAGACTCTTAATCCTAGGGTTGTGGGTTCGAGCCACACGCTGGGCGGAACGGAATTTTGTTCCGCTGCGGATGTAAATTACCGTTTTTCTGATTAAGGAGATGTAATGTAAATAGCAACTTTAAACTTTGCCTACGTCTGTGTCAGTCACAAGGAAACTGTATTTGAATGTGAAGGTAATTTTGTAGACATGTGTGGAAGACATGTTCTGAAATGCAAGTGTTGTTGTTTGGAGAGCACATCGGTTACGTGTCAGATGTGTAGCCAAGCAGTAATGGGTCGCCATAGCTGCAAATATTAGCTGGTAATATGAAGTGTTGTCAGCTGAAGTCTGATGATGCAGACGACCGTAAGGACGAAGTACTCAGGAGTCCCGCTAGGCCGCGCCTCTTTAGCTCAGTGGTAGAGCACTGCTCTAATAAACCAGGCATCGGACGTTCCATCCACACAGGAGAAAGATGAATTTTGGAAATCAGTTGCGCGTCGTGGCCGTATAGCAAACAGTATCTGTGATGACGAACAATTAGCGACAGGCGTTTTTTTTAAGAATTACTCTCAGATGTGATTAAGGCGAATGGCGCAGATAAAGCATTTGCCAAAGCGGTACAGCATAAAGTGGGACGAGGCAGTCTGAATTACATTTTATAGATGTATTTCTCACATATCTCAGAGCCTCTCGCGGTCGTCGACGTCGTCGTCGTCGTCGTCGTCGTCGCCGCCGCCGCTTCTGCAGAAGTAGCAAATGGCCATCGTAGCAATTGCGGCGAGGGACGCCCTGCCTTCGTTTCCGAATGCACAAAGTGTGTGGTCTTGTTTCTCAGTCTATATTTGGTCGGTCTCGTAAGAGGTTGAATGTAACGAATGGGTGGGAAAGAGCAAGGGGCAGCGGCTGTGTAAAACGAAAACACAAATCCTCAGGGGTGTGAGCGTTTTGAAATGAGTCGTATACATGATATGGTTGGTCGTCAGTGACCATGTGGCCTAATGGATAAGGCGTCGGACTTCGGATCTGATGATTACAGATTCGAGTGTTGTCACGCTCTTTTTTTCCAGTTCTGAAAAAGAAACATACCGTTTTAATGTAGCAATTGAGCAGTACGAAACCGTCTGAATGTTGCTGTTGACCATTTTTTGCTTGGAAATGCTCTTGAGCTTGAAACACACACAACAAGACCGGTGTAAACTAGCGAAATGGTCGGCAGAGTGCCGACACCGCGAGTTTTGACTGGCACTTGCACATCTAAAACAACGTCGGAAAGTAACTCGTTCGGCTTTTGAGTCACATAAAGTATGTGTGTTAATTTTGACGCCACTAGCTCTGCATGCTGTCATGCAATTTCTTTACCTCTCAGAAATGATTATGACATAAAAGTGAAGTACGTGACGAGTGTGACGTTTGGAAAACACTAGGCAGCATGGAGAGATTCTGTATGGGACCACCCAACCCAAACGAGTACTGTGTGACGTGCTATCCGGCAGGTATTCACCGAGGTAGCCGACTAGCTCAGTCGGTAGAGCGTCAGACTCTTAATCCTAGGGTTGTGGGTTCGAGCCACACGCTGGGCGGAGCGGAATTTTGTACCGCTGCAGATGTAAATTACCGTTTTTCTGATTAAGGAGATGTAATGGAAATAGCAACTTTAAACTTTGCCTACGTCTCTGTCAGTCACAAGGAAACTGTATTTAATGTGAAGGTGATTTTGTAGAAATGTGTGGAAGACATGTTCTGTAATGCAAGTGTTGTTGTTTGGAGAGCACATCGGTTACGAGTCAGATGTGTAGCCAAGCAGTAATGGGTCGCCATAGCTGCAAATATTAGCCGGTAATATGAAGTGTTGTCAGCTGAAGTCTGATGATGCAGACGACTGTAAGGACGAAGTACCCAAGAGTACCGCTAGGCCGCGCCTCTTTAGCTCAGTGGTAGAGCACTGCTCTAATAAACCAGGCATCGGACGTTCCATCCACACATGAGAAAGATGAATTTTAAAAATCAGTTGCGCGTCGTGGCCGTATAGCAAACAGTATCTGTGATGACGAACAATTAGTGACAGGCGTTTTTTTTAAGAATTACTCTCAGATGTGATTAAGGCGAATGGCGCAGATAAAGCATTTCCCAAGGCGGTACAGCATAAAGTGGGACAAGGCAGTCTGAATTACATTTTATAGATGTATTTCTCACATATCTCAGAGCCACTCGCGGTCGTCGTCGTCGTCGTCGTCGTCGTCGTCGTCGTCGTCGTCGCTTCTGCAGAAGTAGCAAATGGCCATCGTAGCAAATGCGGCGAGGGACGCCCTGCCTTCGATTCCGAATGCACAAAGTGTGTGGTCTTGTTTCTCAGTCTATATTTGGTCAGTCTCGTAAGAGGTTGAATGTAACGAATGGGTGGGAAAGAGCAAGGGGCAGCGGCTGTGTAAAACGAAAACACAAATCCTCAGGGGTGTGAGCGTTTTGAAATGAGTCGTATACATGATATGGTTGGTCGTCAGTGACCATGTGGCCTAATGGATAAGGCGTCGGACTTCGGATCTGATGATTACAGATTCGAGTGTTGTCACGCTCTTTTTTTCCAGTTCTGAAAAAGAAACATACCGTTTTAATGTAGCAATTGAGCAGTACGAAACCGTCTGAATGTTGCTGTTGACCATTTTTTGCTTGGAAATGCTCTTGAGCTTGAAACACACACAACAAGACCGGTGTTAACTAGCGAAATGGTCGGCAGAGTGCCGACACCGCGAGTTTTGACTGGCACTTGCACATCTAAAACAACGTCGGAAAGTAACTCGTTCGGCTTTTGAGTCACATAAAGTATGTGTGTTAATTTTGACGCCACTAGCTCTGCATGCTGTCATGCAATTTCTTTACCTCTCAGAATTGATTATGACATAAAAGTGAAGTACGTGACGATTGTGACGTTTGGAAAACATTAGGCAGCATGGGGAGATTCTGTATGGGACCACCCAACCCAAACGAGTACTGTGTGACGTGCTATCCGGCAGGTATTCACCGAGGTAGCCGGCTAGCTCAGTCGGTAGAGCGTCAGACTCTTAATCCTAGGGTCATGGGTTCGAGCCACACGCTGGGCGGAGCGGAACTTTGTACCGCTGCAGACGTAAATTACCGTTTTTCTGATTAAGGAGATGTAATGGAAATAGCAACTTTAAACTTTGCCTACGTCTCTGTCAGTCACAAGGAAACTGTATTTGAATGTGAAGGTGATTTTGTAGACATGTGTGGAAGACATGTTCTGTAATGCAAGTGTTGTTGTTTGGAGAGCACATCGGTTACGAGTCAGATGTGTAGCCAAGCAGTAATGGGTCGCCATAGCTGCAAATATTAGCCGGTAATATGAAGTGTTGTCAGCTGAAGTCTGATGATGCAGACGACCGTAAGGACGAAGTACCCAAGAGTACCGCTAGGCCGCGCCTCTTTAGCTCAGTGGTAGAGCACTGCTCTAATAAACCAGGCATCGGACGTTCCATCCACACATGAGAAAGATGAATTTTGGAAATCAGTTGCGCGTCGTGGCCGTATAGCAAACAGTATCTGTGATGACGAACAATTAGCGACAGGCGTTTTTTTTAAGAATTACTCTCAGATGTGATTAAAGCGAATGGCGCAGATAAAGCATTTGCCAAAGCGGTACAGCATAAAGTGGGACAAGGCAGTCTGAATTACATTTTATAGATGTATTTCTCACATATCTCAGAGCCACTCGCGGTCGTCGTCGTCGTCGTCGTCGTCGCCGCCGCCGCTTCTGCAGATGTAGCAAATGGCCATCGTAGCAAATGCGGCGAGGGACGCCCTGCCTTCGATTCCGAATGCACAAAGTGTGTGGTCTTGTTTCTCAGTCTATATTTGGTCAGTCTCGTAAGAGGTTGAATGTAACGAATGGGTGGGAAAGAGCAAGGGGCAGCGGCTGTGTAAAACGAAAACACAAATCCTCAGGGGTGTGAGCGTTTCGAGATGAGTCGGATACATGATACGGTTGGTCGTCAGTGACCATGTTGCCTAATGGATAAGGCGTCGGACTTCGGATCTGAGGATTACAGGTTCGAATGTTGTCACGCTCGTTTTTTTCCAGTTCTAAAAAAGAAACATACCGTTTTAATGTAGCAATTGAGCAGTACGAAACCGTCTGAATGTTGCTGTTGACCATTTTTTGCTTGGAAATGCTCTTGAGCTTGAAACACACACAACAAGACCGGTGTTAACTAGCGAAATGGTCGGCAGAGTGCCGACACCGCGAGTTTTGACTGGCACTTGCACATCTAAAACAACGTCGGAAAGTAACTCGTTTGGCTTTTGAGTCACATAAAGTATGTGTGTTAATTTTGACGCCACTAGCTCTGCATGCTGTCATGCAATTTCTTTACCTCTCAGAAATGATTATGACATAAAAGTGAAGTACGTGACGAGTGTGACGTTAGGAAAACATTAGGCAGCATGGAGAGATTCTGTATGGGACCACCCAACCCAAACGAGTACTGTGTGACGTGCTATCCGGAAGGTGTTCACCGAGGTAGCCGGCTAGCTCAGTCGGTAGAGCGTCAGACTCTTAATCCTAGGGTTGTGGGTTCGAGCCACACGCTGGGCGGAACGGAATTTTGTTCCGCTGCAGATGTAAATTACCGTTTTTCTGATTAAGGAGATGCAATGGAAGTAGCAACTTTAAACTTTTTCCTACGTCTCTGTCAGTCACAAGGAAACTTTATTTGAATGTGAAGGTGATTTTGTAGACATGTGTGGAAGACATGTTCTGTAATGCAAGTGTT
The DNA here is from genome assembly GCF_023897955.1 of Schistocerca gregaria. Classification (NCBI taxonomy): domain Eukaryota; kingdom Metazoa; phylum Arthropoda; class Insecta; order Orthoptera; family Acrididae; genus Schistocerca; species Schistocerca gregaria. The sequence goes on from NC_064926.1 coordinate 6,107,548, forward strand.
GTTGTTTGGAGAGCACATCGGTTACGAGTCAGATGTGTAGCCAAGCAGTAATGGGTCGCCATAGCTGCAAATATTAGCCGGTAATATGAAGTGTTGTCAGCTGAAGTCTGATGATGCAGACGACCGTAAGGACGAAGAGTACCGCTAGGCCGCGCCTCTTTAGCTCAGTGGTAGAGCACTGCTCTAATAAACCAGGCATCGGACGTTCCATCCACACATGAGAAAGATGAATTTTGGAAATCAGTTGCGCGTCGTGGCCGTATAGCAAACAGTATCTGTGATGACGAACAATTAGCGACAGGCGTTTTTTTTAAGAATTACTCTCAGATGTGATTAAAGCGAATGGCGCAGATAAAGCATTTGCCAAAGCGGTACAGCATAAAGTGGGACAAGGCAGTCTGAATTACATTTTATAGATGTATTTCTCACATATCTCAGAGCCACTCGCGGTCGTCGTCGTCGTCGTCGTCGTCGTCGTCGTCGTCGTCGTCGCCGCCGCCGCTTCTGCAGAAGTAGCAAATGGCCATCGTAGCAAATGCGCCCTGCCTTCGATTCCGAATGCACAAAGTGTGTGGTCTTGTTTCTCAGTCTATATTTGGTCAGTCTCGTAAGAGGTTGAATGTAACGAATGGGTGGGAAAGAGCAAGGGGCAGCGGCTGTGTAAAACGAAAACACAAATCCTCAGGGGTGTGAGCGTTTTGAAATGAGTCGTATACATGATATGGTTGGTCGTCAGTGACCATGTGGCCTAATGGATAAGGCGTCGGACTTCGGATCTGATGATTACAGATTCGAGTGTTGTCACGCTCTTTTTTTCCAGTTCTGAAAAAGAAACATACCGTTTTAATGTAGCAATTGAGCAGTACGAAACCGTCTGAATGTTGCTGTTGACCATTTTTTGCTTCGAAATGCTCTTGAGCTTGAAACACACACAACAAGACCGGTGTTAACTAGCGAAATGGTCGGCAGAGTGCCGACACCGCGAGTTTTGACTGGCACTTGCACATCTAAAACAACGTCGGAAAGTAACTCGTTCGGCTTTTGAGTCACATAAAGTATGTGTGTTAATTTTGACGCCACTAGCTCTGCATGCTGTCATGCAATTTCTTTACCTCTCAGAAATGATTATGACATAAAAGTGAAGTACGTGACGAGTGTGACGTTTGGAAAACATTAGGCAGCATGGAGAGATTCTGTATGGGACCACCCAACCCAAACGAGTACTGTGTGACGTGCTATCCGGCAGGTATTTACCGAGGTAGCCGACTAGCTCAGTCGGTAGAGCGTCAGACTCTTAATCCTAGGGTCGTGGGTTCGAGCCACACGCTGGGCGGAGCGGAATTTTGTACCGCTGCAGATGTTAATTACCGTTTTTCTGATTAAGGAGATGTAATGGAAATAGCAACTTTAAACTTTGCCTACGTCTCTGTCAGTCACAAGGAAACTGTATTTGAATGTGAAGGTGATTTTGTAGACATGTGTGGAAGACATGTTCTGTAATGCAAGTGTTGTTGTTTGGAGAGCACATCGGTTACGAGTCAGATGTGTAGCCAAGCAGTAATGGGTCGCCATAGCTGCAAATATTAGCCGGTAATATGAAGTGTTGTCAGCTGAAGTCTGATGATGCAGACGACCGTAAGGACGAAGTACCCAAGAGTACCGGTAGGCCGCGCCTCTTTAGCTCAGTGGTAGAGCACTGCTCTAATAAACCAGGCATCGGACGTTCCATCCACGCATGAGAAAGATGAATTTTGGAAATCAGTTGCGCGTCGTGGCCGTATAGCAAACAGTATCTGTGATGACGAACAATTAGCGACAGGCGTTTTTTTTTAAGAATTACTCTCAGATGTGATTAAGGCGAATGGCGCAGATAAAGCATTTGCCAAAGCGGTACAGCATAAAGTGGGACGAGGCAGTCTGAATTACATTTTATAGATGTATTTCTCACATATCTCAGAGCCACTCGCGGTCGTCGTCGTCGTCGTCGTCGTCGTTGTCGCCGCCGCCGCTTCTGCAGAAGTAGCAAATGGCCATCGTAGCAAATGCGGCGAGGGACGCCCTGCCTTCGATTCCGAATGCACAAAGTGTGTGGTCTTGTTTCTTAGTCTATATTTGGTCGGTCTCGTAAGAGGTTGAATGTAACGAATGGGTGGGAAAGAGCAAGGGGCAGCGGCTGTGTAAAACGAAAACACAAATCCTCAGGGGTGTGAGCGTTTCGAGATGAGTCGTATACATGATATGGTTCGTCGTCAGTGACCATGTGGCCTAATGGATAAGGCGTCGGACTTCGGATCTGATGATTACAGATTCGAATGTTGTCACGCTCGTTTTTTTCCAGTTCTGAAAAAGAAACATACCGTTTTAATGTAGCAATTGAGCAGTACGAAACCGTCTGAATGTTGCTGTTGACCATTTTTTGCTTGGAAATGGTCTTGAGCTTGAAACACACACAACAAGACCGGTGTTGACTAGCGAAATGGTCGGCAGAGTGCCGACACCGCGAGTTTTGACTGGCACTTGCACATCTAAAACAACGTCGGAAAGTAACTCGTTCGGCTTTTGAGTCACATAAAGTATGTGTGTTAATTTTGACGCCACTAGCTCTGCATGCTGTCATGCAATTTCTTTACCTCTCAGAAATGATTATGACATAAAAGTGAAGTACGTGACGAGTGTGACGTTAGGAAAACATTAGGCAGCATGGAGAGATTCTGTATGGGACCACCCAACCCAAACGAGTACTGTGTGACGTGCTATCCGGCAGGTATTCACCGAGGTAGCCGGCTAGCTCAGTCGGTAGAGCGTCAGACTCTTAATCCTAGGGTCGTGGGTTCGACCCACACGCTGGGCGAAGCGGAATTTCGTTCCGCTGCAGATGTAAATTACCGTTTTTCTGTTTAAGGAGATGTAATGGAAATAGCAACTTTAAACTTTGCCTACGTCTCTGTCAGTCACAAGGAAACTGTATTTGAATGTGAAGGTGATTTTGTAGACATGTGTGGAAGACATGTTCTGAAATGCAAGTGTTGTTGTTTGGAGAGCACATCGGTTACGTGTCAGATGTGTAGCCAAGCAGTAATGGGTCGCCATAGCTGCAAATATTAGCCGGTAGTATGAAGTGTTGTCAGCTGAAGTCTGATGATGCAGACGACCATAAGGACGAAGTACCCAAGAGTACCGCTAGGCCGCGCCTCTTTAGCTCAGTGGTAGAGCATTGCTCTAATAAACCAGGCATCGGACGTTCCATCCACACAGGAGAAAGATGAATTTTGGAAATCAGTTGCGCGTCGTGGCCGTATAGCAAACAGTATCAGTGATGACGAACAATTAGCGACAGGCGTTTTTTTTAAGAAATACTTTCTGATGTGATTAAGGCGAATGGCGCAGATAAAGCATTTGCCAAAGCGGTACAGCATAAAGTGGGACGAGGCAGTCTGAATTACATTTTATAGATGTATTTCTCACATATCTCAGAGCCACTCGCGGTCGTCGTCGTCGTCGTCGTCGTCGTCGTCGTCGTCGTCGTCGTCGCCACCGCCGCTTCTGCAGAAGTAGCAAATGGCCATCGTAGCAAATGCGGCGAGGGACGCCCTGCCTTCGATTCCGAATGCACAAAGTGTGTGGTCTTGTTTCTTAGTCTATATTTGGTCGGTCTCGTAAGAGGTTGAATGTAACGAATGGGTGGGAAAGAGCAAGGGGCAGCGGCTGTGTAAAACGAAAACACAAATCCTCAGGGGTGTGAGCGTTTCGAGATGAGTCGGATACATGATACGGTTGGTCGTCAGTGACCATCTTGCCTAATGGATAAGGCGTCGGACTTCGGATCTGAGGATTACAGGTTCGAATGTTGTCACGCTCGTTTTTTTCCAGTTCTAAAAAAGAAACATACCGTTTTAATGTAGCAATTGAGCAGTACGAAACCGTCTGAATGTTGCTGTTGACCATTTTTTGCTTGGAAATGCTCTTGAGCTTGAAACACACACAACAAGACCGGTGTTAACTAGCGAAATGGTCGGCAGAGTGCCGACACCGCGAGTTTTGACTGGCACTTGCACATCTAAAACAACGTCGGAAAGTAACTCGTTTGGCTTTTGAGTCACATAAAGTATGTGTGTTAATTTTGACGCCACTAGCTCTGCATGCTGTCATGCAATTTCTTTACCTCTCAGAAATGATTATGACATAAAAGTGAAGTACGTGACGAGTGTGACGTTAGGAAAACATTAGGCAGCATGAAGAGATTCTGTATGGGACCACCCAACCCAAACGAGTACTGTGTGACGTGCTATCCGGAAGGTGTTCACCGAGGTAGCCGGCTAGCTCAGTCGGTAGAGCGTCAGACTCTTAATCCTAGGGTTGTGGGTTCGAGCCACACGCTGGGCGGAACGGAATTTTGTTCCGCTGCAGATGTAAATTACCGTTTTTCTGATTAAGGAGATGCAATGGAAGTAGCAACTTTAAACTTTTTCCTACGTCTCTGTCAGTCACAAGGAAACTGTATTTGAATGTGAAGGTGATTTTGTAGACATGTGTGGAAGACATGTTCTGAAATGCAAGTGTTGTTGTTTGGAGAGCACATCGGTTACGTGTCAGATGTGTAGCCAAGCAGTAATGGGTCGCCATAGCTGCAAATATTAGCCGGTAATATGAACTGTTGTCAGCTGAAGTCTGATGATGCAGACGACCGTAAGGACGAAGTACCCAAGAGTACCGCTAGGCCGCGCCTCTTTAGCTCAGTGGTAGAGCACTGCTCTAATAAACCAGGCATCGGACGTTCCATCCACACAGGAGAAAGATGAATTTTGGAAATCAGTTGCGCGTCGTGGCCGTATAGCAAACAGTATCTGTGATTACGAACAATTAGCGACAGGCGTTTTTTTTAAGAATTACTCTCAGATGTGATTAAGGCGAATGGCGCAGATAAAGCATTTGCCAAAGCGGTACAGCATAAAGTGGGACGAGGCAGTCTGAATTACATTTTATAGATGTATTTCTCACATATCTCAGAGCCTCTCGCGGTCGTCGTCGTCGTCGTCGTCGTCGTCGTCGTCGTCGCCGCCGCCGCTTCTGCAGAACTAGCAAATGGCCATCGTAGCAAATGCGGCGAGGGACGCCCTGCCTTCGATTCCGAATGCACAAAGTGTGTGGTCTTGTTTCTCAGTCTATATTTGGTCTATCTCGTAAGAGGTTGAATGTAACGAATGGGTGGGAAAGAGCAAGGGGCAGCGGCTGTGTAAAACGAAAACACCAATCCTCAGGGGTGTGAGCGTTTCGAGATGAGTCGTATACATGATATAGTTGGTCGTCAGTGACCATGTGTCCTAATGGATAAGGCGTCGTACTTCGGATCTGATGATTACAGGTTCGAATGTTGTCACGCTCGTTTTTTTTTTCCAGTTCTGAAAAAGAAACATACCGTTTTAATGTAGCCATTGAGCAGTACGAAACCGTCTGAATGTTGCTGTTGACCATTTTTTGCTTGGAAATGCTCTTGAGCTTGAAACACACACAACAAGACCGGTGTTAACTAGCGAAATGGTCGGCAGAGTGCCGACACCGCGAGTTTTGACTGGCACTTGCACATCTAAAACAACGTCGGAAAGTAACTCGTTCGGCTTTTGAGTCACATAAAGTATGTGTGTTAATTTTGACGCCACTAGCTCTGCATGCTGTCATGCAATTTCTTTACCTCTCAGAAATGATTATGACATAAAAGTGAAGTACGTGACGAGTGTGACGTTAGGAAAACATTAGGCAGCATGGAGAGATTCTGTATGGGACCACCCAACCCAAACGAGTACTGTGTGACGTGCTATCCGGCAGGTATTCACCGATGTAGCCGGCTAGCTCAGTCGGTAGAGCGTCAGACTCTTAATCCTAGGGTCGTGGGTTCGAGCCACACGCTGGGCGGAACGGAATTTTGTTCTGCTGCAGAAGTAAATTACCGTTTTTCTGATTAAGGAGATGTAATGGAAATAGCAACTTTAAACTTTGCCTACGTCTCTGTCAGTCACAAGGAAACTTTATTTGAATGTGAAGGTGATTTTGTAGACATGTGTGGAAGACATGTTGTGAAATGCAAGTGTTGTTGTTTGGAGAGCACATCGGTTACGTGTCAGATGTGTAGCCAAGCAGTAATGGTTCGGCATAGCTGCAAATATTAGCCGGTAATATGAAGTGTTGTCAGCTGAAGTCTGATGATGCAGACGACCGTAAGGACGAAGTACCCAAGAGTACCGCTAGGCCGCGCCTCTTTAGCTCAGTGGTAGAGCACTGCTCTAATAAACCAGGCATCGGACGTTCCATCCACACAGGAGAAAGATGAATTTTGGAAATCAGTTGTGCGTCGTGGCCGTATAGCAAACAGTATCTGTGATGACGAACAATAAGCGAAAGGCGTTTTTTTTTAAGAATTACTCTCAGATGTGATTAAGGCGAATGGCGCAGATAATGCTTTTGCCAAAGCGATACAGCAGAAAGTGGGACAAGGCAGTCTGAATTACATTTTATAGATGTATTTCTCACATATCTCAGAGCCTCTCGCGGTCGTCGTCGTCGTCGTCGTCGTCGTCGTCGCCGCCGCCGCTTCTGCAGAAGTAGCAAATGGCCATCGTAGCAAATGGGCGAGGGACGCCCTGCCTTCGATTCCGAATGCACAAAGTGTGTGGTCTTGTTTCTCAGTCTATATTTGGTCGGTCTCGTAAGAGGTTAAATGTAACGAATGGGTGGGAAAGAGCAAGGGGCAGCGGCTGTGTAAAACGAAAACACCAATCCTCAGGGGTGTGAGCGTTTCGAGATGAGTCGTATACATGATATAGTCGGACGTCAGTGACCATGTGGAATAATGGATAAGGCGTCGGACTTTGGATCTGATGATTACGGGTTCGAATGTTGTCACGCTCGTTTTTTTCCAGTTCTGAAAAAGAAACATACCGTTTTAATGGAGCAATTGAGCAGTACGAAACCGTCTGAATGTTGCTGTTGACCATTTTTTGCTTGGAAATGCTCTTGAGCTTGAAACACACACAACAAGACCGGTGTTAACTAGCGAAATGGTCGGCAGAGTGCCGACACCGCGAGTTTTGACTGGCACTTGCACATCTAAAACAACGTCGGAAAGTAACTCGTTCGGCTTTTGAGTCACATAAAGTATGTGTGTTAAATTTGTCGCCACTAGCTCTGCATGCTGTCACGCAATTTCTTTACCTCTCAGAAATGATTATGACGTAAAAGTGAAGTACGTGACGAGTGTGACGTTAGGAAAACATTAGGCAGTATGGAGAGATTCTGTATGGGACCACCCAACCCAAACGAGTACTGTGTGACGTGCTATCCGGCAGGTATTCACCGAGGTAGTCAGCTAGCTCAGTGAGGTAGCCGGCTAGCTCAGTCGGTAGAGCGTCAGACTCTTAATCCTAGGGTCGTGGGTTCGAGCCACACGCTGGGCGGACCGGAATTTTGCGCCTCTTTAGCTCAGTGGTAGAGCACTGCTCTAATAAACCAGGCATCGGACGTTCCATCCACACAGGAGAAAGATGAATTTTCAGTGACCATGTGGCCTAATGGATAAGGCGTCGGACTTCGGATCTGATGATTACGGGTTCGAATGTTGTCACGCTCGTTTTTTTCCAGTTCTGAAAAAGAAACATACCGTTTTAATGTAGCAATTGAGCAGTACGAAACCGTCTGAATGTTGCTGTTGACCATTTTTTGCTTGGAAATGCTCTTGAGCTTGAAACACACACAACAAGACCGGTGTTAACTAGCGAAATGGTCGGCAGAGTGCCGACACCGCGAGTTTTGACTGGCACTTGCACATCTAAAACAACGTCGGAAACTAACTCGTTCAGCTTTTGAGTCACATAAAGTATGTCTGTTAATTTTGACGCCACTAGCTCTGCATGCTGTCATGCAATTTCTTTACCTCTCAGAAATGATTATGACATAAAAGTGAAGTACGTGACGAGTGTGACGTTAGGAAAACATTAGGCAGCATGGAGAGATTCTGTATGGGACCACCCAACCCAAACGAGTACTGTGTGACGTGCTATCCGGCAGGTATTCACCGAGGTAGTCGGCTAGCTCAGTCGGTAGAGCGTCAGACTCTTAATCCTAGGGTCGTGGGTTCGAGCCACACGCTGGGCGGAACGGAATTTTGTTCCGCTGCAGATGTAAATTACCGTTTTTCTGATTAAGGAGATGTAATGGAAATAGCAACTTTAAACTTTGCCTACGTCTCTGTCAGTCACAAGGAAACTTTATTTGAATGTGAAGGTGATTTTGTAGACATGTGTGGAAGACATGTTCTGAAATGCAAGTGTTGTTGTTTGGAGAGCACATCGGTTACGTGTCAGATGTGTAGCCAAGCTGTAATGGGTCGCCATAGCTGCAAATATTAGCCGGTAATATGAAGTGTTGTCAGCTGAAGTCTGATGATGCAGACGACCGTAAGGACGAAGTACCCAAGAGTACCGCTAGGAAGCGCCTCTTTACCTCAGTGGTAGAGCACTGCTCTAATAAACCAGGCATCGGACGTTCCATCCACACAGGAGAAAGATGAATTTTGGAAATCAGTTGTGCGTCGTGGCCGTATAGCAAACAGTATCTGTGATGACGAACAATAAGCGAAAGGCGTTTTTTTTTAAGAATTACTCTCAGATGTGATTAAGGCGAATGGCGCAGATAAAGCTTTTGCCAAAGCGGTACAGCATAAAGTGGGACAAGGCAGTCTGAATTACATTATATAGATGTATTTCTCACATATCTCAGAGCCTCTCGCGGTCGTCGTCGTCGTCGTCGTCGTCGTCGCCGCCGCCGCTTCTGCAGAAGTAGCAAATGGCCATCGTAGCAAATGCGGCGAGGGACGCCCTGCCTTCGATTCCGAATGCACAAAGTGTGTGGTCTTGTTTCTCAGTCTATATTTGGTCGGTCTCGTAAGAGGTTGAATGTAACGAATGGGTGGGAAAGAGCAAGGGGCAGCAGCTGTGTAAAACGAAAACACCAATCCTCAGGGGTGTGAGCGTTTCGAGATGAGTCGTATACATGATATAGTCGGACGTCAGTGACCATGTGGCCTAATGGATAAGGCGTCGGACTTCGTATCTGATGATTACGGGTTCGAATGTTGTTACGCTCGTTTTTTTCCAGTTCTGAAAAAGAAACATACCGTTTTAATGTAGCAATTGAGCAGTACGAAACCGTCTGAATGTTGCTGTTGACCATTTTTTGCTTGGAAATGCTCTTGAGCTTGAAACACACACAACAAGACCGGTGTTAACTAGCGAAATGGTCGGCAGAGTGCTGACACCGCGAGTTTTGACTGGCACTTGCACATCTAAAACAACGTAGGAAAGTAACTCGTTCAGCTTTTGAGTCACATAAAGTATGTCTGTTAATTTTGACGCCACTAGCTCTGCATGCTGTCATGCAATTTCTTTACCTCTCAGAAATGATTATGACATAAAAGTGAAGTACGTGACGAGTGTGACGTTAGGATAACATTAGGCAGCATGGAGAGATTCTGTATGGGACCACCCAACCGAAACGAGTACTGTGTGACGTGCTATCCGGCAGGTATTCACCGAGGTAGTCGGCTAGCTCAGTCGGTAGAGCGTCAGACTCTTAATCCTAGGGTCGTGGGTTCGAGCCACACGCTGGGCGGAACGGAATTTTGTTCCGCTGCAGATGTAAATTACCGTTTTTCTGATTAAGGAGATGTAATGGAAATAGCAACTTTAAACTTTGCCTACGTCTCTGTCAGTCACAAGGAAACTTTATTTGAATGTGAAGGTGATTTTGTAGACGTGTGTGGAAGACATGTTCTGAAATGCAAGTGTTGTTGTTTGGAGAGCACATCGGTTACGTGTCAGATGTGTAGCCAAGCTGTAATGGGTCGCCATAGCTGCAAATATTAGCCGGTAATATGAAGTGTTGTCAGCTGAAGTCTGATGATGCAGACGACCGTAAGGACGAAGTGTCCAAGAGTACCGCTAGGCCGCGCCTCTTTAGCTCAGTGGTAGAGCACTGCTCTAATAAACCAGGCATCGGACGTTCCATCCACACAGGAGAAAGATGAATTTTGGAAATCAGTTGCGCGTCGTGGCCGTATAGCAAACAGTATCTGTGATGACGAACAATTAGCGACAGGCGTTTTTTTTAAGAATTACTCTCAGATGTGATTAAGGCGAATGGCGCAGATAAAGCATTTGCCAAAGCGGTACAGCATAAAGTGGGACGAGGCAGTCTGAATTACATTTTATAGATGTATTTCTCACATATCTCAGAGCCTCTCGCGGTCGTCGTCGTCGTCGTCGTCGTCGTCGCCGGCGCCGCCGCCGCTTCTGCAGAACTAGCAAATGGCCATCGTAGCAAATGCGGCGAGGGACGCCCTGCCTTCGATTCCGAATGCACAAAGTGTGTGGTCTTGTTTCTCAGTCTATATTTGGTCGGTCTCGTAAGAGGTTGAATGTAACGAATGGGTGGGAAAGAGCAAGGGGCAGCGGCTGTGTAAAACGAAAACACCAATCCTCAGGGGTATGAGCGTTTCGAGATGAGTCGTATACATGATATAGTTGTTCGTCAGTGACCATGTGGCCTAATGGATAAGGCGTCGGACTTCGGATCTGATGATTACAGGTTCGAATGTTGTCACGCTCGTTTTTTTCCAGTTCTGAAAAAGAAACATACCGTTTTAATGTAGCAATTGAGCAGTACGAAACCGTCTGAATGTTGCTGTTGACCATTTTTTGCTTCAAAATGCTCTTGAGCTTGAAACACACACAACAAGACCGGTGTTAACTAGCGAAATGGTCGGCAGAGTACCGACACCGCGAGTTTTGACTGGCACTTGCACATCTAAAACAACGTCGGAAAGTAACTCGTTCGGCTTTTGAGTCACATAAAGTATGTGTGTTAATTTTGACGCCACTAGCTCTGCATGCTGTCATGCAATTTCTTTACCTCTCAGAAATGATTATGACATAAAAGTGAAGTACGTGACGAGTGTGACGTTAGGAAAACATTAGGCAGCATGGAGAGATTCTGTATGGGACCACCCAACCCAAACGAGTACTGTGTGACGTGCTATCCGGAAGGTGTTCACCGAGGTAGCCGGCTAGCTCAGTCGGTAGAGCGTCAGACTCTTAATCCTAGGGTCGTGGGTTCGAGCCACACGCTGGGCGGAACGGAATTTTGTTCCGCTGCAGATGTAAATTACCGTTTTTCTGATTAAGGAGATGTAATGGAAATAGCAACTTTAAACTTTGCCTACGTCTCTGTCAGTCACAAGGAAACTTTATTTGAATGTGAAGGTGATTTTGTAGACATGTGTGGAAGACATGTTCTGAAATGCAAGTGTTGTTGTTTGGAGAGCACATCGGTTACGTGTCAGATGTGTAGCCAAGCTGTAATGGGTCGCCATAGCTGCAAATATTAGCCGGTAATATGAAGTGTTGTCAGCTGAAGTCTGATGATGCAGACGACCGTAAGGACGAAGTACCCAAGAGTACCGCTAGGAAGCGCCTCTTTACCTCAGTGGTAGAGCACTGCTCTAATAAACCAGGCATCGGACGTTCCATCCACACAGGAGAAAGATGAATTTTGGAAATCAGTTGTGCGTCGTGGCCGTATAGCAAACAGTATCTGTGATGACGAACAATAAGCGAAAGGTGTTTTTTTTTAAGAATTACTCTCAGATGTGATTAAGGCGAATGGCGCAGATAAAGCTTTTGCCAAAGCGGTACAGCATAAAGTGGGACAAGGCAGTCTGAATTACATTATATAGATGTATTTCTCACATATCTCAGAGCCTCTCGCGGTCGTCGTCGTCGTCGTCGTCGCCGCCGCCGCTTCTGCAGAAGTAGCAAATGGCCATCGTAGCAAATGCGGCGAGGGACGCCCTGCCTTCGATTCCGAATGCACAAAGTGTGTGGTCTTGTTTCTCAGTCTATATTTGGTCGGTTTCGTAAGAGGTTAAATGTAACGAATGGGTGGGAAAGAGCAAGGGGCAGCAGCTGTGTAAAACGAAAACACCAATCCTCAGGGGTGTGAGCGTTTCGAGATGAGTCGTATACATGATATAGTCGGACGTCAGTGACCATGTGGCCTAATGGATAAGGCGTCGGACTTCGTATCTGATGATTACGGGTTCGAATGTTGTTACGCTCGTTTTTTTCCAGTTCTGAAAAAGAAACATACCGTTTTAATGTAGCAATTGAGCAGTACGAAACCGTCTGAATGTTGCTGTTGACCATTTTTTGCTTGGAAATGCTCTTGAGCTTGAAACACACACAACAAGACCGGTGTTAACTAGCGAAATGGTCGGCAGAGTGTCGACACCGCGAGTTTTGACTGGCACTTGCACATCTAAAACAACGTCGGAAACTAACTCGTTCAGCTTTTGAGTCACATAAAGTGTGTCTGTTAATTTTGACGCCACTAGCTCTGCATGCTGTCATGCAATTTCTTTACCTCTCAGAAATGATTATGACATAAAGGTGAAGTACGTGACGAGTGTGACGTTAGGATAACATTAGGCAGCATGGAGAGATTCTGTATGGGACCACCCAACCCAAACGAGTACTGTGTGACGTGCTATCCGGCAGGTATTCACCGAGGTAGTCGGCTAGCTCAGTCGGTAGAGCGTCAGACTCTTAATCCTAGGGTCGTGGGTTCGAGCCACACGCTGGGCGGAACGGAATTTTGTTCCGCTGCAGATGTAAATTACCGTTTTTCTGATTAAGGAGATGTAATGGAAATAGCAACTTTAAACTTTGCCTACGTCTCTGTCAGTCACAAGGAAACTTTATTTGAATGTGAAGGTGATTTTGTAGACATGTGTGGAAGACATGTTCTGAAATGCAAGTGTTGTTGTTTGGAGAGCACATCGGTTACGTGTCAGATGTGTAGCCAAGCTGTAATGGGTCGCCATAGCTGCAAATATTAGCCGGTAATATGAAGTGTTGTCAGCTGAAGTCTGATGATGCAGACGACCGTAAGGACGAAGTACCCAAGAGTACCGCTAGGCCGCGCCTCTTTAGCTCAGTGGTAGAGCACTGCTCTAATAAACCAGGCATCGGACGTTCCATCCACACAGGAGAAAGATGAATTTTGGAAATCAGTTGTGCGTCGTGGCCGTATAGCAAACAGTATCTGTGATGACGAACAATAAGCGAAAGGCGTTTTTTTTTAAGAATTACTCTCAGATGTGATTAAGGCGAATGGCGCAGATAAAGCTTTTGCCAAAGCGGTACAGCATAAAGTGGGACAAGGCAGTCTGAATTACATTATATAGATGTATTTCTCACATATCTCAGAGCCTCTCGCGGTCGTCGTCGTCGTCGTCGTCGTCGTCGTCGTCGTCGTCGTCGCCGCCGCCGCTTCTGCAGAAGTAGCAAATGGCCATCGTAGCAAATGCGGCGAGGGACGCCCTGCCTTCGATTCCGAATGCACAAAGTGTGTGGTCTTGTTTCTCAGTCTATATTTGGTCGGTCTCGTAAGAGGTTGAATGTAACGAATGGGTGGGAAAGAGCAAGGGGCAGCAGCTGTGTAAAACGAAAACACCAATCCTCAGGGGTGTGAGCGTTTCGAGATGAGTCGTATACATGATATAGTCGGACGTTAGTGACCATGTGGCCTAATGGATAAGGCGTCGGACTTCGTATCTGATGATTACGGGTTCGAATGTTGTTACGCTCGTTTTTTTCCAGTTCTGAAAAAGAAACATACCGTTTTAATGTAGCAATTGAGCAGTACGAAACCGTCTGAATGTTGCTGTTGACCATTTTTTGCTTGGAAATGCTCTTGAGCTTGAAACACACACAACAAGACCGGTGTTAACTAGCGAAATGGTCGGCAGAGTGCTGACACCGCGAGTTTTGACTGGCACTTGCACATCTAAAACAACGTCGGAAAGTAACTCGTTCAGCTTTTGAGTCACATAAAGTATGTCTGTTAATTTTGACGCCACTAGCTCTGCATGCTGTCATGCAATTTCTTTACCTCTCAGAAATGATTATGACATAAAAGTGAAGTACGTGACGAGTGTGACGTTAGGAAAACATTAGGCAGCATGGAGAGATTCTGTATGGGACCACCCAACCCAAACGAGTACTGTGTGACGTGCTATCCGGCAGGTATTCACCGAGGTAGTCGGCTAGCTCAGTCGGTAGAGCGTCAGACTCTTAATCCTAGGGTCGTGGGTTCGAGCCACACGCTGGGCGGAACGGAATTTTGTTCCGCTGCAGATGTAAATTACCGTTTTTCTGATTAAGGAGATGTAATGGAAATAGCAACTTTAAACTTTGCCTACGTCTCTGTCAGTCACAAGGAAACTTTATTTGAATGTGAAGGTGATTTTGTAGACGTGTGTGGAAGACATGTTCTGAAATGCAAGTGTTGTTGTTTGGAGAGCACATCGGTTACGTGACAGATGTGTAGCCAAGCTGTAATGGGTCGCCATAGCTGCAAATATTAGCCGGTAATATGAAGTGTTGTCAGCTGAAGTCTGATGATGCAGACGACCGTAAGGACGAAGTATCCAAGAGTACCGCTAGGCCGCGCCTCTTTAGCTCAGTGGTAGAGCACTGCTCTAATAAACCAGGCATCGGACGTTCCATCCACACAGGAGAAAGATGAATTTTGGAAATCAGTTGCGCGTCGTGGCCGTATAGCAAACAGTATCTGTGATGACGAACAATTAGCGACAGGCGTTTTTTTTAAGAATTACTCTCAGATGTGATTAAGGCGAATGGCGCAGATAAAGCATTTGCCAAAGCGGTACAGCATGAAGTGGGACGAGGCAGTCTGAATTACATTTTATAGATGTATTTCTCACATATCTCAGAGCCTCTCGCGGTCGTCGTCGTCGTCGTCGTCGTCGCCGGCGCCGCCGCCGCTTCTGCAGAACTAGCAAATGGCCATCGTAGCAAATGCGGCGAGGGACGCCCTGCCTTCGATTCCGAATGCACAAAGTGTGTGGTCTTGTTTCTCAGTCTATATTTGGTCGGTCTCGTAAGAGGTTGAATGTAACGAATGGGTGGGAAAGAGCAAGGGGCAGCGGCTGTGTAAAACGAAAACACCAATCCTCAGGGGTGTGAGCGTTTCGAGATGAGTCGTATACATGATATAGTTGGTCGTCAGTGACCATGTGGCCTAATGGATAAGGCGTCGGACTTCGGATCTAATGATTACAGGTTCGAATGTTGTCACGCTCGTCTTTTTCCAGTTCTGAAAAAGAAACATACCGTTTTAATGTAGCAATTGAGCAGTACGAAACCGTCTGAATGTTGCTGTTGACCATTTTTTGCTTCAAAATGCTCTTGAGCTTGAAACACACACAACAAGACCGATGTTAACTAGCGAAATGGTCGGCAGAGTACCGACACCGCGAGTTTTGACTGGCACTTGCACATCTAAAACAACGTCGGAAAGTAACTCGTTCGGCTTTTGAGTCACATAAAGTATGTGTGTTAATTTTGACGCCACTAGCTCTGCATGCTGTCATGCAATTTCTTTACCTCTCAGAAATGATTATGACATAAAAGTGAAGTACGTGACGAGTGTGACGTTAGGAAAACATTAGGCAGCATGGAGAGATTCTGTATGGGACCACCCAACCCAAACGAGTACTGTGTGACGTGCTATCCGGCAGGTATTCACCGAGGTAGCCGGCTAGCTCAGTCGGTAGAGCGTCAGACTCTTAATCCTAGGGTCGTGGGTTCGAGCCACAGGCTGGGCGGAGCGGAATTTTGTTCCGCTGCAGATGTAATTTACCGTTTTTCTGATTAAGGAGATGTAATGGAAATAGCAACATTAAACATTGCCTACGTCTCTGTCAGTCACAAGGAAACTGTATTTGAATGTGAAGGTGATTTTGTAGACATGTGTGGAAGACATGTTCTGAAATGCAAGTGTTGTTGTTTGGAGAGCACATCGGTTACGTGTCAGATGTGTAGCCAAGCAGTAATGGGTCGCCATAGCTGCAAATATTAGCCGGTAATATGAAGTGTTGTCAGCTGAAGTCTGATGATGCAGACAAC
The DNA here is from genome assembly GCF_023897955.1 of Schistocerca gregaria. Lineage (NCBI taxonomy): Eukaryota > Metazoa > Arthropoda > Insecta > Orthoptera > Acrididae > Schistocerca > Schistocerca gregaria. Next base: position 6,123,585 of record NC_064926.1, read on the forward strand.
CGTAAGGACGAAGTACCCAAGAGTACCGCTAGGCCGCGCTTCTTTACCTCAGTGGTAGAGCACTGCTCTAATAAACCAGGCATCGGACGTTCCATCCACACAGGAGAAAGACGAATTTTGGAAATCAGTTGCGCGTCGTGGCCGTATAGCAAACAGTATCTGTGATGACGAACAATTAGCGACAGGCGTTTTTTTTAAGAATTACTCTCAGATGTGATTAAGGCGAATGGCGCAGATAAAGCATTTGCCAAAGCGGTACAGCATAAAGTGGGACGAGGCAGTCTGAATTACATTTTATAGATGTATTTCTCATATATCTCAGAGCCTCTCGCGTGCGTCGTCGTCGTCGTCGTCGTCGTCGTCGCCGCCGCCGCCGCTTCTGCAGAACTAGCAAATGGCCATCGTAGCAAATGCGGCGAGGGACGCCCTGCCTTCGATTCCGAATGCACAAAGTGTGTGGTCTTGTTTCTCAGTCTATATTTGGTCGGTCTCGTAAGAGGTTGAATGTAACGAATGGGTGGGAAAGAGCAAGGGGCAGCGGCTGTGTAAAACGAAAACACAAATCCTCAGGGGTGTGAGCGTTTCGAGATGAGTCGTATACATGATATGGTTGGTCGTCAGTGACCATGTGGCCTAATGGATAAGGCGTCGGACTTCGGATTTGATGATTACAGGTTCGAATGTTGTCACGCTCGTCTTTTTCCAGTTCTGAAAAAGAAACATACCGTTTTAATGTAGCAATTGAGCAGTACGAAACCGTCTGAATGTTGCTGTTGACCATTTTTTGCTTCAAAATGCTCTTGAGCGTGAAACACACACAACAAGACCGATGTTAACTAGCGAAATGGTCGGCAGAGTACCGACACCGCGAGTTTTGACTGGCACTTGCACATCTAAAACAACGTCGGAAAGTAACTCGTTCGGCTTTTGAGTCACATAAAGTATGTGTGTTAATTTTGACGCCACTAGCTCTGCATGCTGTCATGCAATTTCTTTACCTCTCAGAAATGATTATGACATAAAAGTGAAGTACGTGACGAGTGTGACGTTAGGAAAACATTAGGCAGCATGGAGAGATTCTGTATGGGACCACCCAACCCAAACGGGTACTGTGTGACGTGCTATCCGGCAGGTATTCACCGAGGTAGCCGGCTAGCTCAGTCGGTAGAGCGTCAGACTCTTAATCCTAGGGTCGTGGGTTCGAGCCACACGCTGGGCGGAACGGAATTTTGTTCCGCTGCAGATGTAAATTACCGTTTTTCTGATTAAGGAGATGTAATGGAAATAGCAACTTTAAACTTTGCCTACGTCTCTGTCAGTCACAAGGAAACTTTATTTGAATGTGAAGGTGATTTTGTAGACATGTGTGGAAGACATGTTCTGAAATGCAAGTGTTGTTGTTTGGAGAGCACATCGGTTACGTGTCAGATGTGTAGCCAAGCAGTAATGGGTCGCCATAGCTGCAAATATTAGCCGGTAATATGAAGTGTTGTCAGCTGAAGTCTGATGATGCAGACGACCGTAAGGACGAAGTACCCAAGAGTACCGCTAGGCCGCGCCTCTTTACCTCAGTGGTAGAGCAGTGCTCTAATAAACCAGGCATCGGACGTTCCACCCACACAGGAGAAAGACGAATTTTGGAAATCAGTTGCGCGTCGTGGCCGTATAGCAAACAGTATCTGTGATGACGAACAATTAGCGAAAGGCGTTTTTTTTAAGAATTACTCTTAGATGTGATTAAGGCGAATGGCGCAGATAAAGCATTTGCCAAAGCGGTACAGCATAAAGTGGACGAGGCAGTCTGAATTACATTTTATAGATGTATTTCTCACATATCTCAGAGCCTCTCGCGGTCGTCGTCGTCGTCGTCGTCGTCGCCGCCGCCGCCGCCGCTTCTGCAGAACTAGCAAATGGCCACCGTAGCAAATGCGGCGAGGGACGCCCTGCCTTCGATTCCGAATGCACAAAGTGTGTGGTCTTGTTTCTCAGTCTATATTTGGTCGGTCTCGTAAGACGTTGAATTAACGAATGGGTGGGAAAGAGCAAGGGGCAGCGGCTGTGTAAAATAAAAACACAAATCCTCAGGGGTGTGAGCGTTTCTAGATGAGTCGTATACATGATACGGTTGGTTGTCAGTGACCATGTGGCCTAATGGATAAGGCGTCGGACTTCGGATCTGATGATTACAGGTTTGAATGTTGTCACGCTCGTTTTTTTTTTCCAGTTCTGAAAAAGAAACATACCGTTTTAATGTAGCAATTGAGCAGTACGAAACCGTCTGAATGTTGCTGTTGACCATTTTTTGCTTGGAAATGCTCTTGAGCTTGAAACACACACAACAAGACCGGTGTTAACTAGCGAAATGGTCGGCAGAGTGTCGACACCGCGAGTTTTGACTGGCACTTGCACATCTAAAACAACGTCGGAAGGTAACTCGTTCGGCTTTTGAGTCACATAAAGTATGTGTGTTAATTTTGACGCCACTAGCTCTACATGCTGCCATGCAATTTCTTTACCTCTCAGAAATGATTATGACATAAAAGTGAAGTACGTGACGAGTGTGACGTTAGGAAAACATTAGGCAGCATGGAGAGATTCTGTATGGGACCACCCAACCCAAACGAGTACTGTGTGACGTGCTATCCGGCAGGTATTCACCGAGGTAGCCGGCTAGCTCAGTCGGTAGAGCGTCAGACTCTTAATCCTAGGGTCGTGGGTTCGAGCCACACGCTGGGCGGAGCGGAATTTTGTTCCGCTGCAGATGTAAATTACCGTTTTTCTGATTAAGGAGATGTAATGGAAATAGCAACTTTAAACTTTGCCTACGTCTCTGTCAGTCACAAGGAAACTGTATTTGAATGTGAAGGTGATTTTGTAGACATGTGTGGAAGACATGTTCTGAAATGCAAGTGTTGTTGTTTGGAGAGCACATCGGTTACGTGTCAGATGTGTAGCCAAGCAGTAATGGGTCGCCATAGCTGCAAATATTAGCCGGTAATATGAAGTGTTGTCAGCTGAAGTCTGATGATGCAGACGACCGTAAGGACGAAGTACCCAAGAGTACCGCTAGGCCGCGCCTCTTTACCTCAGTGGTAGAGCAGTGCTCTAATAAACCAGGCATCGGACGTTCCACCCACACAGGAGAAAGACGAATTTTGGAAATCAGTTGCGCGTCGTGGCCGTATAGCAAACAGTATCTGTGATGACGAACAATTAGCGACAGGCGTTTTTTTTAAGAATTACTCTTAGATGTGATTAAGGCGAATGGCGCAGATAAAGCATTTGCCAAAGCGGTACAGCATAAAGTGGACGAGGCAGTCTGAATTACATTTTATAGATGTATTTCTCACATATCTCAGAGCCTCTCGCGGTCGTCGTCGTCGTCGTCGTCGTCGTCGTCGTCGCCGCCGCCGCCGCTTCTGCAGAACTAGCAAATGGCCACCGTAGCAAATGCGGCGAGGGACGCCCTGCCTTCGATTCCGAATGCACAAAGTGTGTGGTCTTGTTTCTCGGTCTATATTTGGTCGGTCTCGTAAGAGGTTGAATTAACGAACGGGTGGGAAAAAGCAAGGGGCTGCGGCTGTGTAAAACGAAAACACAAATCCTCAGGGGTGTGAGTGTTTCGAGATGAGTCGTATACATGATATGGTTGGGCGTCAGTGACCATGTGGCCTAATGGATAAGGCGTCGGACTTGGGATCTGATGATTACAGGTTCGAATGTTGTCACCCTCGTTTTTTTCCAGTTCTGAAAAAGAAACATACCGTTTTAATGTAGCAATTGAGCAGTACGAAACCGTCTGAATGTTGCTGTTGACAATTTTTTGCTTGGAAATGCTCTTGAGCTTGAAACACACACAACAAGACCGATGTTAACTAGCGAAATGGTCGGCAGAGTGCCGACACCGCGAGTTTTGACTGGCACTTGCACATCTAAAACATCGTCGGAAAGTAACTCGTTCGGCTTTTGAGTCACATAAAGTATGTGTGTTAATTTTGACGCCACTAGCTCTACATGCTGTCATGCAATTTCTTTACCTCTCAGAAATGATTATGACATAAAAGTGAAGTACGTGACGAGTGTGACGTTAGGAAAACATTAGGCAGCATGGAGAGATTCTGTATGGGACCACCCAAAACAAACGAGTACTGTGTGACGTGCTACCTGGCAGGTATTCACCGAGGTAGCCGGCTAGGTCAGTCGGTAGAGCGTCAGACTCTTAATCCTAGGGTCGTGGGTTCGAGCCACACGCTGGGCGGAGAGGAATTTTGTTCCGCTGCAGATGTAAATTACCGTTTTTCTGATTGAGGAGATGTAATGGAAATAGCAACTTTAAACTTTGCCTACGTCTCTGTCAGTCACAAGGAAACTGTATTTGAATGTGAAGGTGATTTTGTAGACATGTGTGGAAGACATGTTCTGAAATGCAAGTGTTGTTGTTTGGAGAGCACATCGGTTACGTGTCAGATGTGTAGCCACGCAGTAATGGGTCGCCATAGCTGCAAATATTAGCCGGTAATATGAAGTGTTATCAGCTGAAGTCTGATGATGCAGACGACCGTAAGGACGAAGTACCCAAGTGTACCGCTAGGCCGCGCCTCTTTAGCTCAGTGGTAGAGCACTGCTCTAATAAACCAGGCATCGGACGTTCCATCCACACAGGAGAAAAATGAATTCTGGAAATCAGTTGCGCGTCGTGGCCGTATAGCAAACAGTATCTGTGATGACGAACAATTAGCGACAGGCGTTTTTTTTAAGAATTACTCTCAGATGTGATTAAGGCGAATGGCGCAGATAAAGCATTTGCCAAAGCGGTACAGCATAAAGTGGGACGAGGCAGTCTAAATTACATTTTATAGATGTATTTCTCACATATCTCAGAGCCACTCGCGGTCGTCGTCGTCGTCGTCGTCGTCGCCGCCGCCGCCGCTTCTGCTGAAGTAGCAAATGGCCATCGTAGCAAATGCGGCGAGGGACGCCCTGCCTTCGATTCCGAATGCACAAAGTGTGTGGTCTTGTTTCTCAGTCTATATTTGGTCGGTCTCTTAAGAGGTTGAATGTAACGAATGGGTGGGAAAGAGCAAGGGGCAGCGGCTGTGTAAAACGAAAACACAAATCCTCAGGGGTGTGAGCGTTTCGAGATGAGTCGTATACATGATATGGTTGGTCGTCAGTGACCATGTGGCCTAATGGATAAGGCGTCGGACTTCGGATCTGAAGATTACAGGTTCGAATGCTGTCACGCTCGTTTTTTTCCAGTTCTGAATAAGAAACATACCGTTTTAATGTAGCAATTGAGCAGTACGAAACCGTCTGAATGTTGCTGTTGACCATTTTTTGCTTGGAAATGCTCTTGAGCTTGAAACACACACAACAAGACCGGTGTTAACTAGCGAAATGGTCGGCAGAGTGCCGACACCGCGAGTTTTGACTGGCACTTGCACATCTAAAACAACGTCGGAAAGTAACTCGTTCGGCTTTTGAGTCACATAAAGTATGTGTGTTAATTTTGACGCCACTAGCTCTGCATGCTGTCATGCAATTTCTTTACCTCACAGAAATGATTATGACATAAAAGTGAAGTACGTGACGAGAGTGACGTTAGGAAAACATTAGGCAGCATGGAGAGATTCTGTATGGGACCACCCAACCCAAACGAGTACTGTGTGACGTGCTATCCGCAAGTATTCGCCGAGGTAGCCGGCTAGCTCAGTCGGTAGAGCGTCAGACTCTTAATCCTAGGGTTGTGGGTTCGAGCCACACGCTGGGCGGAACGGAATTTTGTTCCGCTGCAGATGTAAATAACCGTTTTTCTGATTAAGGAGATGTAATGGAAATAGCAACTTTAAACTTTGCCTGCGTCTCTGTCAGTCACAAGGAAACTGTATTTGAATGTGAAGTTGATTTTGTAGACATGTGTGGAAGACATGTTCTGAAATGCAAGTGTTGTTGTTTGGAGAGCACATCGGTTACGTGTCAGATGTGTAGCCAAGCAGTAATGGGGCGCCATAGCTGCAAATATTAGCCGGTAATATGAAGTGTTGTCAGCTGAAGTCTGATGATGCAGACGACCGTAAGGACGAAGTACCCAAGAGTACCGCTAGGCCGCGCCTCTTTAGCTCAGTGGTAGAGCACTGCTCTAATAAACCAGGCATCGGACGTTCCATCCACACAGGAGAAAGATGAATTTTGGAAATCAGTTGCGCGTCGTGGCCGTATAGCAAACAGTATCTGTGATGACGAACAATTAGCGACAGGCGTTTTTTTTAAGAATTACTCTCAGATGTGATTAAGGCGAATGGCGCAGATAAAGCATTTGCCAAAGCGGTACAGCATAAAGTGGGACGAGGCAGTCTGAATTACATTTTATAGATGTATTTCTCACATATCTCAGAGCCTCTCGCGGTCGTCGTCGTCGTCGTCGTCGTTGTCGTCGTCGCCGCCGCCGCCTCTGCAGAAGTAGCAAATGGCCATCGTAGCAAATGCGGCGAGGGACGCCCTGCCTTCGATTCCGAATGCACAAAGTGTGTGGTCTTGTTTCTCAGTCTATATTTGGTCGGTCTCGTAAGAGGTTGAATGTAACGAATGGGTGGGAAAGAGCAAGGGGCAGCGGCTGTGTAAAACGAAAACACAAATCCTCAGGGGTGTGAGCGTTTCGAGATGAGTCGTATACATGATGTAGTAGGTCGTCAGTGACCATGTGGCCTAATGGATAAGGCGTCGGACTTCGGATCTGAAGATTACAGGTTCGAATGCTGTCACGCTCGTTTTTTTTCAGTTCTGAAAAAGAAACATACCGTTTTAATGTAGCAATTGAGCAGTATGTAACCGTCTGAATGTTGCTGTTGACCATGTTTTGCTTCGAAATGCTCTTGAGCTTGAAACACACACAACAAGACCGATGTTAACTAGCGAAATGGTCGGCAGAGTGCCGACACCGCGAGTTTTGACTGGCACTTGCACATCTAAAACATCGTCGGAAAGTAACTCGTTCGGCTTTTGAGTCACATAAAGTATGTGTGTTAATTTTGACGCCACTAGCTCTACATGCTGTCATGCAATTTCTTTACCTCTCAGAAATGATTATGACATAAAAGTGAAGTACGTGACGAGTGTGACGTTAGGAAAACATTAGGCAGCATGGAGAGATTCTGTATGGGACCACCCAAAACAAACGAGTACTGTGTGACGTGCTACCTGGCAGGTATTCACCGAGGTAGCCGGCTAGGTCAGTCGGTAGAGCGTCAGACTCTTAATCCTAGGGTCGTGGGTTCGAGCCACACGCTGGGCGGAGAGGAATTTTGTTCCGCTGCAGATGTAAATTACCGTTTTTCTGATTGAGGAGATGTAATGGAAATAGCAACTTTAAACTTTGCCTACGTCTCTGTCAGTCACAAGGAAACTGTATTTGAATGTGAAGGTGATTTTGTAGACATGTGTGGAAGACATGTTCTGAAATGCAAGTGTTGTTGTTTGGAGAGCACATCGGTTACGTGTCAGATGTGTAGCCACGCAGTAATGGGTCGCCATAGCTGCAAATATTAGCCGGTAATATGAAGTGTTATCAGCTGAAGTCTGATGATGCAGACGACCGTAAGGACGAAGTACCCAAGTGTACCGCTAGGCCGCGCCTCTTTAGCTCAGTGGTAGAGCACTGCTCTAATAAACCAGGCATCGGACGTTCCATCCACACAGGAGAAAGATGAATTCTGGAAATCAGTTGCGCGTCGTGGCCGTATAGCAAACAGTATCTGTGATGACGAACAATTAGCGACAGGCGTTTTTTTTAAGAATTACTCTCAGATGTGATTAAGGCGAATGGCGCAGATAAAGCATTTGCCAAAGCGGTACAGCATAAAGTGGGACGAGGCAGTCTAAATTACATTTTATAGATGTATTTCTCACATATCTCAGAGCCACTCGCGGTCGTCGTCGTCGTCGTCGTCGCCGCCGCCGCCGCTTCTGCTGAAGTAGCAAATGGCCATCGTAGCAAATGCGGCGAGGGACGCCCTGCCTTCGATTCCGAATGCACAAAGTGTGTGGTCTTGTTTCTCAGTCTATATTTGGTCGGTCTCTTAAGAGGTTGAATGTAACGAATGGGTGGGAAAGAGCAAGGGGCAGCGGCTGTGTAAAACGAAAACACAAATCCTCAGGGGTGTGAGCGTTTCGAGATGAGTCGTATACATGATATGGTTGGTCGTCAGTGACCATGTGGCCTAATGGATAAGGCGTCGGACTTCGGATCTGAAGATTACAGGTTCGAATGTTGTCACGCTCGTTTTTTTCCAGTTCTGAAAAAGAAACATACCGTTTTAATGTAGCAATTGAGCAGTACGAAACCGTCTGAATGTTGCTGTTGACCATTTTTTGCTTGGAAATGCTCTTGAGCTTGAAACACACACAACAAGACCGGTGTTAACTAGCGAAATGGTCGGCAGAGTGCCGACACCGCGAGTTTTGACTGGCACTTGCACATCTAAAACAACGTCGGAAAGTAACTCGTTCGGCTTTTGAGTCACATAAAGTATGTGTGTTAATTTTGACGCCACTAGCTCTGCATGCTGTCATGCAATTTCTTTACCTCACAGAAATGATTATGACATAAAAGTGAAGTACGTGACGAGAGTGACGTTAGGAAAACATTAGGCAGCATGGAGAGATTCTGTATGGGACCACCCAACCCAAACGAGTACTGTGTGACGTGCTATCCGCAAGTATTCGCCGAGGTAGCCGGCTAGCTCAGTCGGTAGAGCGTCAGACTCTTAATCCTACGGTTGTGGGTTCGAGCCACACGCTGGGCGGAACGGAATTTTGTTCCGCTGCAGATGTAAATAACCGTTTTTCTGATTAAGGAGATGTAATGGAAATAGCAACTTTAAACTTTGCCTGCGTCTCTGTCAGTCACAAGGAAACTGTATTTGAATGTGAAGGTGATTTTGTAGACATGTGTGGAAGACATGTTCTGAAATGCAAGTGTTGTTGTTTGGAGAGCACATCGGTTACGTGTCAGATGTGTAGCCAAGCAGTAATGGGTCGCCATAGCTGCAAATATTAGCCGGTAATATGAAGTGTTGTCAGCTGAAGTCTGATGATGCAGACGACCGTAAGGACGAAGTACCCAAGAGTACCGCTAGGCCGCGCCTCTTTAGCTCAGTGGTAGAGCACTGCTCTAATAAACCAGGCATCGGACGTTCCATCCACACAGGAGAAAGATCAATTTTGGAAATCAGTTGCGCGTCGTGGCCGTATAGCAAACAGTATCTGTGATGACGAACAATTAGCGACAGGCGTTTTTTTTAAGAATTACTCTCAGATGTGATTAAGGCGAATGGCGCAGATAAAGCATTTGCCAAAGCGGTACAGCATAAAGTGGGACGAGGCAGTCTGAATTACGTTTTATAGATGTATTTCTCACATATCTCAGAGCCTCTCGCGGTCGTCGTCGTCGTCGTCGTCGTCGTCGTTGTCGTTGTCGTCGTCGTCGCCGCCGCCGCCTCTGCAGAACTAGCAAATGGCCATCGTAGCAAATGCGGCGAGGGACGCCCTGCCTTCGATTCCGAATGCACAAAGTGTGTGTTCTTGTTTCTCAGTCTATATTTGGTCGGTCTCGTAAGAGGTTGAATGTAACGAATGGGTGGGAAAGAGCAAGGGGCAGCGGCTGTGTAAAACGAAAACACAAATCCTCAGGGGTGTGAGCGTTTCGAGATGACTCGTATACATGATGTAGTAGGTCGTCAGTGACCATGTGGCCTAATGGATAAGGCGTCGGACTTCGGATCTGAAGATTACAGGTTCGAATGCTGTCACGCTTGTTTTTTTCCAGTTCTGAAAAAGAAACATACCGTTTTAATGTAGCTATTGAGCAGTACGAAACCGTCTGAATGTTGCTGTTGACCATTTTTTGCTTCGAAATGCTCTTGAGCTTGAAACACACACAACAAGACCGGTGTTAACTAGCGAAATGGTCGGCAGAGTGCCGACACCTCGAGTTTTGACTGGCACTTGCACACCTAAAACAATGTCGGAAAGTAACTCGTTCGGCTTTTGAGTCACATAAAGAATGTGTGTTAATTTTGACGCCACTAGCTCTGCATGCTGTCATGCAATTTCTTTACCTCTCAGAAATGATTATGACATAAAAGTGAAGTACGTGACGAGTGTGACGTTAGGAAAACATTAGGCAGCATGGAGAGATTCTGTATGGGACCACCCAACCCAAACGAGTACTGTGTGACGTGCTATCCGCAAGTATTCGCCGAGGTAGCCGGCTAGCTCAGTCGGTAGAGCGTCAGACTCTTAATCCTAGGGTTGTGGGTTCGAGCCACACGCTGGGCGGAACGGAATTTTGTTCCGCTGCAGATGTAAATTACCGTTTTTCTGATTAAGGGGATGTAATGGAAATAGCAACTTTAAACTTTGCCTGCGTCTCTTTCAGTCACAAGGAAACTGTATTTGAATGTGAAGGTGATTTTGTAGACATGTGTGGAAGACATGTTCTGAAATGCAAGTGTTGTTGTTTGGAGAGCACATCGGTTACGTGTCAGATGTGTAGCCAAGCAGTAATGGGTCGCCATAGCTGCCAATATTAGCCGGTAATATGAAGTGTTGTCAGCTGAAGTCTGATGATGCAGACGACCGTAAGGACGAAGTACCCAAGAGTACCGCTAGGCCGCGCCTCTTTAGCTCAGTGGTAGAGCACTGCTCTAATAAACCAGGCATCGGACGTTCCATCCACACAGGAGAAAGATGAATTTTGGAAATCAGTTGCGCGTCGTGGCCGTATAGAAAAACAGTATCTATGATGACGAACACTTAGCGACAGGCGTTTTTTTTAAGAATTACTCTCAGATGTGATTAAGGCGAATGGCGCAGATAAAGCATTTGCCAAAGCGGTACAGCATAAAGTGGGACGAGGCAGTCTGAATTACATTTTATAGATGTATTTCTCACATATCTCAGAGCCTCTCGCGGTCGCCGTCGTCGTCGTCGTCATCGTCGTTGTCGTCGTCGCCGCCGCCGCCTCTGCAGAACTAGCAAATGGCCATCGTAGCAAATGCGGCGAGGGACGCCCTGCCTTCGATTCCGAATGCACAAAGTGTGTGTTCTTGTTTCTCAGTCTATATTTGGTCGGTCTCGTAAGAGGTTGAATGTAACGAATGGGTGGGAAAGAGCAAGGGGCAGCGGCTGTGTAAAACGAAACCACAAATCCCAGGGGTGTGAGCGTTTCGGGATGAGTCGTATACATGAGATAGTTGGTCGTCAGTGACCATGTGGCCTAATGGATAAGGCGTCGGACTTCGGATCTGATGATTACAGGTTCGAATGTTGTCACGCTCGTTTTTTTCCAGTTCTGAAAAAGAAACATACCGTTTTAATGTAGCAATTGAGCAGTACGAAACCGTCTGAATGTTGCTGTTGACCATTTTTTGCTTGGAAATGCTCTTGAGCTTGAAACACACACAACAAGGCCGGTGTTAACTAGCGAAATGGTCGGCAGAGTGCCGACACCGCGAGTTTTGACTGGCACTTGCACATCTAAAACAACGTCGGAAAGTAACTCGTTCGGCTTTTGAGTCACATAAAGTATGTGTGTTAATTTTGACGCCACTAGCTCTGCATGCTGTCATGCAATTTCTTTACCTCTCAGAAATGATTATGACATAAAAGTGAAGTACGTGACGAGTGCGACGTTAGGAAAACATTAGGCGGCGCGGAGACATTCTGTATGGGACCACCCAACCCAAACGAGTACTGTGTGACGTGCTATCCGGCAGGTATTCACCGAAGTAGCCGGCTAGCTCAGTCGGTAGAGCGTCAGACTCTTAATCCTAGGGTCGTGGGTTCGAGCCACACGCTGGGCGGAACGGAATTTTGTTCCACTGCAGATGTAAATTACCGTTTTTCTGATCTAGGAGATGTAATGGAAATAGCAACTTTAAACTTTGCCTACGTCTCTGTCAGTCACAAGGAAACTGTATTTGAATGTGAAGGTGATTTTGTAGACATGTGTGGAAGACATGTTCTGAAATGCAAGTGTTGTTGTTTGGAGAGCACATCGGTTACGTGTCAGATGTGTAGCCAAGCAGTAATGGGTCGCCATAGCTGGAAATATTAGCCGGTAATATGAAGTGTTGTCAGCTGAAGTCTGATGATGCAGACGACCGTAAGGACGAAGTACCCAAGAGTACCGCTAGGCCGCGCCTATTTAGCTCAGTGGTAGAGCACTGCTCTAATAAACCAGGCATCGGACGTTCCATCCACACAGGAGAAAGATGAATTTTGGAAATCAGTTGCGCGTCGTGGCCGAATAGCAAACAGTATCTGTGATGACGAACAATTAGCGACAGGCGTTTTTTTTAAGAATTACTCTCAGATGTGATTAAGGCGAATGGCGCAGATAAAGCTTTTGCCAAAGCGGTACAGCATAAAGTGGGACGAGGCAGTCTGAATTACATTTTATAGATGTATTTCTCACATATCTCAGAGCCTCTCGCGGTCGTCGTCGTCGTCGTCGTCGTCGTTGTCGTCGTCGCCGCCGCCGCCTCTGCAGAACTAGCAAATGGCCATCATAGCAAATGCGGCGAGGGACGCCCTGCCTTCGATTCCGAATTCACAAAGTGTGTGGTCTTGTTTCTCAGTCTATATTTGGTCGGTCTCGTAAGAGGTTGAATGTAACGAATGGGTGGGAAAGAGCAAGGGGCAGCGGCTGTGTAAAACGAAAACACAAATCCTCAGGGGTGTGAGCGTTTCGAGATGAGTCGTATACATGATGTAGTAGGTCGTCAGTGACCATGTGGCCTAATGGATAAGGCGTCGGACTTCGGATCTGAAGATTACAGGTTCGAATGCTGTCACGCTTGTTTTTTTCCAGTTCTGAAAAAGAAACATACCGTTTTAATGTAGCAATTGAGCAGTACGAAACCGTCTGAATGTTGCTGTTGACCATTTTTTGCTTCGAAATGCTCTTGAGCTTGAAACACACACAACAAGACCGGTGTTAACTAGCGAAATGGTCGGCAGAGTGCCGACACCTCGAGTTTTGACTGGCACTTGCACTCCTAAAACAACGTCGGAAAGTAACTCGTTCGGCTTTTGAGTCACATAAAGTATCTGTGGTAATTTTGACGCCACTAGCTCTGCATGCTGTCATGCAATTTCTTTACCTCTCAGAAATGATTATGACATAAAAGTGAAGTACGTGACGAGTGTGACGTTAGGAAAACATTAGGCAGCATGGAGAGATTCTGTATGGGACCACCCAACCCAAACGAGTACTATGTGACGTGCTATCCGGCAGGTATTTACCGAGGTAGCCGGCTAGCACGTTGCGAGTCAGCCGCCGAGCGGGACGGACGTGTGGCGGAGCTGGACGTCTGGCTGTAGTAAACACAGGCTGAGTCGCTGCGTTTGAGGTTAGTGGTGCTGCTAAGCCGCTATTCGTGTTGCACTTGTATTCATGAAGTTCTAGAATGAATAGGTCGAATTATTTGAGGAAAGACACAGTCAAGTTTACTTTCGATCGAAATTTCGTTCGACCTAAAGCATTTGAAATTAAAGCATGGTTTATCGAAAAAGTATTGATTAACGGTGATGATGTTGTCGGAGTTTATCTCTCGTTTGTGACAAATGCTGTGTATCTGAAGATGAAAAGTCCAGAATTATGTAGTTCCATTGTGGATCGTTGCGGAGGTAGCGTGAAGTTTAATCATTCTGATGGGAATGTGAGTGACGTTGCTGTTAGTCATGCTGGGTACGGGATTCGTACGATCAGAGTGTTTGAGCTCCCTTTTGAAATTCCGCCCGATGAACTTAATGTTGCCCTTCGGCCTCATAGCAGAATTATTTCCAATGTGGCAGAAAGGTGGTCGGAAGCTCATATGTTTCCTGTCTTGAACGGCGTAAGGCAAATTAAGATTGAATTACAGAAGCATGTCCCCTCTTATCTTAATATTTGTGGGTATCGTGCTTTGATTATCTATGATGGGCAACCGCGGACTTGCGCTTTATGCAATTCCACGGAACACATTCGTGCAGAATGTTCACGGAGGCGTGTCCCGCAGTTACCGCGTGACGAGATGCCGAGTTCCGGCCCTGTTGTTGGTATGAAATTGTCATACGCTGCCGCTGCTGACTTCCGCAGCCGAGGCGAGTCGGTGCCGCCTGTGCGCGGGGAGCCTGCTGCCTCGCGGGCGGTTGTCGATGATACTCCGGCTTCAAGCTCTAGATTTGCGGATGGTCTGCCGATCAGCTCCGCGCCCCTCGAATCTATGCCGACGCCAACTTTTTCCAACTCTCCCACTGTGGTTGCTCGTTCTTCCGCGGACTCGGCCGAAGATCCCCAAATACCCGCAACGGAGGTTTCCTTGCGTCGTCAGGATTCCCACCAACGTGAGGATATTGCCACTAGCTTCCGAGGAGTGGACGCTTCAGGCATCCACTCTGCGGGAACTATGAACGAAGATAGCAATCTGGACATTGGTTTCACGTTGGCGCCCACAGAAGACACTTGCGTCAAGGAAACCACAACGAGCGATAGTGTAGAATTGGAGACTGGGTTGCTACCAGTGGGAGCCATGGAAAAAGATGCGCCTCCTTCTGCCGTTGTGGAATGCGATACGCGGACTTTTGTCCGAAAAAAGGAACAGGTGACGTCAGACGTATCATCCGGTACTTCTCCTGACAGGTCGCAAACTTCATCTCCTGCTAGATCGCCGAAGAGATCTTCGAAGAAAGGCAAGAAGAGGAGATTGGCACACAAAGCAGCAGAGAGTTTAGCTCCTGCATTGCGGGAAAAGTTAAAACATTTAAGGGATAATGAACGATTACGAGACCAATGCCCAGTAGCACGGGTTAACGAGTGTACTGAAGCGGAGATGAGTCGTGCCGATCCAGATGATCTTCAACAACAACCTCGCGCACCGCTTGGCGTCGCAGGTTTGCAGACCGGCACTACTATGGATTTAGACCGAACTGTCTCAGGAAAAGGACTTGATTGGGCCGATGCCCAAGAAGGTCGCACCGACCACGGAATGGAGATGGACCTGACACATGCTAGTGGCATTTAATTTATTTTTTTTAATGTCTATTTTTCTTTCTGACAGACAGAGTGGAATGGTACAGACGTGACTCTGCATGGGGTATACTTCATTAGCCAATTTCTTTTACCTGCACCTATGCCAACGGAACTGACATATAATGTGACCACGATCAATATAAATCGGATTCGCAGTGAAACGAGAGTCGCTTCTTTAAAAGATTTCCTTTACCAGTCGGATACTGATATAACCCTCCTACAGGAATTTATTGTCCACAACTTTCATGTCCCAGGTTTTCAAGAGATTTTAAATATTGCACCGGAAGCCACATGTGGGACTGCGATCCTTGTCAAAGATGGTATTGATGTGAAGGATATCTGTCTGTTAGAAAATGGGAGGGGCATCAGTTGTAAAATTTTTACTACTACTGTTTTAAATGTATATGTCCCCTCTGGTAACAACGCTAGAGATGATAGGGCTAATTTTTTTAAGAACGATATGGTCTATTTACTTAAGGGGAATCCGGCGGAAGCTTTAATCGGTGGTGACTTTAATTGTGTACTTCACAAAAAGGATCAGCGACCAAATTTTAACTTCTCCAGGGAACTGGCGGCTTTGGTGACAAACATGAAGTGGACAGACGTGTGGGAAAGCAAATACCCCACGTTAGTCAAATTTACGTACATCAGTAGTCGCTCGCAAAGCAGAATAGACAGAATATACGTCACAGCAAACCTGGAAAATAAAATCAGTAGTATCGAAGTAATTCCCACTACCTTTTCGGACCATCTCGCAGTGAAATGCAGCATTCGGTTTCAGAAGCAAGGAACGTATTGGGGTCGCCCCTTATGGAAGCTGAATACCCATATGTTGTTCGAGGGTGGCCTATCAAGAACAGTAGCGGAGGTATGGCAGGCTGCTCTACGTATGCGCCATAAATACAGCTCTCGCCTTGCGTGGTGGACCTCATGTGCTAAAAAGAAATTGAGATCATCCCTAATAGCTTACGGGAGGGAGCGAGCGATGTGGTCTCGCAATACCGTTGAATTTTACTATACATGCTTAAGGGAACTATCAGCTCAGCAGATGACTGATGAGGTTTTCATTGAAATAAAGAAGATCAAGGCTCACCTCATAAGTCTCAAGCGACAACAGCTGGAGGGTTTAAAAATTAAATCTCGTGTCCCGACAACGGTGGAGGACGAAAACGCATCGCTGTACCACTTACTCGAACATGAAAGAAATAGAAGACGAGCGTTTATTGCTTGTCTTAGAGTGGGCGATAACCGGGTGCTGACGGAACACTCTGACATTTTAAATGCAGTTTATGGATTTTATCGTACGTTATATACTGATAACCGGAATAATCTAGACTGTGCGAACGATTTGCTACGAACTACAGGTATCGACAACGTTATCAATGACGAGGACAATGTGTCCCTTACCACTGCGATCACATGTGAGGAGGTGTTTGATATACTTAAATATTCGCCTACCCGTAAGTCCCCAGGGCCTGATGGCTTGCCTGTAGAGTTTTATTGTAAATTTTGGCCTCTCATCGGTAATCAATTCACAGAAGTGATAAATGAAGTGTTGCAAGGTGTTACTGTTCCACGCGAGTTCAAAGAAAGCGTAACTGTGCTAATACCAAAGGGAAGGAACGCGACAGTTAAAGATCTCAATCAATTGAGACCAATATGTTTGATGAACTCGGATTATAAAATAATTGCACGTGTACTGAAGGAAAGACTGAGACCTCTAATGGAGAAGATCATAGGTGACCACCAAACCTGTCTCTCGGGGCGGAATATTTTTAAAACTGTTTGTGAATATAGGGATGTCTCTGCAATTTTTGCAACGTCATCCTCACCAGGAGGCCTTGCCTTTATCGACTTCTCAAAGGCTTTTGACAGGGTCAACCACTTATTTTTGTTCAGAACGTTGACCTATGTGGGTTTTAGTCAACATTTTGTGCAAGTTTTAATTAACATTGTTGAAGGCATCCAAACACAAGTGTCTGTAAATGGGCATTTCACTCCACCCATTGAAATTCGCAACGGCGTCCCGCAGGGAAGTCCTTTGTCAATGCTCCTGTATGTTGTTGCACTGGAGCCTTTACTAAGGAGACTCGATGTCGATCTTGAGGGCATCACGATATCTGGCGTTAACAACGTCACCAATGCATATGCTGATGACGTTGGAGTGGTTATTCGTAGTAACGAAGATTTAGAGAAATTAACTACGAATATTCAGATCTTTTGTGAAGCTACAGGCGCTAGGGTTAACGAGGTGAAGAGTTCGTTTTTAAATCTTAAAGGTCTTCAAGATGTCCGTTTGGAATGGGCACGCTCCGTCGATCGTCACACCGCTCTGGGTGTCACCTTTTACCGATGTCCGCTTCAGACCATGACCTACAATTGGAAGAAAGTACTGGATACAATCAGAGGAGCCACAATACTCAATCAGACCAGACATCTGAACATTAAACAACGAATCAGAATAATTAATTGGTCCATTTTATCAAAAGCTATATATATAGGTCAAATATTGCCAGTTTCGAAACCCATTGCCAAACGTATAATGAGTATCATTTGCCGATTTATATGGACAGGGAATATTTTTAGAGTAGCAGTCGGTACAGTTACGTTACCTTCCGCTGAAGGTGGCCTAGGTTTAACAGATATATGGCGGAAGACTACGGCGTTATATATAAAGAGGACCCTACAAATTATAGAAAAACATCCACATAGTATTACAGCCAGGCTGTATCGACTCCTACAGCCAGAAAATTTACGTCCACCCATAAATATAGGCGGAATTAATTATAAATTGAAATATATTCGCCAGTTCTTTTTAGAGATTAGCTACATGGACAGTATTGTCACGAATCCACAATCAAGGAATTGCAGGAAATTAATGGAACTCTTAACAACGAAAGAACATGTCAACAAAATGGAGTGCAGATATCCCGACAAAGACTGGAAAAGAATTTGGAAAAATATTAGTAATCGTGAACTGTCTTCCGACATTCAGGCAACCTGGTACCGAGTTGTTAATAACGTAGTTTCCACTAACGAAAAGTTGCACTCCATTGGTCTTAGTGACACGATTGTGTGCACCCGATGTGACGCAGTTGACACATTGATCCACCGCTTTCTCTGTGGCGGATACGCCGAAATATGGAGGGGACTCCAACGGCGGGTAGCCTTTATAACCAGAACTGTTAGTACTGAGATCAATGTTGAAAAATTACTCTACCCCGATGGTGTTTTCTTCCCTGTCCAGAAAACCAATGCTGTGTTGTGGTTGTTTGGCAATTATGTACATTACGTTATATCTGAACACGGCAATGACCGTGTTTTAGAATACGAATTATACGAACGAGCAAAATATTATCAGATATGTACGCGCAGGGACCACAAAATAACTTTTGGTAACATGTTACACATTCTGTTTCAGAGACAAGGGATTGGATAAACATCTTAATAGCCCTCGTCTACGAAAAATGTAGTCACAGGCCAAAGTAGGGGATCGCTGTTGAGGGTGAAGTACGGTGGGGACTTCGTGTGCCCCAGGGCCGCTACGGTAGCCGTGAAGGCCTCGAACAGAACCCCGAAACGGCACTGCGGCTTCACACTTACTGCTGGATGAACCCCATATCTCCAGCAACTACTTTCATCTATGATGATTTTCCAGGATCTCGGTAATATCGGAAGGTGGTTTCGTTGCACACAATGCAGTGGAAGCTTCTTGCACGTGTTCCTCAGTTACAATCTTTCTATTTTTGTTTCATTTTTTTCAGTATGAAGCAAGAGTGACAATTTATTAATTCCCAAGAAGCCTTAATTTTTCAATTTTCAGTTCTACGGAGGAGAAGCCTCACATGGCAAAGAAGCCACACATCATTTCATTTCCCTAACTGTCACAGTAAATTTGAAAAAAAAAATCAGTCGATATAGCATAGAAGCTCGCCGAAGAAGGCATAAAAGGAGAGCGAATGGATGGGCTGTGTGGGGAGAAAGGAGGCCCAAAAGATAACAAAAAAAAGAGAAGAAAAAAAAAAAGCTAGCTCAGTCGGTAGAGCGTCCGGCACTTAATCCTAGGGTCGTGGGTTCGAGCCACACGCTGGGCGGAACGGAATTTTGTTCCGCTGCAGATGTAAATTACCGTTTTTCTGATTAAGGAGATGTAATGGAAATAGCAACTTTAAACTTTGCCTACGTCTCTGTCAGTCACAAGGAAACTGTATTTGAATGTGAAGGTGATTTTGTAGACATGTGTGGAAGACATGTTCTGAAATGCAAGTGTTGTTGTTTGGAGAGCACATCGGTTACGTGTCAGATGTGTAGCCAAGCAGTAATGGGTCGCCATAGCTGCAAATATTAGCCGGTAATATGAAGTGTTGTCAGCTGAAGTCTGATGATGCAGACGACCGTAAGGACAAAGTACCCAAGAGTACCGCTAGGCCGCGCCTCTTTAGCTCAGTGGTAGGGCACTGCTCTAATAAACCAGGCATCGGACGTTCCATCCACACAGGAGAAAGATGAATTTTGGAAATCAGTTGCGCGTCGTGGCCGTATAGCAAACAGTATCTGTGATGACGAACAATTAGCGACAGGCGTTTTTTTTTAAGAATTACTCTCAGATGTGATTAAGGCGAATGGCGCAGATAAAGCATTTGCCAAAGCGGTACAGCATAAGGTGGGACGAGGCAGTCTGAATTACATTTTATAGATGTATTTCTCACATATCTCAGAGCCTCTCGCGGTCGTCGTCGTCGTCGTCGTCGTCGCCGCCGCCGCCGCCGCCGCCGCCGCCGCTTCTGCAGAACTAGCAAATGGCCATCGTAGCAAATGCGGCGAGGGACGCCCTGCCTTCGATTCCGAATGCACAAAGTGTGTGGTCTTGTTTCTCAGTCTATATTTGGTCGGTCTCGTAAGAGGTTGAATGTAAGGAATGGGTGGGAAAGATCAAGGGGCAGCGGCTTTGTAAAACGAAAACATAAATCCTCAGGGGGTGTGAGCGTTTCGAGATGAGTCGTATACATGATATAGTTGGTCGTCAGTGACCATGTGGAGTAATGGATAAGACGTCGGACTTCGGATCTGATGATTACAGGTTCGAATGTTGTCACGCTCGTTTTTTTCCAGTTCTGAAAAAGAAACATACCGTTTTAATGTAGCAATTGAGCAGTACGAAACCGTCTGAATGTTGCTGTTGACCATTTTTTTCTTGGAAATGCTCTTGAGCTTGAAACACACACAACAAGACCGGTGTTAAGTAGCGAAATGGTCGGCAGAGTGCCGACACCGCGAGTTTTGACTGGCACTTGCACATCTAAAACAACGTCGGAAAGTAACTCGTTCGGCTTTTGAGTCACATAAAGTATGTGTGTTAATTTTGACGCCACTAGCTCTGCATGCTGTCATGCAATTTCTTTACCTCTCAGAAATGATTATGACATAAAAGTGAAGTACGTGACGAGTGTGACGTTAGGAAAACATTAGGCAGCATGGAGAGATTCTGTATGGGACCACCCAACCCAAACGAGTACTGTGTGACGTGCTATCCGGCAGATATTCACCGAGGTAGCCGGCTAGCTCAGTCGGTAGAGCGTCAGGCTTTTAATCCTAGGGTCGTGGGGTCGAGCCACACGCTGGGCGGAGCGGAATTTTGTTCCGCTGCAGATGTAAATTACCGTTTTTCTGATTAAGGAGATGTAATGGAAATAGCAACTTTAAACTTTGCCTACGTCTCTGTCAGTCACAAGGAAACTGTATTTGAATGTGAAGGTGATTTTGTAGACATGTGTGGAAGACATGTTCTGAAATGCAAGTGTTGTTGTTTGGAGAGCACATCGGTTACGTGTCAGATGTGTAGCCAAGCAGTAATGGGTCGCCATAGCTGCAAATATTAGCCAGTAATATGAAGTGTTGTCAGCTGAAGTCTGATGATGCAGACGACCGTAAGGACGAAGTACCGAAGAGTACCGCTAGGCCGCGCCTCTTTCGCTCAGTGGTAGAGCACTGCTCTAATAAACCAGGCATCGGACGTTCCATCCACACAGGAGAAACATGAATTTTGGAAATCAGTTGCGCGTCGTGGCCGTATAGCAAACAGTATCTGTGATGACGAACAATTAGCGACAGGCGTTTTTTTTTTAAGAATTACTCTCAGATGTGATTAAGGCGAATGGCACAGATAAAGCATTTGCCAAAGCGGTACAGCATAAAGTGGGACGAGGCAGTCTGAATTACATTTTATAGATGTATTTCTCACATATCTCAGAGCCTCTCGCGGTCGTCGTCGTCGTCGTCGTCGTCGTCGTCGTCGTCGTCGTCGTCGTCGTCGTCGTCGTCGTCGTCGTCGCCGCCGCCGCTTCTGCAGAACTAGCAAATGGCCATCGTAGCAAATGCGGCGAGGGACGCCCTGCCTTCGATTCCGAATGCACAAAGTGTGTGGTCTTGTTTCTCAGTCTATATTTGGTCGGTCTCGTAAGAGGTTGAATGTAAGGAATGGGTGGGAAAGATCAAGGGGCAGCGGCTTTGTAAAACGAAAACTCAAATCCTCAGGGGGTGTGAGCGTTTCGAGATGAGTCGTATACATGATATAGTTGGTCGTCAGTGACCATGTGTAGTAATGGATAAGGCGTCGGACTTCGGATCTGATGATTACAGGTTCGAATGTTGTCACGCTCGTTTTTTTCCAGTTCTGAAAAAGAAAGATACCGTTTTAATGTAGCAATTGAGCAGTACGAAACCGTCTGAATGTTGCTGTTGACCATTTTTTGCTTGGAAATGCTCTTGAGCTTGAAACACACACAACAAGACCGGTGTTAAGTAGCGAAATGGTCGGCAGAGTGCCGACACCGCGAGTTTTGACTGGCACTTGCACATCTAAAACAACGTCGGAAAGTAACTCGTTCGGCTTTTGAGTCACATAAAGTATGTGTGTTAATTTTGACGCCACTAGCTCTGCATGCTGTCATGCAATTTCTTTACCTCTCAGAAATGATTATGACATAAAAGTGAAGTACGTGACGAGTGTGACGTTAGGAAAACATTAGGCAGCATGGAGAGATTCTGTATGGGACCACCCAACCCAAACGAGTACTGTGTGACGTGCTATCCGGCAGATATTCACCGAGGTAGCCGGCTAGCTCAGTCGGTAGAGCGTCAGGCTCTTAATCCTAGGGTCGTGGGGTCGAGCCACACGCTGGGCGGAGCGGAATTTTGTTCCGCTGCAGATGTAAATTACCGTTTTTCTGATTAAGGAGATGTAATGGAAATAGCAACTTTAAACTTTGCCTACGTCTCTGTCAGTCACAAGGAAACTGTATTTGAATGTGAAGGTGATTTTGTAGACATGTGTGGAAGACATGTTCTGAAATGCAAGTGTTGTTGTTTGGAGAGCACATCGGTTACGTGTCAGATGTGTAGCCAAGCAGTAATGGGTCGCCATAGCTGCAAATATTAGCCGGTAATATGAAGTGTTGTCAGCTGAAGTCTGATGATGCAGACGACCGTAAGGACGAAGTACCCAAGAGTACCGCTAGGCCGCGCCTCTTTAGCTCAGTGGTAGAGCACTGCTCTAATAAACCAGGCATCGGACGTTCCATCCACACAGGAGAAACATGAATTTTGGAAATCAGTTGCGCGTCGTGGCCGTGTAGCAAACAGTATCTGTGATGACGAACAATTAGCGACAGGCGTTTTTTTTTAAGAATTACTCTCAGATGTGATTAAGGCGAATGGCGCAGATAAAGCATTTGCCAAAGCGGTACAGCATAAAGTGGGACGAGGCAGTCTGAATTACATTTTATAGATGTATTTCTCACATATCTCAGAGCCTCTCGCGGTCGTCGTCGTCGTCGTCGTCGCCTCCGCCGCTTCTGCAGAACTAGCAAATATCCATCGTAGCAAATGTGGCGAGGGACGCCCTGCCTTCGATTCCGAATGCACAAAGTGTGTGGTCTTGTTTCTCAGTCTATATTTGGTCGGTCTCGTAAGAGGTTGAATGTAACGAATGGGTGGGAAAGAGCAATTGGCAGCGGCTGTGTAAAACGAAAACACAAATCCTCAGGGGTGTAAGCGTTTCGAGATGAGCCGTATATAAGTGATATAGTTGGTCGTCAGTGACCATGTGGCCTAATGGATAAGGCGTCGGACTTCGGATCTGATGATTACAGGTTCGAATGTTGTCACACTCGTTTTTTTCCAGTTCTGAAAAAGAAACATACCGTTTTAATGTAGCAATTGAGCAGTACGAAAACGTCTGAATGTTGCTGTTGACCATTTTTTGCTTGGAAATGCTCTTGAGCTTGAAACACACACAACAAGACCGGTGTTAACTAGCGAAATGGTCGGCAGAGTGCCGACACCGCGAGTTTTGACTGGCACTTGCACATCTAAAACAACGTCGGAAAGTAACTCGTTCGGCTTTTGAGTCACATAAAGTATGTGTGTTAATTTTGACGCCACTAGCTCTGCATGCTGTCATGCAATTTCTTTACCTCTCAGAAATGATTATGACATAAAAGTGAAGTACGTGACGAGTGTGACGTTAGGAAAACATTAGGCAGCATGGAGAGATTCTGTATGGGACCACCCAACCCAAACGAGTACTGTGTGACGTGCTATCCGGCAGATATTCACCGAGGTAGCCGGCTAGCTCAGTCGGTAGAGCGTCAGGCTCTTAATCCTAGGGTCGTGGGGTCGAGCCACATGCTGGGCGGAACGGAATTTTGTTCCGCTGCAGATGTAAATTACCGTTTTTCTGATTAAGGAGATGTAATGGAAATAGCAACTTTAAACTTTGCCTACGTCTCTGTCAGTCACAAGGAAACTGTATTTGAATGTGAAGGTGATTTTGTAGACATGTGTGGAAGACATGTTCTGAAATGCAAGTGTTGTTGTTTGGAGAGCACATCGGTTACATGTCAGATGTGTAGCCAAGCAGTAATGGGTCGCCATAGCTGCAAATATTAGCCGGTAATATGAAGTGTTGTCAACTGAAGTCTGATGATGCAGACGGCCGTAAGGACGAAGTACCCAAGAGTACCGCTAGGAAGCGCCTCCTTAGCTCAGTGGTAGAGCACTGCTCTAATAAACCAGGCATCGGACGTTCCATCCACACAGGAGAAAGATGAATTTTGGAAATCAGTTGCGCGTCGTGGCCGTATAGCAAACAGTATCTGTGATTACGAACAATTAGCGACAGGCGTTTTTTTTAAGAATTACTCTCAGATGTGATTAAGGCGAATGGCGCAGATAAAGCATTTGCCAAAGCGGTACAGCATAAAGTGGGACGAGGCAGTCTGAATTACATTTTATAGATGTATTTCTCACATATCTCAGAGCCTCTCGCGGTCGTCGTCGTCGTCGTCGTCGTCGTTGTCGTCGTCGCCGCCGCCTCTGCAGAACTAGCAAATGGCCATCGTAGCAAATGCGGCGAGGGACGCCCTGCCTTCGATTCCGAATGCACAAAGTGTGTGTTCTTGTTTCTCAGTCTATATTTGGTCGGTCTCGTAAGAGGTTGAATGTAACGAATGGGTGGGAAAGAGCAAGGGGCAGCGGCTGTGTAAAACGAAAACACAAATCCTCAGGGGTGTGAGCGTTTCGAGATGGGTCGTACACATGATATAGTTGGTCGTCAGTGACCATGTGGCCTAATGGATAAGGCGTCGGACTTTGGATCTGATGATTACAGGTTCGAATGTTGTCACGCTCGTTTTTTTCCAGTTCTGAAAAAGAAACATACCGTTTTAATGTAGCAATTGAGCAGTACGAAACCGTCTGAATGTTGCTGTTGACCATTTTTTGCTTGGAAATGCTCTTGAGCTTGAAACACACACAACAAGACCGGTGTTAACTAGCGAAATGGTTTGCAGAGTGCCGACACCGCGAGTTTTGACTGGCACTTGCACATCTAAAACAACGTCGGAAAGTAACTCGTTCGGCTTTTGAGTCACATAAAGTATGTGTGTTAATTTTGACGCCACTAGCTCTGCATGCTGTCATGCAATTTCTTTACCTCTCAGAAATGATTATGACATAAAAGTGAAGTACGTGACGAGTGTGACGTTAGGAAAACATTAGGCAGCATGGAGAGATTCTGTATGGGACCACCCAACCCAAACGAGTACTGTGTGACGTGCTATCCGGCAGTTATTCACCGAGGTAGCCGCCGCCGCTTCTGCAGAACTAGCAAATGGCCATCGTAGCAAATGCGGCGAGGGACGCCCTGCCTTCGATTCCGAATGCACAAAGTGTGTGGTCTTGTTTCTCAGTCTATATTTGGTCGGTCTCGTAAGAGGTTGAATGTAACGAATGGGTGGGAAAGAGCAAGGGGCAGCGGCTTTGTAAAACGAAAACACAAATCCTCAGGGGTGTGAGCGTTTCGAGATGAGTCGTATACATGACATAGTTGGTCGTCAGTGACCATGTGGCCTATGGATAAGGCGTCGGACTTTGTATCTGATGATTACAGGTTCGAATGTTGTCAAGCTCGTTTTTTTCCAGTTCTGAAAAAGAAACATACCGTTTTAATGTAGCAATTGAGCAGTACGAAACCGTCTGAATGTTGCTGTTGACCATTTTTTGCTTGGAAATGCTCTTGAGCTTGAAACACACACAACAAGACCGGTGTTAACTAGCGAAGTGGTCGGCAGAGTGCCGACACCGCGAGTTTTGACTGGCACTTGCACATCTAAAACAACGTCGGAAAGTAACTCGTTCGGCTTTTGAGTCACATAAAGTATGTGTGTTAATTTTGACGCCACTAGCTCTGCATGCTGGCATGCAATTTCTTTACCTCTCAGAAATGATTATGACATAAAAGTGAAGTACGTGACGAGTGTGACGTTAGGAAAACATTAGGCAGCATGGGGAGATTCTGTATGGGACCATCTAACCCAAACGAGTACTGTGTGACGTGCTATCCGGCAGATATTCAACGAGGTAGGTGGCTAGCTCAGTCGGTAGAGCGTCAGACTCTTAATCCTAGGGTCGTGGGTTCGAGCCACACGCTGGGCGGAACGGAATTTTGTTCCGCTGCAGATGTAAATTACCGTTTTTCTGATTAAGGAGATGTAATGGAAATAGCATCTTTAAACTTTGCCTACGTCTCTGTCAGTCACAAGGAAACTGTATTTGAATGTGAAGGTGAGTTTGTAGACATGTGTGGAAGACATGTTCTGAAATGCAAGTGTTGTTGTTTGGAGAGCACATCGGTTACGTGTCAGATGTGTAGCCAAGCAGTAATGGGTGGCCATAGCTGCAAATGTTAGCCGGTAATATGAAGTGTTGTCAGCTGAAGTCTGATGATGCAGACGACCGTAAGGACGAAGTACCCAAGAGTACCGCTAGGCCGCGCCTCTTTAGCTCAGTGGTAGAGCACTGCTCTAATAAACCAGGCATCGGACGTTCCATCCACAGAGGAGAAAGATGAATTTTGGAAATCAGTTGCGCGTCGTGGCCGTATAGCAAACAGTATCTGTGATGACGAACAATTAGCGACAGGCGTTTTTTTTAAGAATTACTCTCAGATGTGATTAAGGCGAATGGCGCAGATAAAGCATTTGCCAAAGCGGTACAGCATAAAGTGGGACGAGGCAGTCTGATTTACATTTTATAGATGTATTTGTCACATATCTCAGAGCCTCTCGCGGTCGTCGTCGTCGCCGTCGTCGTCGTCGTCGTCGTCGTCGTCGCCGCCGCTTCTGCAGAACTAGCAAATGGCCATCGTAGCAAATGCGGCGAGGGACGCCCTGCCTTCGATTCCGAATGCACAAAGTGTGTGGTCTTGTTTCTCAGTCTATATTTGGTCGGTCTCGTAAGAGGTTGAATGTAACGAATGGGTGGGAAAGAGCAAGGGGCAGCGGCTGTGTAAAACGAAAACACAAATCCTCAGGGGTGTGAGCGTTTCGAGATGAGTCGTACACATGATGTAGTTGGTCGTCAGTGACCATGTGGCCTAATGGATAAGGCGTCGGACTTCGGATCTGATGATTACAGGTTCGTATGTTGTCACGCTCGTTTTTTTCCAGTTCTGAAAAAGAAACATACCGTTTTAATGTAGCAATTGAGCAGTACGAAACCGTCTGAATGTTGCTGTTGACCATTTTTTGCTTGGAAATGCTCTTGAGCTTGAAACACACACAACAAGACCGGTGTTAACTAGCGAAGTGGTCGGCAGAGTGCCGACACCGCGAGTTTTGACTGGCACTTGCACATCTAAAACAACGTCGGAAAGTAACTCGTTCGGCTTTTGAGTCACATAAAGTATGTGTGTTAATTTTGACGCCACTAGCTCTGCATGCTGTCATGCAATTTCTTTACCTCTCAGAAATGATTATGACATAAAAGTGAAGTACGTGACGAGTGTGACGTTAGGAAAACATTAGGCAGCATGGAGAGATTCTGTATGGGACCATCCAACCCAAACGAGTACTGTGTGACGTGCTATCCGGCAGATATTCACCGAGGTAGGCGGCTAGCTCAGTCGGTAGAGCGTCAGACTCTTAATCCTAGGGTCGTGGGTTCGAGCCACACGCTGGGCGGAACGGAATTTTGTTCCGCTGCAGATGTAAATTACCGTTTTTCTGATTAAGGAGATGTAATGGAAATAGCAACTTTAAACTTTGCCTACGTCTCTGTCAGTCACAAGGAAACTGTATTTGAATGTGAAGGTGATTTTGTAGACATGTGTGGAAGACATGTTCTGAAATGCAAGTGTTGTTGTTTGGAGAGCACATCGGTTACGTGTCAGATGTGTAGCCAAGCAGTAATGGGTCGCCATAGCTGCAAATATTAGCCGGTAATATGAAGTGTTGTCAGCTGAAGTCTGATGATGCAGACGACCGTAAGGACGAAGTACCCAAGAGTATCGCTAGGCCGCGCCTCTTTAGCTCAGTGGTAGAGCACTGCTCTAATAAACCAGGCATCGGACGTTCCATCCACACCCGAGAAAGATGAATTTTGGAAATCAGTTGCGCGTCGTGGCCGTATAGCAAACAGTATCTGTGATGACGAACAATTAGCGACAGGCGTTTTTTTTAAGAATTACTCTCAGATGTGATTAAGGCGAATGGCGCAGATAAAGCATTTGCCAAAGCGGTACAGCATAAAGTGGGACGAGGCAGTCTGAATTACATTTTATAGATGTATTTCTCACATATCTCAGAGCCTCTCGCGGTCGTCGTCGTCGTCGTCGTCGTCGTCGTCGTCGTCGTCGTCGCCGCCGCTTCTGCAGAACTAGCAAATGGCCATCGTAGCAAATGCGGCGAGGGACGCCCTGCCTTCGATTCCGAATGAACAAAGTGTGTGGTCTTGTTTCTCAGTCTATATTTGGTCGGTCTCGTAAGAGGTTGAATGTAACGAATGGGTGGGAAAGAGCAAGGGGCAGCGGCTCTGTAAAACGAAAACACAAATCCTCAGGGGTGTGAGCGTTTCGAGATGAGTCGTATACATGATATAGTTGGTCGTCAGTGACCATGTGGCCTAATGGATAAGTCGTCGGACTTCGGATCTGATGATTACAGGTTCGAATGTTGTCACGCTCGTTTTTTTCCAGTTCTGAAAAAGAAACATACCGTTTTAATGTAGCAATTGAGCAGTACGAAACCGTCTGAATGTTGCTGTTGACCATTTTTTGCTTGGAAATGCTCTTGAGCTTGAAACACACACAACAAGACCGGTGTTAACTAGCGAAATGGTCGGCAGAGTGCCGACACCGCGAGTTTTGACTGGCACTTGCACATCTAAAACAACGTCGGAAAGTAACTCGTTCGGCTTTTGAGTCACATAAAGTATGTATGTTAATTTTGACGCCACTAGCTCTGCATGCTGTCATGCAATTTCTTTACCTCTCAGAAATGATTATGACATAAAAGTGAAGTACGTGACGAGAGTGACGTTAGGAAAACATTAGGCAGCATGGAGAGATTCTGTATGGGACCACCCAACCCAAACGAGCACTGTGTTTTGTGCTATCCGGCAGGTATTCACCGAGGTAGCCGGCTATCTCAGTCGGTAGAGCGTCAGACTCTTAATCCTAGGGTCGTGGGTTCGAGCTACACGCTGGGCGGAACGGAATTTTGTTCCGCTGCAGATGTAAATTACCGTTTTTCTGATTAAGGAGATGTAATGGAAATAGCAACTTTAAACTTTGCCTACGTCTCTGTCAGTCACAAGGAAACTGTATTTGAATGTGAAGGTGATTTTGTAGACATGTGTGGATGACATGTTCTGAAATGCAAGTGTTGTTGTTTGGAGAGCACATCGGTTACGTGTCAGATGTGTAGCCAAGCAGTAATGGGTCGCCATAGCTGCAAATATTAGCCGGTAATATGAAGTGTTGTCAGCTGAGGTCTGATGATGCAGACGACCGTAAGGACGAAGTACCCAAGAGTACCGCTAGGCCGCGCCTCTTTAGCTCAGTGGTAGAGCACTACTCTAATAAACCAGGCATCGGACGTTCCATCCACACAGGAGAAAGATGAATTTTGGAAATCAGTTGCGCGTCGTGGCCGTATAGCAAACAGTATCTGTGATGACGAACAATTAGCGACAGGCGTTTTTTTTTTAAGAATTACTCTCAGATGTGATTAAGGCGAATGGCGCAGATAAAGCATTTGCCAAAGCGGTACATCATAAAGTGGGACGAGGCAGTCTGAATTACATTTTATAGATGTATTTCTCACATATCTCAGAGCCTCTCGCGGTCGTCGTCGTCGTCGTCGTCGTCGTCGTCGTCGTCGTCGTCGCTTCTGCAGAACTAGCAAATGGCCATCGTAGCAAATGCGGCGAGGGACGCCCTGCCTTCGATTCCGAATGCACAAAGTGTGTGGTCTTGTTTCTCAGTCTATATTTGGTCGGTCTCGTAAGAGGTTGAATGTAACGAATGGGTGGGAAAGAGCAAGGGGCAGCGGCTGTGTAAAACGAAAACAAAAATCCTCAGGGGTGTGAGCGTTTCGAGATGAGTCGTATACATGATATAGTTGGTCGTCAGTGACCATGTGGCCTAATGGATAAGGCGTCGGACTTCGGATCTGATGATTACAGGTTCGAATGTTGTCACGCTCGTTTTTTTCCAGTTCTGAAAAAGAAACATACCGTTTTAATGTAGCAATTGAGCAGTACGAAACCGTCTGAATGTTGCTGTTGACCATTTTTTGCTTGGAAATGCTCTTGAGCTTGAAACACACACAACAAGACCGGTGTTAACTAGCGAAATGGTCGGCAGAGTGCCGACACCGCGAGTTTTGACTGGCACTTGCACATCTAAAACAACGTCGGAAAGTAACTCGTTCGGCTTTTGAGTCACATAAAGTATGTGTGTTAATTTTGACGCCACTAGCTCTGCATGCTGTCATGCAATTTCTTTACCTCTCAGAAATGATTATGACATAGAAGTGAAGTACGTGACGAGTGTGACGTTAGGAAAACATTAGGCAGCATGGAGAGATTCTGTATGGGACCACCCAACCCAAACGAGTACTGTGTGACGTGCTATCCGGCAGGTATTTACCGAGGTAGGCAGCTAGCTCAGTAGGTAGAGCGTCAGACTCTTAATCCTAGGGTCGTGGGTTCGAGCCACACGCTGGGCGGAACGGAATTTTGTTCCG
Organism: Schistocerca gregaria; assembly: GCF_023897955.1. Taxonomy (NCBI): domain Eukaryota; kingdom Metazoa; phylum Arthropoda; class Insecta; order Orthoptera; family Acrididae; genus Schistocerca; species Schistocerca gregaria. The sequence goes on from NC_064926.1 coordinate 6,154,245, forward strand.
CTGCAGATGTAAATTACCGTTTTTCTGATTAAGGAGATGTAATGGAAATAGCAACTTTAAACTTTGCCTACGTCTCTGTCAGTCACAAGGAAACTGTATTTGAATGTGAAGGTGATTTTGTAGACATGTGTGGAAGACATGTTCTGAAATGCAAGTGTTGTTGTTTGGAGAGCACATCGGTTACGTGTCAGATGTGTAGCCAAGCAGTAATGGGTCGCCATAGCTGCAAATATTAGCCGGTAATATGAAGTGTTGTCAGCTGAAGTCTGATGATGCAGACGACCGTAAGGACGAAGTACCCAAGAGTACCGCTAGGCCGCGCCTCTTTAGCTCAGTGGTAGAGCACTGCTCTAATAAACCAGGCATCGGACGTTCCATCCACACAGGAGAAAGATGAATTTTGGAAATCAGTTGCGCGTCGTGGCCGTATAGGAAACAGTATCTGTGATGACGAACAATTAGCGACAGGCGTTTTTTTTAAGAATTACTCTCAGATGTGATTAAGGCGAATGGCGCAGATAAAGCATTTGCCAAAGCGGTAAAGCATAAAATGGGACGAGGCAGTCTGAATTACATTTTATAGATGTATTTCTCACATATCTCAGAGCCTCTCGCGGTCGTCGTCGTCGTCGTCGTCGTCGTCGTCAACGTCGTCGTCGTCGCAGCCGCAGCTTCTGCAGAAGTAGCAAATGGCCATCGTAGCAAATGCGGCGAGGGACGCCCTGCCTTCGAATCCGAATGCACAAAGTGTGTGGTCTTGTTTCTCAGTCTATATTTGGTCGGTCTCGTAAGAGGTTGAATGTAACGAATGGGTGGGAAAGAGCAAGGGGCAGCGGCTGTGTAAAACGAAAACACAAATCCTCAGGGGTGTGAGCGTTTCGAGATGAGTCGTATACATGATATAGTTGGTCGTCAGTGATCATGTGGCCTAATGGATAAGGCGTCGGACTTCGGATCTGCTGATTACAGGTTCGAATGTTGTCACGCTCGTTTTTTTCCAGTTCTGAAAAAGAAACATACCGTTTTAATGTAGCAATTGAGCAGTACGAAACCGTCTGAATGTTGCTGTTGACCATTTTTTGCTTGGAAATGCTCTTGAGCTTGAAACACACACAACAAGACCGGTGTTAACTAGCGAAATGGTCGGCAGAGTGCCGACACCGCGGGTTTTGACTGGCACTTGCACATCTAAAACAACGTCGGAAAGTAACTCGTTCGGCTTTTGAGTCACATAAAGTATGTGTGTTAATTTTGACGCCACTAGCTCTGCATGCTGTCATGCAATTTCTTTACCTCTCAGAAATGATTATGACATAAAAGTGAAGTACGTGACGAGTGTGACGTTAGGAAAACATTAGGCAGCATGGAGAGATTCTGTATGGGACCACCCAATCCAAACGAGTACTGTGTGACGTGCTATCCGGCAGGTATTCACCGAGGTAGCCGGCTAGCTCAGTCGGTAGAGCGTCAGACTCTCAATCATAGGGTAGTGGGTTCGAGCCACACGCTGGGCGGAACGGAATTTTGTTCCGCTGCAGATGTAAATTACCGTTTTTCTGATTAAGGAGATGTAATGGAAATAGCAACTTTAAACTTTGCCTACGTCTCTGTCAGTCACAAGGAAACTGTATTTGAATGTGAAGGTGATTTTGTAGACATGTGTGGAAGACATGTTCTGAAATGCAAGTGTTGTTGTTTGGAGAGCACATCGGTTACGTGTCAGATGTGTAGCCAAGCAGTAATGGGTGGCCATAGCTGCAAATGTTAGCCGGTAATATGAAGTGTTGTCAGCTGAAGTCTGATGATGCACACGACCGTAAGGACGAAGTACCCAAGAGTACCGCTAGGCCGCGCCTCTTTAGCTCAGTGGTAGAGCACTGCTCTAATAAACCAGGCATCGGACGTTCCATCCACACAGGAGAAACATGAATTTTGGAAATCAGTTGCGCGTCGTGGCCGTATAGCAAACAGTATCTGTGATGACGAACAATTAGCGACAGGCGTTTTTTTTAAGAATTACTCTCAGATGTGATTAAGGCGAATGGCGCAGATAAAGCATTTGCCAAAGCGGTACAGCATAAAATGGGACGAGGCAGTCTGAATTACATTTTATAGAAGTATTTCTCACATATCTCAGAGCCTCTCGCGGTCGTCGTCGTCGTCAACGTCGTCGTCGTCGCAGCCGCAGCTTCTGCAGAAGTAGCAAATGGCCATCGTAGCAAATGCGGCGAGGGACGCCCTGCCTTCGAATCCGAATGCACAAAGTGTGTGGTCTTGTTTCTCAGTCTATATTTGGTCGGTCTCGTAAGAGGTTGAATGTAACGAATGGGTGGGAAAGAGCAAGGGGCAGCGGCTGTGTAAAACGAAAACACAAATCCTCAGGGGTGTGAGCGTTTCGAGATGAGTCGTATACATGATATAGTTGGTCGTCAGTGATCATGTGGCCTAATGGATAAGGCGTCGGACTTCGGATCTGCTGATTACAGGTTCGAATGTTGTCACGCTCGTTTTTTTCCAGTTCTGAAAAAGAAACATACCGTTTTAATGTAGCAATTGAGCAGTACGAAACCGTCTGAATGTTGCTGTTGACCATTTTTTGCTTGGAAATGCTCTTGAGCTTGAAACACACACAACAAGACCGGTGTTAACTAGCGAAATGGTCGGCAGAGTGCCGACACCGCGGGTTTTGACTGGCACTTGCACATCTAAAACAACGTCGGAAAGTAACTCGTTCGGCTTTTGAGTCACATAAAGTATGTGTGTTAATTTTGACGCCACTAGCTCTGCATGCTGTCATGCAATTTCTTTACCTCTCAGAAATGATTATGACATAAAAGTGAAGTACGTGACGAGTGTGACGTTAGGAAAACATTAGGCAGCATGGAGAGATTCTGTATGGGACCACCCAATCCAAACGAGTACTGTGTGACGTGCTATCCGGCAGGTATTCACCGAGGTAGCCGGCTAGCTCAGTCGGTAGAGCGTCAGACTCTCAATCATAGGGTAGTGGGTTCGAGCCACACGCTGGGCGGAACGGAATTTTGTTCCGCTGCAGATGTAAATTACCGTTTTTCTGATTAAGGAGATGTAATGGAAATAGCAACTTTAAACTTTGCCTACGTCTCTGTCAGTCACAAGGAAACTGTATTTGAATGTGAAGGTGATTTTGTAGACATGTGTGGAAGACATGTTCTGAAATGCAAGTGTTGTTGTTTGGAGAGCACATCGGTTACGTGTCAGATGTGTAGCCAAGCAGTAATGGGTGGCCATAGCTGCAAATGTTAGCCGGTAATATGAAGTGTTGTCAGCTGAAGTCTGATGATGCACACGACCGTAAGGACGAAGTACCCAAGAGTACCGCTAGGCCGCGCCTCTTTAGCTCAGTGGTAGAGCACTGCTCTAATAAACCAGGCATCGGACGTTCCATCCACACAGGAGAAACATGAATTTTGGAAATCAGTTGCGCGTCGTGGCCGTATAGCAAACAGTATCTGTGATGACGAACAATTAGCGACAGGCGTTTTTTTTAAGAATTACTCTCAGATGTGATTAAGGCGAATGGCGCAGATAAAGCATTTGCCAAAGCGGTACAGCATAAAATGGGACGAGGCAGTCTGAATTACATTTTATAGAAGTATTTCTCACATATCTCAGAGCCTCTCGCGGTCGTCGTCGTCGTCGTCGTCGTCGTCGTCGCCGCCGCCGCTTCTGCAGAACTAGCAAATGGCCATCGTAGCAAATGCGGCGAGGGACGCCCTGCCTTCGATTCCGAATGCACAAAGTGTGTGGTCTTGTTTCTCAGTCTATATTTGGTCGGTCTCGTAAGAGGTTGAATGTAACGAATGGGTGGGAAAGAGCAAGGGGCAGCGGCTTTGTAAAACGAAAACACAAATCCTCAGGGGTGTGAGCGTTTCGAGATGAGTCGTATACATGATATAGTTGGTCGTCAGTGACCATGTGGCCTAGTGGATAAGGCGTCGGACTTCGGATCTGATGATTACAGGTTCGAATGTTGTCACGCTCGTTTTTTTCCAGTTCTGAAAAAGAAACATACCGTTTTAATGTAGCAATTGAGCAGTACGAAACCGTCTGAATGTTGCTGTTGACCATTTTTTGCTTGGAAATGCTCTTGAGCTTGAAACACACACAACAAGACCGGTGTTAACTAGCGAAATGGTCGGCAGAGTGCCGACACCGCGAGTTTTGACTGGCACTTGCACATCTAAAACAACGTCGGAAAGTAACTCGTTCGGCTTTTGAGTCACATAAAGTATGTGTGTTAATTTTGACGCCACTAGCTCTGCATGCTGTCATGCAATTTCTTTACCTCTCAGAAATGATTATGACATAAAAGTGAAGTACGTGACGAGTGTGACGTTAGGAAAACATTAGCATCATGGAGAGATTCTGTATGGGACCACCCAACCCAAACGAGTACTGTGTGACGTGCTATCCGGCAGGTATTTCCCGAGGTAGGCGGCTATCTCAGTAGGTAGAGCGTCAGACTGTTAATCCTAGGGTCGTGGGTTCGAGCCACACGCTGGGCGGAACGGAATTTTGTTCCGCTGCAGATGTAAATTACCGTTTTTCTGATTAAGGAGATGTAATGGAAATAGCAACTTTAAACTTTGCCTACGTCTCTGTCAATCACAAGGAAACTGTATTTGAATGTGAAGGTGATTTTGTAGACATGTGTGGAACACATGTTCTGAAATGCAAGTGTTGTTGTTTGGAGAGCACATCGGTTACGTGTCAGATGTGTAGCCAAGCAGTAATGGGTCGCCATAGCTGCAAATATTAGCCGGTAATATGAAGTGTTGTCAGCTGAAGTCTGATGATGCAGACGACCGTAAGGACGAAGTACCCAAGAGTACCGCTAGGCCGCGCCTCTTTAGCTCAGTGGTAGAGCACTGCTCTAATAAACCAGGCATCGGACGTTCCATCCACACAGGAGAAAGATGAATTTTGGAAATCAGTTGCGCGTCGTGGCCGTATAGCAAACAGTATCTGTGATGACGAACAATTAGCGACAGGCGTTTTTTTTAAGAATTACTCTCAGATGTGATTAAGGCGAATGGCGCAGATAAAGCATTTGCCAAAGCGGTTCAGCATACAATGGGACGAGGCAGTCTGAATTACATTTTATAGATGTATTTCTCACATATCTCAGAGCCTCTCGCGGTCGTCGTCGTCGTCATCGTCGTCGTCGTCGTCGCCGCCGCCGCTTCTGCAGAACTAGCAAATGGCCATCGTAGCAAATGCGGCGAGGGACGCCCTGCCTTCGATTCCGAATGCACAAAGTGTGTGGTCTTGTTTCTCAGTCTATATTTGGTCGGTCTCGTAAGAGGTTGAATGTAACGAATGGGTGGGAAAGAGCAAGGGGCAGCGGCTTTGTAAAACGAAAACACAAATCCTCAGGGGTGTGAGCGTTTCGAGATGAGTCGTATACATGATATAGTTGGTCAGTGAACATGTGGCCTAATGGATAAGGCGTCGGACTTCGGATCTGATGATTACAGGTTCGAATGTTGTCACGCTCGTTTTTTTCCAGTTCTGAAAAAGAAACATACCGTTTTAATGTAGCAATTGAGCAGTACGAAACCGTCTGAATGTTGCTGTTGACCATTTTTTGCTTGGAAATGCTCTTGAGCTTGAAACACACACAACAAGACCGGTGTTAACTAGCGAAATGGTCGGCAGAGTGCCGACACCGCGAGTTTTGACTGGCACTTGCACATCTAAAACAACGTCGGAAAGTAACTCGTTCGGCTTTTGAGTCACATAAAGTATGTGTGTTAATTTTGACGCCACTAGCTCTGCATGCTGTCATGCAATTTCTTTACCTCTCAGAAATGATTATGACATAAAAGTGAAGTACGTGACGAGTGTGACGTTAGGAAAACATTAGGCAGCATGGAGAGATTCTGTATGGGACCACCCAACCGAAACGAGTACTGTGTGACGTGCTATCCGGCAGGTATTCACCGAGGTAGCCGGCTAGCTCAGTCGGTAGAGTGTCAGACTCTTAATCCTAGGGTCGTGGGTTCGAGCCACACGCTGGCCGGAACGGAATTTTGTTCCGCTGCAGATGTAAATTACCGTTTTTCTGATTAAGGAGATGTAATGGAAATAGCAACTTTAAACTTTGCCTACGTCTCTGTCAGTCACAAGGAAACTGTATTTGAATGTGAAGGTGATTTTGTAGACATGTGTGGAAGACATGTTCTGAAATGCAAGTGTTGTTGTTTGGAGAGCACATCGGTTACGTGTCAGATGTGTAGCCAAGCAGTAATGGGTCGCCATAGCTGCAAATATTAGCCGGTAATATGAAGTGTTGTCAGCTGAAGTCTGATGATGCAGACGACCGTAAAGGACGAAGTACCCAAGAGTACCGCTAGGCCGCGCCTCTTTAGCTCAGTGGTAGAGCACTGCTCTAATAAACCAGGCATCGGACGTTCCATCCACACAGGAGAAAGATGGATTTTGGAAATCAGTTGCGCGTCGTGGCCGTATAGCAAACAGTATCTGTGATGACGAACAATTAGCGACAGGCGTTTTTTTTAAGAATTACTCTCAGATGTGATTAAGGCGAATGGCGCAGATAAAGCATTTGCCAAAGCGGTACAGCATAAAGTGGGACGAGGCAGTCTGAATTACATTTTATAGATGTATTTCTCACATATCTCAGAGCCTCTCGCGGTCGTCGTCGTCGTCATCGTCGTCGTCGTCGTCGTCGCCGCCGCCGCCGCTTCTGCAGAACTAGCAAATGGCCATCGTAGCAAATGCGGCGAGGGACGCCCTGCCTTCGATTCCGAATGCACAAAGTGTGTGGTCTTGTTCTCAGTCTATATTTGGTCATTCTCGTAAGAGGTTGAATGTAACGAATGGGTGGGAAAGAGCAAGGCGCAGCGGCTTTGTAAAACGAAAACACAAATCCTCAGGGGTGTGAGCGTTTCGAGATGTGTCGTATACATGATATAGTTGGTCGTCAGTGACCATGTGGCCTAGTGGATAAGGCGTCGGACTTCGGATCTGATGATTACAGGTTCGAATGTTGTCACGCTCGTTTTTTTCCAGTTCTGAAAAAGAAACATACCGTTTTAATGTAGCAATTGAGCAGTACGAAACCGTCTGAATGTTGCTGTTGACCATTTTTTGCTTGGAAACGCTCTTGAGCTTGAAACACACACAACAAGACCGGTGTTAACTAGCGAAATGGTCGGCAGAGTGCCGACACCGCGAGTTTTGACTGGCACTTGCACATCTAAAACAACGTCGGAAAGTAACTCGTTCGGCTTTTGAGTCACATAAAGTATGTGTGTTAATTTTGACGCCACTAGCTCTGCATGCTGTCATGCAATTTCTTTACCTCTCAGAAATGATTATGACATAAAAGTGAAGTACGTGACGAGTGTGACGTTAGGAAAACATTAGGCAGCATGGAGAGATTCTGTATGGGACCACCCAACCCAAACGAGTACTGTGTGACGTGCTATCCGGCAGGTATTCACCGAGGTAGCCGGCTAGCTCAGTCGGTAGAGTGTCAGACTCTTAATCCTAGGGTCTTGGGTTCGAGCCACACGCTGGGCGGAACGGAATTTTGTTCCGCTGCAGATGTAAATTACCGTTTTTCTGATTAAGGAGATGTAATGGAAATAGCAACTTTAAACTTTGCCTACGTCTCTGTCAGTCACAAGGAAACTGTATTTGAATGTGAAGGTGATTTTGTAGACATGTGTGGAAGACATGTTCTGAAATGCAAGTGTTGTTGTTTGGAGAGCACATCGGTTACGTGTCAGATGTGTAGCCAAGCAGTAATGGGTCGTCATAGCTGCAAATATTAGCCGGTAATATGAAGTGTTGTCAGCTGAAGTCTGATGATGCAGACGACCGTAAGGACAAAGTACCCAAGGGTACCGCTAGGCCGCGCCTCTTTAGCTCAGTGGTAGAGCACTGCTCTAATAAACCAGGCATCGGACGTTCCATCCACACAGGAGAAAGATGAATTTTGGAAATCAGTTGCGCGTCGTGGCCGTATAGCAAACAGTATCTGTGATGACGAACAATTAGCGACAGGCGTTTTTTTTAAGAATTACTCTCAGATGTGATTAAGGCGAATGGCGCAGATAAAGCATTTGCCAAAGCGGTACAGCATAAAGTGGGACGAGGCAGTCTGAGTTACATTTTATAGATGTATTTCTCACATATCTCAGAACCTCTCGCGGTCGTCGTCGTCGTCGTCGTCGTCGTCGTCGCCGCCGCTTCTGCAGAACTAGCAAATGGCCTTCGTAGCAAATGCGGCGAGGGACGCCCTGCCTTCGATTCCGAATGCACAAAGTGTGTGGTCTTGTTTCTCAGTCTATATTTGGTCGGTCTCGTAAGAGGTTGAATGTAACGAATGGGTGGGAAAGAGCAAGGGGCAGCGGCTTTGTAAAACGAAAACACAAATCCTCAGGGGTGTGAGCGTTTCGAGATGAGTCATATACATGATATAGTTGGTCGTCAGTGACCATGTGGCCTAATGGATCAGTCGGCTTTCGGCCGTGGTCGCGTGCGGACCGGCTCCGCGCGCCGGACAGCGCACCGTAGTTTGTTTACTTCCGCGTCGCGGTATTTCGTGTTGTGTAGCGTCCATTTCTATTGCACCTCATGGCGCACTGTTACCGCCGAGCGGCAGTTAAAGTAACATTCCAAGCCGAACATGCTAGACCACGCGCTTTTGAAATTGAGCAATTCATTCGCGAAGAGCTACGTCTGGACCCTCAGGAAGTGATAGGTATTCATTTCCCTATCACTAGCAGCATCGTCTATATTAAGATGACGACGGAGGAAGCGTGTGCTAACGTAGTTCGACAACACGCACGCGGACTCAAGTTCAAACATTCTGACGGGCATATTGGAGAGGTGACGGTCGATCACGCTGGTTTCGGACTTCGAACAATCCGGGTTTTTGAGCTCCCTTTCGAAGTGCCGCAAGATGTGGTCGTCGAAGCTTTCCGACCCTATGGCAATGTTGTGGGGCACATCGCGGAGAAATGGCAGACATTCACGACATACAACGTGTTGAATGGTGTCCGCCAAATCAAAATCGAACTCTCCAAACATGTACCATCCTATCTGCTGATAGGTGGCGTGCGAGCCATCGTTATGTATGATGGCCAGCCGCGGACATGTGCCGGTTGCGGACAGGAGGGCCATGTTCGGTCAGAATGTGTCTGCCGACGTTTGCTCCAGGTCCCGACCAGTGACTCAGCTCCCAAAGTGACGGCCGCTTCTTTACCAGATAGCCACGCCACAGCCGTACGCAGCCCCGATGCGTCACTTCAGGAAGCACCTCTTCTCCACCCGGCACTCCCCACTGGAAATGACGGTGCTGCCATGGCCTCACCGGCACCATCTCCTCTGACGGCTACGACACCACCAACTCTCCAGAGCTCGATGGACATCGACGCGAATGCGGTGCCTACCTCTGCCTTTCTTCAGACTGGCGCGACCTCGGACATCGAACATCCACATTCTGATTCAGAACAGCACCTCCGAAAGCAACGGTCGCCCATAAAACGGAAGAAGAGGAGTCAAACGCCATCTGACGACACACTTCTTCATGTGGCATCACAGGCAGTGGAGCTGATACACGACAGTGATCTCCCTTCGAGCGTTCTGACGACAGGAGAGGCTGCTCCTGATGTCCCATCTGAAGAACGATCTCACACGAATATGACGGATTCCAAGGAGGGTGCCTCCCTGGACCCCACTACAGCAGCGTCGCTACAACTCGCCCTCGAGGAGTGTGACAGTCGCTCACCGTCTGTTCCAGTCTCCTGGGCTGATGATATCGACGAAGGAGCAGTTCGAGATGGTGGTCCTCCCATCAGGCAGTGCCCCATGGAGGTGCCTGACCCACCTTCCAGCCAGTGATTACGACAATGGTGACTACGTCAGATGTTACACGCCAGCCAGACATCTCTGCCGGAACATCTGTGCCAATGGTGGGAGCACGCCCCCAACATTACCGCATAGCGACGATGAATCTGGCCACCATTCGGGCCCCCCATAAACTGGCAATGTTCCGTGAGACCATTTATGCTGCTGATGTCGACATTGCCCTCCTCCAAGAAGTGTTTGTCGCCGATTTCCATGCCCCCACTGGCTACGTGGCACACATCTCCCATGCTTCTGACAACGGTAGTGGAGTTGCCATCCTCCTCCGTTCTGGACTCCCTGCTGAAGATGTAGTGTACCTTGCTAATGCTAGGGGTATGGCTCTCACGCTGTTCGGCGTCCGTATCCTCAATGTATATGCGCCGTCCGGCTCCAGTCGACGTCGTGATCGACACACTTTCTTTGCTGACGAGGTAACGCCGCTGTTTGAGGGTCCCCTAGATGATATGGTCCTCGGTGGCGATTTCAACTCCACGCAAAGGCCTGAAGATCAATTACCGCATCATTCCCCTTGTGCGGCCCTCTCCGTCATCATCGACAGACTCCAGCTTGTTGACACATGGACCCAGGTGCATGGCAACCGTGCAGGTTTCACATATTATACGGCACATTCATCTAGTCGTCTCGATCGTATATACCTCACACGTCCCCTTGCTGCCGACACTCGACATGCCGAAGTATGGCCTCTGGCTTTCTCTGACCATGACGCCTACATCTGCGATGTCGTCCTCGCCCGCCAACAAGTGTGGCACAGCCGCGGCTTGTGGAAATTCAACATTTCCCATCTGACTGTCCCTGACTGCCGACGAATCGTTGAGGATGCGTGGGCCCTCTGTCATCGTCGTCGCCCCGCCTACGCATCCACCTTATCGTGGTGGGTATCATGCGCGAAACCAGCTCTGCGCAGGGCGCTGATAGGATATGGCAAAGACTTCAAAGCCTGGCAAGCGAGCACCATGGACTTTTATTATGCAGTCCTTCATGACTGCACTTCGATGGCCTTCACTCCTGATCGTCAGATGATGGTGCATCGTGCTAAAGCGCAGATCACTTCCCTCACGCGACGGCGCTTAGAAGGGACTCTTGTCAGATCCTGCACCCGTGACCATATGCCTCATGAAACGCCATCGATGTACCACCTTCTCAGGGAACGCCGACGTCGTCGTCGAACCCTCATCCACGATCTCACAGATGCGGAAGGACGACGACACACTACGCAATGCGACATTGGTCACGCTTTCTATTCTCATTTCCGTCAACTGTTCGCTGCCGTCCCTCATCCCCCGACCTTAATTGAGGAGGTGGCAGCAATGACTGTCTACACCATGCCAGAGGATGTGGCTCAAGAACTTCAGGAACAAGTGACCTCTGATGAAGTCCTAGATGCAATCAAGGTGGGGGCTGCCAACAAGTCCCCTGGACCTGACGGCCTCCCCCTCGACTTTTACAAGTATTTTAGCTACCTTTTGTTACCTGCTTGGACGTCCATCTGTCGTGAATTGATGTCACCCACAACGATGATCCCAGCCACCTTCCTTGATGGGGTCATCATCCTGGTCCCTAAGCCACATGGGCGATCACGGATCTGTGATTACCGGCCCATCACTCTACTCAACAGTGACATGAAAATTTTCACCCGTTTGTTGGCCTCACACCTCAAGAAGGCAGCAAGATCCGTCACCTCCCTTGATCAGACTTCGTTGGGCGGTGACAACAACATCCATACGGCCCTTTGCCGTTATAGGGACATGATTGCGCTCGCGCGCTCGCGACATTTACCTGGCGCATTGGCATCGCTTGACTTCCGTCAAGCTTTCGACCGTGTCGACCATACTTTTCTGAAATCGGTCCTCCAACACATGGGTTTTCCGGTTCGTACAATCACCGTGGTAATGCGGCTCTTGAGCGGCGCAACTTCAAGAATACTCTGTAATGGTCGCCTCACCGCGCCTCTAGCGATCGAGCGCTCTGTCCGACAGGGATGCCCACTTTCCACGATACTGTATGCTTTGGCATTAGAGCCCCTCCTACAGGGGCTTCGCCAACGCCTGGTGGGCCTGACATTGCATGGGCACCGCTTCTGTTGTACAGCCTATGCTGACGATCTAGTCCTCTACCTCCGCAATGAAGACGATGTTCGCGCTGCTCTGACTTGGGTGACGACTTATGGGGAGGCATCGGGCAGTTCTCTTAACATTTCCAAATCGAAGGTTCTGCTCATTGGTGAGGGTCTACCGGAAAGATCTGTCGCTCCTCTAAGTGTGGCCACCAGCGTCCGCTGTTTGGGCATTGATTTTATGAATGACCTCCGTCGCTCAGCGGCAACCAACGGTCGACGTCTCCTACAAACGATCAGGGCTGGCCTTGTGGACCACCGGCTTCGATCCCTCGACATTATACAGCGCGCGCAATACGTGAATGTTTATCACGCCTCACGCATCCCCCATGTGGCACAAGTGTTCCCGGTTCCGATTACCCTCGCACGTCGTATGTTGATGGCGATGGGATCCTTTGTCTGTGCCGGGATGTTATTTAAAGTTCAATATTCCTCCCTTGCCCTCCCGTGGGAGCGTGGTGGAGTGGGCTTATTCCATGTGCCAGACAGAGTTACCGCACTTTTTGTTAGCTCCCAACTGAAAGTCTGGCGTCGCTGCCCGACGAGCCTGACCGGACTGCTTTTGCGTGAATACGCACCAGTCTCCATGTCAGCCCCGGTCATGTTATCCGACATTCCACCCCCCTCTTATCACTTTCGGTACTTCTTCTTTGAAATCAGTTACATTCTGCACTCCTTACCCCTTCTCCGTATACTCCAGACAAAGACTGTATACGACACCTTACAAATGTGTCAAACCCCCAACCCCATTGAACACAAGTTTCCCCAGATCATATGGCGCCGTGTGTGGAAAGCAGTGCATGCTGGTTACCTCGACACCAGCGTTCAGTCCACCTGGTATATCACCGTCAATGGCAAACAGGTCAACCAGTCTCATTTGCACCGCATCCGCCTTGCTGACACACCACTCTGTGTTCACTGTGGTGTAGAAGACACGGACGCTCATCGGTTCTCATGTGGTCCGTCTGCTGACGTATGGAGGCTCGCGCAGCGTATCCTGGCTTTCCTCACCCGACAGCCGCCTGCTCAGATTATTTTCCTGACGCTTCTATTCCCGGATGTGATTCATTACCCCACAACAAAAACTAATGCCGTGAATTGGATACGCGGTCATACAGTTCGCTACCTTTTTGGGCCCGATGAGAAATCAGAACTAGGTTATTGGACGTACCTTAACGATTGACGTTGTGCACTTGTTCGCAACCCCAGATACAAGCAGTTCTTTTCCAATTTTCTACGGAGCGCCTTTCATGACCCGCCTTCCAGCTGGAACGTCCAAGCCATGAGATGCTGATGTTTTTTTGCCGATATGATGTTCTGAACGTACTACACACGGAATCCCCACTAAAATTTCGAGAAGACACGTTTGGATGTTCCGCCAATCAGACGGCGCAAGCGACTCCTAGAATTCTGGTGCAACGACTGCCATAATACAAAAAAAAACGAATAAATAAAAACATACATACAAAAAAAAAACAAAGAAAAATAAAGAAAACAAAAATGCAATACAATAAACTAAAAAAAAAAGTTCCTGTTCACAACAAATTTCATTTTTTTTATCGCTACTCTCTATGTTTCTTCCCCCCTACTTTCTTCCTTTCCTACACCTTTGCAGTAATAGGTTAGTTGTTTTGGAATAGGTGTAGATAGGTGCCAACGCCTGAAGAGGTGCATTTAATTTTATTTTTTTGTTAGAATACAAGTGGCGGTGGAAAATAGACATTTTTTTGTAGTTTTTCCTTTCCTGTCCAGATAAAAAAAAGGGGTAGCGTCTTATTAGAAATTTAAAAGAAAACAAAAAAAAAAAGTTGGTAGAGGAAAAAAAATTAAAAAAATAAAAAAAAATGGATAAGGCGTCGGACTTCGGATCTGATGATTACAGGTTCGAATGTTGTCACGCTCGTTTTTTTCCAGTTCTGAAAAAGAAACATACCGTTTTAATGTAGCAATTGAGCAGTACGAAACCGTCTGAATGTTGCTGTTGACCATTTTTTGCTTAAATGCTCTTGAGCTTGAAACACAAACAACAAGACCGGTGTTAACTAGCGAAATGGTCGGCAGAGTGCCGACACCGCGAGTTTTTACTGGCACTTGCACATCTAAAACAACGTCGGAAAGTAACTCGTTCGGCTTTTGAGTCACATAAAGTATGTGTGTTAATTTTGACGCCACTAGCTCTGCATGCTGTCATGCAATTTCTTTACCTCTCAGAAATGATTATGACATAAAAGTGAAGTACGTGACGAGTGTGACGTTAGGAAAACATTAGGCAGCATGGAGAGATTCTGTATGGGACCACCCAACCCAAACGAGTACTGTGTGACGTGCTATCCGGCAGGTATTCACCGAGGTAGCCGGCTAGCTCAGTCGGTAGAGTGTCAGACTCTTAATCCTAGGGTCTTGGGTTCGAGCCACACGCTGGGCGGAACGGAATTTTGTTCCGCTGCAGATGTAAATTACCGTTTTTCTGATTAAGGAGATGTAATGGAAATAGCAACTTTAAACTTTGCCTACGTCTCTGTCAGTCACAAGGAAACTGTATTTGAATGTGAAGGTGATTTTGTAGACATGTGTGGAAGACATGTTCTGAAATGCAAGTGTTGTTGTTTGGAGAGCACATCGGTTACGTGTCAGATGTGTAGCCAAGCAGTAATGGGTCGCCATAGCTGCAAATATTAGCCGGTAATATGAAGTGTTGTCAGCTGAAGTCTGATGATGCAGACGACCGTAAGGACGAAGTACCCAAGAGTATCGCTAGGCCGCGCCTTTGCTCAGTAGTAGAGCACTGCTCTAATAAACCATGCATCGGACGTTCCATCCACACAGGAGAAAGTTGAATTATGGAAATCAGTTGCGCGTCGTGGCCGTATAGCAAACAGTATCTGTGATGACGAACAATTAGCGACAGGCGTTTTTTTTAAGAATTACTCTCAGATGTGATTAAGGCGAATGGCGCAGATAAAGCATTTGCCACAGCGGTACACCATTAAGTGGGACGAGGCAGTCTGAATTACATTTTATAGATGTATTTCTCACATATCTCAGAGCCTCTCGCGGTCGTCGTCGTCGTCGTCGTCGTCGTCGTCGTCGTCGTCGTCGTCGCCGCCGCCGCCGCTTCTGCAGAACTAGCAAATGGCCATCGTAGCAAATGCGGTGAGGGACGCCCTGCCTTCGATTCCGAATGCACAAAGTGTGTGGTCTTGTTTCTCAGTCTATATTTGGTCGGTCTCGTAAGAGGTTGAATGTAACGAATGGGTGGGAAAGAGCAAGGGGCAGCGGCTTTGTAAAACGAAAACATAAATCATCAGGGGTGTGAGCGTTTCGTGATGAGTCGTATACATGATATAGTTGGTCGTCAGTGACCATGTGGCCTAATGGATAAGGCGTCGGACTTCGGATCTGATGATTACAGGTTCGAATGTTGTCACGCTCGTTTTTTTCCAGTTCTGAAAAAGAAACATACCGTTTTAATGTAGCAATTGAGCAGTACGAAACCGTCTGAATATTGCTGTTGACCATTTTTTGCTTGGAAATGCTCTTGAGCTTGAAACACACACAACAAGACCGGTGTTAACTAGCGAAATGGTCGGCAGAGTGCCGACACCGCGAGTTTTGACTGGCACTTGCACATCTAAAACAACGTCGGAAAGTAACTCGTTCGGCTTTTGAGTCACATAAAGTATGTGTGTTAATTTTGACGCCACTAGCTCTGCATGCTGTCATGCAATTTCTTTACCTCTCAGAAATGATTATGACATAAAAGTGAAGTACGTGACGAGTGTGACGTTAGGAAAACATTAGGCAGCATGGAGAGATTCTGTATGGGACCACCCAACCCAAACGAGTACTGTGTGACGTGCTATCCGGCAGGTATTCACCGAGGTAGCCGGCTAGCTCAGTCGGTAGAGCGTCAGACTCTTATTCCTAGGGTCGTGGGTTCGAGCCACACGCTGGGCGGAACGGAATTTTGTTCCGCTGCAGATGTAAATTACCGTTTTTCTGATTAAGGAGATGTAATGGAAATAGCAACTTTAAACTTTGCCTACGTCTCTGTCAGTCACAAGGAAACTGTATTTGAATGTGAAGGTGATTTTGTAGACATGTGTGGAAGACATGTTCTGAAATGCAAGTGTTGTTGTTTGGAGAGCACATCGGTTACGTGTCAGATGTGTAGCCAAGCAGTAATGGGTCGCCATAGCTGCAAATATTAGCCGGTAATATGAAGTGTTGTCAGCTGAAGTCTGATGATGCACACGACCGTAAGGACGAAGTACCCAAGAGTACCGCTAGGCCGCGCCTCTTTAGCTCAGTGGTAGAGCACTGCTCTAATAAACCAGGCATCAGACGTTCCATCCACACAGGAGAAAGATGAATTTTGGAAATCAGTTGCGCGTCGTGGCCGTATAGCAAACAGTATCTGTGATGACGAACAATTAGCGACAGGCGTTTTTTTTAAGAATTACTCTCAGATGTGATTAAGGCGAATTGCGCAGATAAAGCTTTTGCCAAAGCGGTACAGCATAAAGCGGGACGAGGCAGTCTGAATTACATTTTATAGATGTATTTCTCACATATCTCAGAGCCTCTCGCGGTCGTCGTCGTCGTCGTCGTCGTCGTCGTCGTTGTCGTCGTCGCCGCCGCCGCCTCTGCAGAACTAGCAAATGGCCATCGTAGCAAATGCGGCGAGGGACGCCCTGCCTTCGATTCCGAATGCACAAAGTGTGTGGTCTTGTTTCTCAGTCTATATTTGGTCGATCTAGTAAGAGGTTGAATGTAACGAATGGGTGGGAAAGAGCAAGGGGCAGCGGCTTTGTAAAACGAAAACACAAATCCTCAGGGGTGTGAGCGTTTTGAAATGAGTCGTATACATGATATGGTTGGTCGTCAGTGACCATGTGGCCTAATGGATAAGGCGTCGGACTTCGGATCTGATGATTACAGGTTCGAATGTTGTCACGCTCGTTTTTTTCCAGTTCTGAAAAAGAAACATACCGTTTTAATGTAGCAATTGAGCAGTACGAAACCGTCTGAATGTTGCTGTTGATCATTTTTTGCTTGGAAATGCACTTGAGCTTGAAACACACACAACAAGACCGGTGTTAACTAGCGAAATGGTCGGCAGAGTGCCGACACCGCGAGTTTTGACTGGCACTTGCACATCTAAAACAACGTCGGAAAGTAACTCGTTCAGCTTTTGAGTCACATAAAGTATGTGTGTTAATTTTGACGCCACTAGCTCTGCATGCTGTCATACAATTTCTTTACCTCTCAGAAATGATTATGACATAAAAGTGAAGTATGTGACGAGTGTGACGTTAGGAAAACATTAGGCAGCATGGAGAGATTCTGTATGGGACCACCCAACCCAAACGAGTACTGTGTGACGTGCTATCCGGCAGGTATTCACCGAGGTAGCCGGCTAGCTCAGTCGGTAGAGTGTCAGACTCTTAATCCTAGGGTCGTGGGTTCGAGCCACACGCTGGGCGGAACGGAATTTTGTTCCGCTGCAGATGTATATTACCGTTTTTCTGATTAAGGAGATGTAATGGAAATAGCAACTTTAAACTTTGCCTACGTCTCTGTCAGTCACAAGGAAACTGTATTTGAATGTGAAGGTGATTTTGTAGACATGTGTGGAAGACATGTTCTGAAATGCAAGTGTTGTTGTTTGGAGAGCACATCGGTTACGTGTCAGATGTGTAGCCAAGCAGTAATGGGTCGCCATAGCTGCAAATATTAGCCGGTAATATGAAGTGTTGTCAGCTGAAGTCTGATGATGCAGACGACCGTAAGGACGAAGTACCCAAGAGTACCGCTAGGCCGCGCCTCTTTAGCTCAGTGGTAGAGCACTGCTCTAATAAACCAGGCATCAGACGTTCCATCCACACAGGAGAAAGATGAATTTTGGAAATCAGTTGCGCGTCGTGGCCGTATAGCAAACAGTATCTGTGATGACGAACAATTAGCGATAGGCGTTTTTTTTAAGAATTACTCTCAGATGTGATTAAGGCGAATTGCGCAGATAAAGCTTTTGCCAAAGCGGTACAGCATAAAGTGGGACGAGGCAGTCTGAATTACATTTTATAGATGTATTTCTCACATATCTCAGAGCCTGTCGTCGTCGTCGTCGTCGTCGTCGTCGTCGCCGCCGCCGCTTCTGCAGAACTAGCAAATGGCCATCGTAGCAAATGCGGCGAGGGACGCCCTGCCTTCGATTCCGAATGCACAAAGTGTGTGGTCTTGTTTCTCAGTCTATATTTGGTCGATCTAGTAAGAGGTTGAATGTAACGAATGGGTGGGAAAGAGCAAGGGGCAGCGGCTTTGTAAAACGAAAACACAAATCCTCAGGGGTGTGAGCGTTTCGAGATGAGTCGTATACATGATATAGTTGGTCGTCAGTGACCATGTGGCCTAATGGATAAGGCGTCGGACTTCGGATCTGATGATTACAGGTTCGAATGTTGTCACGCTCGTTTTTTTCCAGTTCTGAAAAAGAAACATACCGTTTTAATGTAGCAATTGAGCAGTACGAAACCGTCTGAATGTTGCTGTTGACCATTTTTTGCTTGGAAATGCACTTGAGCTTGAAACACACACAACAAGACCGGTGTTAACTAGCGAAATGGTCGGCAGAGTGCCGACACCGCGAGTTTTGACTGGCACTTGCACATCTAAAACAACGTCGGAAATAAACTCGTTCGGCTTTTGAGTCACATAAAGTATGTGTGTTAATTTTGACGCCACTAGCTCTGCATGCTGTCATGCAATTTCTTTACCTCTCAGAAATGATTATGACATAAAAGTGAAGTACGTGACGAGTGTGACGTTAGGAAAACATTAGGCAGCATGGAGAGATTCTGTATGGGACCACCCAACCCAAACGAGTACTGTGTGACGTGCTATCCGGCAGGTATTCACCGAGGTAGCCGGCTAGCTCAGTCGGTAGAGTGTCAGACTCTTAATCCTAGGGTCGTGGGTTCGAGCCACACGCTGGGCGGAACGGAATTTTGTTCCGCTGCAGATGTATATTACCGTTTTTCTGATTAAGGAGATGTAATGGAAATAGCAACTTTAAACTTTGCCTACGTCTCTGTCAGTCACAAGGAAACTGTATTTGAATGTGAAGGTGATTTTGTAGACATGTGTGGAAGACATGTTCTGAAATGCAAGTGTTGTTGTTTGGAGAGCACATCGGTTACGTGTCAGATGTGTAGCCAAGCAGTAATGGGTCGCCATAGCTGCAAATATTAGCCGGTAATATGAAGTGTTGTCAGCTGAAGTCTGATGATGCAGACGACCGTAAGGACGAAGTACCCAAGAGTACCGCTAGGCCGCGCCTCTTTAGCTCAGTGGTAGAGCACTGCTCTAATAAACCAGGCATCAGACGTTCCATCCACACAGGAGAAAGATGAATTTTGGAAATCAGTTGCGCGTCGTGGCCGTATAGGAAACAGTATCTGTGATGACGAACAATTAGCGACAGGCGTTTTTTTTTAAGAATTACTCTCAGATGTGATTAAGGCGAATTGCGCAGATAAAGCTTTTGCCAAAGCGGTACAGCATAAAGTGGGACGAGGCAGTCTGAATTACATTTTATAGATGTATTTCTCACATATCTCAGAGCCCCTCGCGGTCGTCGTCGTCGTCGTCGTCGTCGTCGTCGTCGTCGTTGTCGTCGCCTCTGCAGAACTAGCAAATTGCCATCGTAGCAAATGCGGCGAGGGACGCCCTGCCTTCGATTCCGAATGCACAAAGTGTGTGGTCTTGTTTCTCAGTCTATATTTGGTCGATCTAGTAAGAGGTTGAATGTAACGAATGGGTGGGAAAGAGCAAGGGGCAGCGGCTTTGTAAAACGAAAACACAAATCCTCAGGGGTGTGAGCGTTTCAAGATGAGTCGTATACATGATATACTTGGTCGTCAGTGACCATGTGGCCTAATGGATAAGGCGTCGGACTTCGGATCTGATGATTACAGGTTCGAATGTTGTCACGCTCGTTTTTTTCCAGTTCTGAAAAAGAAACATACCGTTTTAATGTAGCAATTGAGCAGTACGAAACCGTCTGAATGTTGCTGTTGACCATTTTTTGCTTGGAAATGCACTTGAGCTTGAAACACACACAACAAGACCGGTGTTAACTAGCGAAATGGTCGGCAGAGTGCCGACACCGCGAGTTTTGACTGGCACTTGCACATCTAAAACAACGTCGGAAAGTAACTCGTTCGGCTTTTGAGTCACATAAAGTATGTGTGTTAATTTTGACGCCACTAGCTCTGCATGCTGTCATGCAATTTCTTTACCTCTCAGAAATGATTATGACATAAAAGTGAAGTACGTGACGAGTGTGACGTTAGGAAAACATTAGGCAGCATGGAGAGATTCTGTATGGGACCACCCAACCCAAACGAGTACTGTGTGACGTGCTATCCGGCAGGTATTCACCGAGGTAGCCGGCTAGCTCAGTCGGTAGAGTGTCAGACTCTTAATCCTAGGGTCGTGGGTTCGAGCCACACGCTGGGCGGAACGGAATTTTGTTCCGCTGCAGATGTGTATTACCGTTTTTCTGATTAAGGAGATGTAATGGAAATAGCAACTTTAAACTTTGCCTACGTCTCTGTCAGTCACAAGGAAACTGTATTTGAATGTGAAGGTGATTTTGTAGACATGTGTGGAAGACATGTTCTGAAATGCAAGTGTTGTTGTTTGGAGAGCACATCGGTTACGTGTCAGATGTGTAGCCAAGCAGTAATGGGTCGCCATAGCTGCAAATATTAGCCGGTAATATGAAGTGTTGTCAGCTGAAGTCTGATGATGCAGACGACCGTAAGGACGAAGTACCCAAGAGTACCGCTAGGCCGCGCCTCTTTAGCTCAGTGGTAGAGCACTGCTCTAATAAACCAGGCATCAGACGTTCCATCCACACAGGAGAAAGATGAATTTTGGAAATCAGTTGCGCATCGTGGCCGTATAGCAAACAGTATCTGTGATGACGAACAATTAGCGACAGGCGTTTTTTTTAAGAATTACTCTCAGATGTGATTAAGGCGAATTGCGCAGATAAAGCTTTTGCCAAAGCGGTACAGCATAAAGTGGGACGAGGCAGTCTGAATTACATTTTATAGATGTATTTCTCACATATCTCAGAGCCTCTCGCGGTCGTCGTCGTCGTCGTCGTCGTCGTCGTCGTTGTCGTCGCCTCTGCAGAACTAGCAAATGGCCATCGTAGCAAATGCGGCGAGGGACGCCCTGCCTTCGATTCCGAATGCACAAAGTGTGTGGTCTTGTTTCTCAGTCTATATTTGGTCATTCTCGTAAGAGGTTGAATGTAACGAATGGGTGGGAAAGAGCAAGGCGCAGCGGCTTTGTAAAACGAAAACACAAATCCTCAGGGGTGTGAGCGTTTCGAGATGAGTCGTATACATGATATAGTTGGTGGTCAGTGACCATGTGGCCTAATGGATAATGCGTCGGACTTCAGATCTGATGATTACAGGTTCGAATGTTGTCACGCTCGTTTTTTTCCAGTTCTGAAAAAGAAACATACCGTTTTAATGTAGCAATTGAGCAGTACGAAACCGTCTGAATGTTGCTGTTGACCATTTTTTGCTTGTAAATGCTCTTGAGCTTGAAACACACACAACAAGACCGGTGTTAACTAGCGAAATGGTCGGCAGAGTGCCGACACCGCGAGTTTTGACTGGCACTTGCACATCTAAAACAACGTCGGAAAGTAACTCGTTCGGCTTTTGAGTCACATAAAGTATGTGTGTTAATTTTGACGCCACTAGCTCTGCATGCTGTCATGCAATTTCTTTACCTCTCAGAAATGATTATGACATAAAAGTGAAGTACGTGACGAGTGTGACGTTAGGAAAACATTAGGCAGCATGGAGAGATTCTGTATGGGACCACCCAACCCAAACGAGTACTGTGTGACGTGCTATCCGGCAGGTATTCACCGAGGTAGCCGGCTAGCTCAGTCGGTAGAGCGTCAGACTCTTATTCCTAGGGTCGTGGGTTCGAGCCACACGCTGGGCGGAACGGAATTTTGTTCCGCTGCAGATGTAAATTACCGTTTTTCTGATTAAGGAGATGTAATGGAAATAGCAACTTTAAACTTTGCCTACGTCTCTGTCAGTCACAAGGAAACTGTATTTGAATGTGAAGGTGATTTTGTAGACATGTGTGGAAGACATGTTCTGAAATGCAAGTGTTGTTGTTTGGAGAGCACATCGGTTACGTGTCAGATGTGTAGCCAAGCAGTAATGGGTCGCCATAGCTGCAAATATTAGCCGGTAATATGAAGTGTTGTCAGCTGAAGTCTGATGATGCAGACGACCGTAAGGACGAAGTACCCAAGAGTACCGCTAGGCCGCGCCTCTTTAGCTCAGTGGTAGAGCACTGCTCTAATAAACCAGGCATCAGACGTTCCATCCACACAGGAGAAAGATGAATTTTGGAAATCAGTTGCGCGTCGTGGCCGTATAGCAAACAGTATCTGTGATGACGAACAATTAGCGACAGGCGTTTTTTTTAAGAATTACTCTCAGATGTGATTAAGGCGAATTGCGCAGATAAAGCTTTTGCCAAAGCGGTACAGCATAAAGCGGGACGAGGCAGTCTGAATTACATTTTATAGATGTATTTCTCACATATCTCAGAGCCTCTCGCGGTCGTCGTCGTCGTCGTCGTCGTCGTCGTCGTCGTTGTCGTCGTCGCCGCCGCCGCCTCTGCAGAACTAGCAAATGGCCATCGTAGCAAATGCGGCGAGGGACGCCCTGCCTTCGATTCCGAATGCACAAAGTGTGTGGTCTTGTTTCTCAGTCTATATTTGGTCGATCTAGTAAGAGGTTGAATGTAACGAATGGGTGGGAAAGAGCAAGGGGCAGCGGCTTTGTAAAACGAAAACACAAATCCTCAGGGGTGTGAGCGTTTCAAGATGAGTCGTATACATGATATACTTGGTCGTCAGTGACCATGTGGTCTAATGGATAAGGCGTCGGACTTCGGATCTGATGATTACAGGTTCGAATGTTGTCACGCTCGTTTTTTTCCAGTTCTGAAAAAGAAACATACCGTTTTAATGTAGCAATTGAGCAGTACGAAACCGTCTGAATGTTGCTGTTGACCATTTTTTGCTTGGAAATGCACTTGAGCTTGAAACACACACAACAAGACCGGTGTTAACTAGCGAAATGGTCGGCAGAGTGCCGACACCGCGAGATTTGACTGGCACTTGCACATCTAAAACAACGTCGGAAAGTAACTCGTTCGGCTTTTGAGTCACATAAAGTATGTGTGTTAATTTTGACGCCACTAGCTCTGCATGCTGTCATACAATTTCTTTACCTCTCAGAAATGATTATGACATAAAAGTGAAGTACGTGACGAGTGTGACGTTAGGAAAACATTAGGCAGCATGGAGAGATTCTGTATGGGACCACCCAACCCAAACGAGTACTGTGTGACGTGCTATCCGGCAGGTATTCACCGAGGTAGCCGGCTAGCTCAGTCGGTAGAGTGTCAGACTCTTAATCCTACGGTCGTGGGTTCGAGCCACACGCTGGGCGGAACGGAATTTTGTTCCGCTGCAGATGTATATTACCGTTTTTCTGATTAAGGAGATGTAATGGAAATAGCAACTTTAAACTTTGCCTACGTCTCTGTCAGTCACAAGGAAACTGTATTTGAATGTGAAGGTGATTTTGTAGACATGTGTGGAAGACATGTTCTGAAATGCAAGT
This sequence comes from Schistocerca gregaria, assembly GCF_023897955.1. NCBI lineage: Eukaryota > Metazoa > Arthropoda > Insecta > Orthoptera > Acrididae > Schistocerca > Schistocerca gregaria. The sequence goes on from NC_064926.1 coordinate 6,178,047, forward strand.
GTTGTTGTTTGGAGAGCACATCGGTTACGTGTCAGATGTGTAGCCAAGCAGTAATGGGTCGCCATAGCTGCAAATATTAGCCGGTAATATGAAGTGTTGTCAGCTGAAGTCTGATGATGCAGACGACCGTAAGGACGAAGTACCCAAGAGTACCGCTAGGCCGCGCCTCTTTAGCTCAGTGGTAGAGCACTGCTCTAATAAACCAGGCATCAGACGTTCCATCCACACAGGAGAAAGATGAATTTTGGAAATCAGTTGCGCGTCGTGGCCGTATAGCAAACAGTATCTGTGATGACGAACAATTAGCGATAGGCGTTTTTTTTAAGAATTACTCTCAGATGTGATTAAGGCGAATTGCGCAGATAAAGCTTTTGCCAAAGCGGTACAGCATAAAGTGGGACGAGGCAGTCTGAGTTACATTTTATAGATGTATTTCTCACATATCTCAGAGCCTGTCGTCGTCGTCGTCGTCGTCGTCGTCGTCGCCGCCGCCGCTTCTGCAGAACTAGCAAATGGCCATCGTAGCAAATGCGGCGAGGGACGCCCTGCCTTCGATTCCGAATGCACAAAGTGTGTGGTCTTGTTTCTCAGTCTATATTTGGTCGATCTAGTAAGAGGTTGAATGTAACGAATGGGTGGGAAAGAGCAAGGGGCAGCGGCTTTGTAAAACGAAAACACAAATCCTCAGGGGTGTGAGCGTTTCGAGATGAGTCGTATACATGATATAGTTGGTCGTCAGTGACCATGTGGCCTAATGGATAAGGCGTCGGACTTCGGATCTGATGATTACAGGTTCGAATGTTGTCACGCTCGTTTTTTTCCAGTTCTGAAAAAGAAACATACCGTTTTAATGTAGCAATTGAGCAGTACGAAACCGTCTGAATGTTGCTGTTGACCATTTTTTGCTTGGAAATGCACTTGAGCTTGAAACACACACAACAAGACCGGTGTTAACTAGCGAAATGGTCGGCAGAGTGCCGACACCGCGAGTTTTGACTGGCACTTGCACATCTAAAACAACGTCGGAAATAAACTCGTTCGGCTTTTGAGTCACATAAAGTATGTGTGTTAATTTTGACGCCACTAGCTCTGCATGCTGTCATGCAATTTCTTTACCTCTCAGAAATGATTATGACATAAAAGTGAAGTACGTGACGAGTGTGACGTTAGGAAAACATTAGGCAGCATGGAGAGATTCTGTATGGGACCACCCAACCCAAACGAGTACTGTGTGACGTGCTATCCGGCAGGTATTCACCGAGGTAGCCGGCTAGCTCAGTCGGTAGAGTGTCAGACTCTTAATCCTAGGGTCGTGGGTTCGAGCCACACGCTGGGCGGAACGGAATTTTGTTCCGCTGCAGATGTATATTACCGTTTTTCTGATTAAGGAGATGTAATGGAAATAGCAACTTTAAACTTTGCCTACGTCTCTGTCAGTCACAAGGAAACTGTATTTGAATGTGAAGGTGATTTTGTAGACATGTGTGGAAGACATGTTCTGAAATGCAAGTGTTGTTGTTTGGAGAGCACATCGGTTACGTGTCAGATGTGTAGCCAAGCAGTAATGGGTCGCCATAGCTGCAAATATTAGCCGGTAATATGAAGTGTTGTCAGCTGAAGTCTGATGATGCAGACGACCGTAAGGACGAAGTACCCAAGAGTACCGCTAGGCCGCGCCTCTTTAGCTCAGTGGTAGAGCACTGCTCTAATAAACCAGGCATCAGACGTTCCATCCACACAGGAGAAAGATGAATTTTGGAAATCAGTTGCGCGTCGTGGCCGTATAGGAAACAGTATCTGTGATGACGAACAATTAGCGACAGGCGTTTTTTTTAAGAATTACTCTCAGATGTGATTAAGGCGAATTGCGCAGATAAAGCTTTTGCCAAAGCGGTACAGCATAAAGTGGGACGAGGCAGTCTGAATTACATTTTATAGATGTATTTCTCACATATCTCAGAGCCCCTCGCGGTCGTCGTCGTCGTCGTCGTCGTCGTCGTCGTTGTCGTCGCCTCTGCAGAACTAGCAAATGGCCATCGTAGCAAATGCGGCGAGGGACGCCCTGCCTTCGATTCCGAATGCACAAAGTGTGTGGTCTTGTTTCTCAGTCTATATTTGGTCGATCTAGTAAGAGGTTGAATGTGACGAATGGGTGGGAAAGAGCAAGGCGCAGCGGCTTTGTAAAACGAAAACACAAATCCTCAGGGGTGTGAGCGTTTCGAGATGAGTCGTATACATGATATAGTTGGTGGTCAGTGACCATGTGGCCTAATGGATAATGCGTCGGACTTCAGATCTGATGATTACAGGTTCGAATGTTGTCACGCTCGTTTTTTTCCAGTTCTGAAAAAGAAACATACCGTTTTAATGTAGCAATTGAGCAGTACGAAACCGTCTGAATGTTGCTGTTGACCATTTTTTGCTTGGAAATGCTCTTGAGCTTGAAACACACACAACAAGACCGGTGTTAACTAGCGAAATGGTCGGCAGAGTGCCGACACCGCGAGTTTTGACTGGCACTTGCACATCTAAAACAACGTCGGAAAGTAACTCGTTCGGCTTTTGAGTCACATAAAGTATGTGTGATAATTTTGACGCCACTAGCTCTGCATGCTGTCATGCAATTTCTTTACCTCTCAGAAATGATTATGACATAAAAGTGAAGTACGTGACGAGTGTGACGTTAGGAAAACATTAGGCAGCATGGAGAGATTCTGTATGGGACCACCCAACCCAAACGAGTACTGTGTGACGTGCTATCCGGCAGGTATTCATCGAGGTAGCCGGCTAGCTCAGTCGGTAGAGTGTCAGACTCTTAATCCTAGGGTCGTGGGTTCGAGCCACACGCTGGCCGGAACGGAATTTTGTTCCGCTGCAGATGTAAATTACCGTTTTTCTGATTAAGGAGATATAATGGAAATAGCAACTTTAAACTTTGCCTACGTCTCTGTCAGTCACAAGGAAACTGTATTTTAATGTGAAGGTGATTTTGTAGACATGTGTGGAAGACATGTTCTGAAATGCAAGTGTTGTTGTTTGGAGAGCACATCGGTTACGTGTCAGATGTGTAGCCAAGCAGTAATGGGTCGCCATAGCTGCAAATATTAGCCGGTAATATGAAGTGTTGTCAGCTGAAGTCTGATGATGCAGACGACCGTAAGGACGAAGTACCCAAGAGTACCGCTAGGCCGCGCCCCTTTAGCTCAGTGGTAGAGCACTGCTCTAATAAACCAGTCATCGCACGTTCCATCCACACAGGAGAAAGATGAATTTTGGAAATCAGTTGCGCGTCGTGGCCGTATAGCAAACAGTATCTGTGATGACGAACAATTAGCGGCAGGCGTTTTTTTTAAGAATTACTCTCAGATGTGATTAAGGCGAATGGCGCAGATAAAGCATTTGCCAAAGCGGTACAGCATAAAGTGGGACGAGGCAGTCTGAATTACATTTTATAGATGTATTTCTCACATATCTCAGAGCCTGTCGTCGTCGTCGTCGTCGTCGTCGTCGTCGACGCCGCCGCCGCTTCTGCAGAACTAGCAAATGGCCATCGTAGCAAATGCGGCGAGGGACGCCCTGCCTTCGATTCCGAATGCACAAAGTGTGTGGTCTTGTTTCTCAGTCTATATTTGGTCGATCTAGTAAGAGGTTGAATGTAACGAATGGGGTGGGAAAGAGCAAGGGGCAGCGGCTTTGTAAAACGAAAACACAAATCCTCAGGGGTGTGAGCGTTTCAAGATGAGTCGTATACATGATATAGTTGGTCGTCAGTGACCATGTGGCCTAATGGATAAGGCGTCGGACTTCGGATCTGATGATTACAGGTTCGAATGTTGTCACGCTCGTTTTTTTCCAGTTCTGAAAAAGAAACATACCGTTTTAATGTAGCAATTGAGCAGTACGAAACCGTCTGAATGTTGCTGTTGACCATTTTTTGCTTGGAAATGCACTAGAGCTTGAAACACACACAACAAGACCGGTGTTAACTAGCGAAATGGTCGGCAGAGTGCCGACACCGCGAGTTTTGACTGGCACTTGCACATCTAAAACAACGTCGGAAAGTAACTCGTTCGGCTTTTGAGTCACATAAAGTATGTGTGTTAATTTTGACGCCACTAGCTCTGCATGCTGTCATGCAATTTCTTTACCTCTCAGAAATGATTATGACATAAAAGTGAAGTACGTGACGAGTGTGACGTTAGGAAAACATTAGGCAGCATGGAGAGATTCTGTATGGGACCACCCAACCCAAACGAGTACTGTGTGACGTGCTATCCGGCAGGTATTCACCGAGGTAGCCGGCTAGCTCAGTCACAGTCAGCCAGCGGCTGCGCTGGAGGTCGGACGTGCCGTGGTGTGTGCTGTGCTGCGTTAACTCCGCGTGGTAAGTCTCTGCTCTTGCTGCAACGCGTCGCTGTCTATAGTATTTGTGTAGACATGAAAAAGAATTAAGAGATGTCGCAACCGCAACGAAAAGATACTTTGAAATTCACGTTTGATCGCAACTTTGTCCGACCGAGGTCATTTGATGTTGAACAGTGGTTAGAGGATGATGTTAAAATAGGACTTGATGATATTATCGGCATACATTTCTCGATTATGAACAGTGTGGTTTTCGTGAAACTTGCCAGTCCAGAATTGTGTGAAAGGATAGTTCGATCTTGTGGTGGAATTCTGAAATTTAAACATGCTGACGGAAATGTTGGGGAGGTTACTGTTGCCCATGCTGGTCTAGGTATTCGGACCGTGCGAGTCTTTGAACTTCCCTTTGAAATTACAAGTGACCAGATAAATGCTGTTATTGCTCCATACGGGAAAGTTTTGAGTAATATTGCCGAACGGTGGTCTGCTGCACACAAATTCCCTGTTTTGAATGGTGTGCGCCAATTAAAAGTCGAATTGCAGAAGCACATTCCGTCGTTTATAAACGTCTGCGGATATAGAGCTGTTGTGATGTACGATGACCAACCGAAAACGTGTGCTGTCTGCAATTTACCAGGCCACGTTCGTGCAGAATGTGTTCAAAGGCGAGTGGCGCAACTGCCTGCCGGCGATGCCGTCAGACCCCCTGCTATGTCAACGCTGCCCGTGACATATGTCGCAGTAGCGCGCGGTTTTGCAAGTGCCACTGCGCCCCCCGAAGTTACTACGAATACCGACCCACAAGCAACCGACCAACCGACCGACTCAGGTGTAGCATCTGTAGACACTCAACCCTCCTGCGAAGACATATCTGCTCCTGCCCTTGTCGCCGTGGAATCGCCCAATGAGGCAATGGATACGGACGCGACCTCAGTCGCTTCGGGTAATGCTCCTCTGCATTCAGGAGCTTCTTTAGGAGGTATCAAAAGCGTATCAGGTGCACAGAAAACGGACTCGCCACCAGCCGTTTCTAGTGGTGCTCCTCCGAATCCTGCAGCTGCCTTAGGCACTGACCACAGCCCGTCAAGTGCACTGAAATCAGACCAGGCGTCAATCACTTCGAGTAGTGCTACTTTGCAACCTGAGGCTTCTTCAGGTACCGTCCAAAGTCCACCACGAGACGCATCTCCCAAGAAATCTAAAAAACGGAGGATCGCGCGTCAAGGTGCAGAGCAGACTGCACCACAACTGCGTGAACAGGCGAAGCAAATAGGGGGCAAAATACGTCAATCTGCATCTGAGAACTTGCAGTGCAATCAGCAGTCATCTAACGAAGACCCTGTGTCCTTGGATAGTACCACAGGTTCTGCCAGTTTGCCCTCCGATGACGTAGCAATTACCCGAACCGAAGATAAAAATCACCAGCAAACACCTGAATATAGTGCACCACTTAATGACGAACCGATGACAGGGCTGTCGAATCCGTGGGCAGACGATGTCGACGACACTACAAAGGAGGACGAAATTATGGACACCACAGGAACCGTTACAGTCACCACGATGGCCACACCACGAGATGACGTCGTCTTGAATGTCATCGCCGCGACGGATACTGTCCCAGACACGGAGAAGCCGACTGATCCCTTCCCAAGTCATGAATATTTCTAGTCTGAACGGTTTTACTGACTTGTGTCCACATGTCTCTCGTGTCAGATTTCTTAATGTTTTTTCGAAATGATATGTTGCCAGAGTTTTTCCTAATTACACTCCCGTCTTGGCTAACGTAGTTCCGTTGCAGGCCTATAAGATCGCTACGCTGAACATCAATAAAATTTGTAGCCCAGTTAATTTACAAAATTTAAAAGATTTCCTGTATGCAGCTGATGTGGACATTTTGTTTTTACAAGAAGTAACAAACATCGAACTTGACTTCATACAGGGGTATAATGCTATAGTCAATCCTGGAATTGGATGTGATTTGGGTACCGCATTTCTTTTCAAAGAGGGCGTCGTCATTACAGACGTAACAAAACTGCCTAACGGCAGAGGCATTGCCGGCACGCTTTATAACACCAGGATTATTAATGTCTATGCCCCATCTGGTTCTACCAATCGGTGCCAACGAGCACAGTTTTTTAAGGAGGGAATTGTTCCTTTGTTTGGTGTACACTGCACCCATACCATCCTTGGAGGCGATTTTAACAGTGTCATACATGCCAAAGACCAAACTCCGAACTACAACAAGTCGCCGGACCTGGAACGTATCGTCACCGACCTCCGTTTAACTGATTCGTGGGAGCAAACGCACGGCGCGGCACCCGGCTTTACCCACCTCACTAATCATTCAGCGAGCCGGTTGGATCGAATATATGTCTCGCCCAATCTGAAACACCGCATCCTGCAGTCTGAAGTTTGGCCAACCGTTTTTTCGGACCACGCTGCATATATATGCACATTAAATTTGGAACGACAAGGAACCTGTCGATATAAAGGGCCATGGAAACTTAATGTTTCACACTTAAAAGATCCTGCCTGTCGAGAAGCCTTTCTCACCATTTGGAGAGCCTGCGAGACCAAACTCGTCTCTTACCACTCGACTTTGGATTGGTGGCTCAAATGCGCCAAACCTCAGATCCGGAGATGTTTCATCAACTACTCCCGGGAGAAGAGCTTTTGGCGGAAAAGAACGATAGAATTTTACTTTCATTGTCTCCGAGAACTCTACCTGCAAGGTGCTACAGCTATTGGGAACCATGGGAGAATTAAAAAAATCCAGGCAAAAATACTGACATTAAGGCGACAACAGCTTGAAGGATACCAAATAAGGTCAAGAGCAGAGACTGTGGCGCAAAAAGAAGCCACTTCGGTATATCATGTGATTCGTGAAACTAAACGAGGATTCCGCAAAATACTGACGGAGCTTAAAACTGATAATGGAACCACCTTGACAATGCACAACGACATAAAAGCAGAAATACTAACCCATTTCGACAACTTGTTTTCACATAAAGAGGTAGACGAAAAAGCACAGGACGATTTACTGACCCACCTGCAAGGACGCGTTGGTAACGCGTACGCGGAAGCTCTAATAGCGGAGGCGACCGAAGACGATGTACACTATGCTGTCTATCAAAGTGCAAAAAATAAATCCCCTGGAGCTGACGGCATACCAGCAGAATTTTATCAAGTCTTCTGGGAACATATAAAACATAGAATTACATGCATCTGTAATGAACTTCTGAACCTCAATAAGGAGATACCGAAAGATTTTCGCGAAGGTATGATAGTGTTAATCGCAAAAAAATCGGCTGGCAAGAAAATTGGAAATTTGAGACCAATCACTCTGCTGAACAGTGACTATAAAATTTTTTCGCGGCTCTTAGCCCACAGACTTAAAAATGTAATGGCCAGCGTCACCGGCCCATATCAGTCTAGCGTGGGCAAGGGTAGGAAAATTCAGCAGACGCTGTCCGACTACCGCGACATCATTTCAATAGCAGAAGTATGTCGACTAAAATGTGCCATCGTGTCGTTAGATTTCGATAAAGCCTTCGACAGGATCAGCCACTCCTACCTCCTGAAAACGATAGGCGCAATGGGTTTTCCGCCGAGATTCGTTGACCTCATACGACGTTTGGTAACGAATAACTCCTCCAGAATCATCATAAATGGACAGCCTAGCCGGCCAGTCGAGATCGCATGTTCCGTCAGGCAAGGTTGTCCGTTGTCCATGGCACTTTTTGCCATGGCCATCGAACCTTTGCTCGCTACCTTGACTCAGCGGTTACAAGGATTGCAAATACGAGGAAACAAAATAATATGTAAAGCTTATGCGGACGATGTTGGGTTTCTCGTTATGAATGTAGCGGAAGTCGAGACGGCAATGCACATAATAGAAAAATACGAACGAGCGTCAGCCGCGAGGTTAAACAAAACCAAGTCCGGCATATTCAATATCGGAAGTGGCATTGGCATGCGCACACACGGTCAGTTACGTGAGCTAACAGCCTTGAAGTGTCTCGGCATTGATTTCCGAAAAAATATACGTCAAACTATTGCGGCCAACTATAGACAAGTACTAACTACCATACGAGCTAGTGTACGGACACATAGTATTCGACAGTTAAATGAAATTCAGAGAGTGTCTTTAGCGAACGTCTCTATTACTTCCAAAGTCAATTACGTCGCCCAGATACTGCCAATACCCGCCGGCATCGCCAAACAAATTATGTCAGCAATAGGCTATTTTGTGAGCCGTGGCCACATATTTAAAATCCAGTATGACACTCTGACGCTCGCCACTAATAATGGCGGCTTAAACTTAACGAATGTTACTAAAAAGTCGCAGGCTCTGTACATCTCCAATACGTTTCAACAATGGAGACAATCCGGCAGCTGTATCGCCGCGCACTTGCTATCTGAAATAGCTCCAGATGACCTCTCTCCGCCCATTAATGTGCAGCACATACCGAGCGGACTTTACCATTTACGATGGTTTTTAATAGAATATAGCTACCTACATTCAAGAATTCCGGAAAAAGACATGACAAACGTAAAAGAAATATATGGCAAATTGATGGGAGAAAAGAAGAACAACAAAATAGAACAAAACTATCCATGTTCTAACTGGAAAGTGATATGGGGAAATATTCATAACCGTAACTTAGCTACTCATCTAAAAGCAACATGGTACTTTGTTGTAAATAGGAAAGTTGCAACAAACTCGAAACTTCATACGATCCACTTAGCGGATTCGCCTTTGTGTGCAACTTGTAGTTTAATTGATAACGAAGAACATCGTTTCGTGTGTGACAAGGTTAAAGATATCTGGCTGAATGTCCGACGAAAGCTGGCACTCATCCTTCGAACGTCACCTAACGCTATAACGCCTGCGGACTTTTTGACACCGGATGATGTACCCTTTCCTAAAACGAAACGCAACGCAGTCAATTGGCTGAAAGCGCCAACGGTACATTACCTCTTCACGAAGGAAGAGAAAAGCCAAGAGGATTTTTGGATCTCTCTGCTAACTGAGCATCACATGTTACTGAAGACTAGTAAATATAAAGAAACATACGCAAATTTTTTAATCAAGACCTTGATGTAAAAGAATTAACAAGAAATATCTGCGGACACAGAAGACAAACGTAAGAGAGTGTTCACCACTACTAACTTACTTTACAATCGTGGGGAAAAAAAAAAAAAAAAAAAAAAAAATTATTTTAGTTTTTACCGGAATTGCCGTTCTTTGAGTTCAACGTTTATTAATTTATTTTTCAAGAAGCCATTATAAATAGTTGCTTCTCACCGAATATGGTTTTTTTTAAGCATTTTTAGAGAGAAGAGGTAGTTTCGGAATGCCCTCTGACGTTTCTTTGTCAAGGAAGCCTATTTGCTTTAAGTGTGACAACAAAAAACAGCGATGAAGAAGGAAACAAACTGAACATAACTTCTGTTTCTACCTACTGAAGACTTCATTCTTTTTTCACATTATCAATAAGCCCAAAGAAGGGGTACATTAGTTTCTCCACGATAAAGGGATTACCCTTGTCTCATCAGTTTATGGTTATGTACATGGCGTGAGAAGCCGACGCCGATGAAGGCGAATTATGGAGTGCGCAAGGATGGGCTAAAAGGGGTGATGGGAGGACCAACCAAAAAAAAAAGAAGAAAAAAAAAAATAAATAATTAAAAATAAAAAAAAAAAAGTGGTAGAGCACTGCTCTAATAAACCAGGCATCGGACGTTCCATCCACACAGGTGAAAGATGAATTTTGGAAATCAGTTGCGCGTCGTGGCCGTATAGCAAACAGTATCTGTGATGACGAACAATTAGCGACAGGCGTTTTTTTTAAGAATTACTCTCAGATGTGATTAAGGCGAATGACGCAGGTAAAGCATTTGCCAAAGCGGTACAGCATAAAGTGGGACGAGGCAGTCTGAATTACATTTTATAGATGTATTTCTCACATATCTCAGAGCCTGTCGTCGTCGTCGTCGTCGTCGTCGTCGTCGTCGTCGTCGTCGTCGTCGCCGCCGCCGCTTCTGCAGAACTAGCAAATGGCCATCGTAGCAAATGGGGCGAGGGACGCCCTGCCTTCGATTCCGAATGCACAAAGTGTGTGGTCTTGGGAAAGAGCAAGGGGCAGCGGCTTTGTAAAACGAAATCACAAAACCTCAGGGGTGTGAGCGTTTCGAGATGAGTCGTATACATGATATAGTCAGTGACCATGTGGCCTAATGGATAAGGCGTCGGACTTCGGATCTGATGATTACAGGTTCGAATGTTGTCACGCTCGTTTGTTTCCAGTTCTGAAAAAGAAACATACCGTTTTAATGTAGCAATTGAGCAGTACGAAACCGTCTGAATGTTGCTGTTGACCATTTTTTGCTTGGAAATGCTCTTGAGCTTGAAACACATACAACAAGACCGGTGTTAACTAGCGAAATGGTCGGCAGAGTGCCGACACCGCGAGTTTTGACTGGCACTTGCACATCTAAAACAACGTCGGAAAGTAACTCGTTCGGCTTTTGAGTCACATAAAGTATGTGTGTTAATTTTGACGCCACTACCTCTGCATGCTGTCATGCAATTTCTTTACCTCTCAGAAATGATTATGACATAAAAGTGAAGTACGTGACGAGTGTGACGTTAGGAAAACATTAGGCAGCATGGAGAGATTCTGTATGGGACCACCCAACCCAAACGAGTACTGTGTGACGTGCTATCCGGCAGGTATTCACCGAGGTAGCCGGCTAGTTCAGTCGGTAGAGTGTCAGACTCTTAATCCTAGGGTCGTGGTGTCGAGCCACACGCTGGGCGGAACGAAATTTTGTTCCGCTGCAGATGTAAATTACCGTTTTTCTGATTAAGGAGATGTAATGGAAATAGCAACTTTAAACTTTGCCTACGTCTCTGTCAGTCACAAGGAAACTGTATTTGAATGTGAAGGTGATTTTGTAGACATGTGTGGAAGACATGTTCTGAAATGCAAGTGTTGTTGTTTGGAGAGCACATCGGTTACGTGTCAGATGTGTAGCCAAGCAGTAATGTGTCGCCATAGCTGCAAATATTAGCCGGTAATATGAAGTGTTGTCAGCTGAAGTCTGATGATGCAGACGACCGTAAAGACGAAGTACCCAAGAGTACCGCTAGGCCGCGCCTCTTTAGCTCAGTGGTAGAGCACTGCTCTAATAAACCAGGCATCGGACGTTCCATCCGCACAGGAGAAAGGTGAATTTTGGAAATCATTTGCGCGTCGTGGAAGTATAGCAAACAGTATCTGTGATGTCGAACAATTAGCGACAGGCGTTTTTTTTAAGAATTACTCTCAGATGTGATTAAGGCGAATGGCGCAGATAAAGCATTTGCCAAAGCGGTACAGCATAAAGTGGGACGAGGCAGTCTGAATAACATTTTATAGATGTATTTCTCACATATCTCAGAGCCTCTCGCGGTCGTCGTCGTCGTCGTCGTCGCCGCCGCTTCTGCAGAAGTAGCAAATGGCCATCGAAGCAAATGCGGCGAGGGACGCCCTGCCTTCGATTCCGAATGCACAAAGTTTGTGGTCTTGTTTCTCAGTCTATATTTGGTCGGTCTCGTAAGAGGTTGAATGTAACGAATGGGTGGGAAAGAGCAAGGGGCAGCGGCTTTGTAAAACGAAAACACAAATCCTCAGGGGTGTGAGCGTTTCGAGACGAGTCGTATACAAGATACAGTTGGTCGTCAGTGACCATGTGGCCTAATGGATAAGGCGTCGGACTTCGGATCTGATGATTACAGGTTCGAATGTTGTCACGCTCGTTTTTTTCCAGTTCTGAAAAAGAAACATACCGTTTTAATGTAGCAATTGAGCAGTACGAAACCGTCTGAATGTTGCTGTTGACCATTTTTTGCTTGGAAATGCTCTTGAGCTTGAAACACACACAACAAGACCGGTGTTAACTAGCGAAATGGTCGGCAGAGTGCCGACACCGCGAGTTTTGACTGGCACTTGCACATCTAAAACAACGTCGGAAAGTAACTCGTTCGGCTTTTGAGTCACATAAAGTATGTGTGTTAATTTTGACGCCACTAGCTCTGCATGCTGTCATGCAATTTCTTTACCTCTCAGAAATGATTATGACATAAAAGTGAAGTACGTGACGAGTGTGACGTTAGGAAAACATTAGATAGCATGGAAAGATTCTGTATGGGACCACCCAACCCAAACGAGTACTGTGTGACGTGCTATCCGGCAGGTATTCACCGAGGTAGCCGTCTAGCTCAGTCGGCAGAGTGTCAGACTCTTAATCCTAGGGTCGTGGGGTCGAGCCACACGCTGGGCGGAACGGAATTTTGTTCCGCTGCAGATGTAAATTACCGTTTTTCTGATTAAGGAGATGTAATGAAAATAGCAACTTTAAACTTTGCCTACGTCTCTGTCAGTCACAAGGAAACTGTATTTGAATGAGAAGGTGATTTTGTAGACATGTGTGGAAGACATGTTCTGAAATGCAAGTGTTGTTGTTTGGAGAGCACATCGGTTACGTGTCAGATGTGTAGCCAAGCAGTAATGGGTCGCCATAGCTGCAAATATTAGCCGGTAATATGAAGTGTTGTCAGCTGAAGTCTGATGATGCAGACGACCGTAAGGACGAAGTACCCAAGAGTACCGCCAGGCCGCGCCTCTTTAGCCCAATGGTAGAGCACTGCTCTAATAAACCAGGCATCGGACGTTCCATCCACACAGGAGAAAGATGAATTTTGGAAATCAGTTGCGCGTCGTGGCCGTATAGCAAACAGTATCTGTGATGACGAACAATTAGCGACAGGCGTTTTTTTTAAGAATTACTCTCAGATGTGATTAAGGCGAATGGCGCAGATAAAGCATTTGCCAAAGCGGTACAGCATAAAGTGGGACGAATCAGTCTGAATTACATTTTATAGATGTATTTCTCACATATCTCAGAGCCTCTCGCGGTCGTCGTCGTCGTCGACGTCGTCGTCGTCGTCGTCGCCGCCGCCGCTTCTGCAGAAGTAGCAATAGGCCATCGTAGCAAATGCGGCGAGGGACGCCCTGCCTTCGATTCCGAATGCACAAAGTGTGTGGTCTTGTTTCTCAGTCTATATTTGGTCGGTCTCGTAAGAGGTTGAATGTAACGAATGGGTGGGAAAGAGCAAGGGGCAGCGGCTGTGTAAAACGAAAACACAAATCCTCAGGGGTGTGAGCGTTTCGAGATGAGTCGTATACATGATATAGTTGGTCGTCAGTGACCATGTGGCCTAATGGATAAGGCGTCGGACTTCGGATCTGATGATTACAGGTTCGAATGTTGTCACACTCGTTTTTTTCCACTTCTGAAAAAGAAACATACCGTTTTAATGTAGCAATTGAGCAGTACGAAACCGTCTGAATGTTGCTGTTGACCATTTTTTGCTTGGAAATGCTCTTGAGCTTGAAACACATACAACAAGACCGGTGTTAACTAGCGAAATGGTCGGCAGAGTGCCGACACCGCGAGTTTTGACTGGCACTTGCACATCTAAAACAACGTCGGAAAGTAACTCGTTCGGCTTTTGAGTCACATAAAGTATGTGTGTTAATTTTGACGCCACTACCTCTGCATGCTGTCATGCAATTTCTTTACCTCTCAGAAATGATTATGACATAAAAGTGAAGTACGTGACGAGTGTGACGTTAGGAAAACATTAGGCAGCATGGAGAGATTCTGTATGGGACCACCCAACCCAAACGAGTACTGTGTGACGTGCTATCCGGCAGGTATTCACCGAGGTAGCCGGCTAGTTCAGTCGGTAGAGTGTCAGACTCTTAATCCTAGGGTCGTGGTGTCGAGCCACACGCTGGGCGGAACGAAATTTTGTTCCGCTGCAGATGTAAATTACCGTTTTTCTGATTAAGGAGATGTAATGGAAATAGCAACTTTAAACTTTGCCTACGTCTCTGTCAGTCACAAGGAAACTGTATTTGAATGTGAAGGTGATTTTGTAGACATGTGTGGAAGACATGTTCTGAAATGCAAGTGTTGTTGTTTGGAGAGCACATCGGTTACGTGTCAGATGTGTAGCCAAGCAGTAATGTGTCGCCATAGCTGCAAATATTAGCCGGTAATATGAAGTGTTGTCAGCTGAAGTCTGATGATGCAGACGACCGTAAGGACGAAGTACCCAAGAGTACCGCTAGGCCGCGCCTCTTTAGCTCAGTGGTAGAGCACTGCTCTAATAAACCAGGCATTGGACGTTCCATCCGCACAGGAGAAAGGTGAATTTTGGAAATCATTTGCGCGTCGTGGAAGTATAGCAAACAGTATCTGTGATGACGAACAATTAGCGACAGGCGTTTTTTTTAAGAATTACTCTCAGATGTGATTAAGGCGAATGGCGCAGATAAAGCATTTGCCAAAGCGGTACAGCATAAAGTGGGACGAGTCAGTCTGAATTACATTTTATAGATGTATTTCTCACATATCTCAGAGCCTCTCGCGGTCGTCGTCGTCGTCGTCGTCGTCGTCGTCGTCGCCGCCGCCGCCGCCACTTCTGCAGAAGTAGCAAATGGCCATCGTAGCAAATGCGGCGAGGGACGCCCTGCCTTCGATTCCGAATGCACAAAGTGTGTGGTCTTGTTTCTCAGTCTATATTTGGTCGGTCTCGTAAGAGGTTGAATGTAACGAATGGGTGGGAAAGAGCAAGGGGCAGCGGCTTTGTAAAACGAAAACACAAATCCTCAGGGGTGTGAGCGTTTCGAGATGAGTCGTATACATGATATAGTTTGACATCAGTGACCATGTGGCCTAATGGATAAGGCGTTGGACTTCGGATCTGCTGATTACAGGTTCGAATGTTGTCACGCTCGTTTTTTTCCAGTTCTGAAAAAGAAACATACCGTTTTAATGTAGCAATTGAGCAGTACGAAACCGTCTGAATGTTGCTGTTGACCATTTTTTGCTTGGAAATGCTCTTGAGCTTGAAACACACACAACAAGACCGGTGTTAACTAGCGAAATGGTCGGCAGAGTGCCGACACCGCGAGTTTTGACTGGCACTTGCACATCTAAAATAACGTCGGAAAGTAACTCGTTCGGCTTTTGAGTCACATAAAGTATGTGTGTTAATTTTGACGCCACTAGCTCTGCATGCTGTCATGCAATTTCTTTACCTCTCAGAAATGATTATGACATAAAAGTGAAGTGCGTGACGAGTGTGACGTTAGGAAAACATTAGATAGCATGGAGAGATTCTGTATGGGACCACCCAACCCAAACGAGTACTGTGTGACGTGCTATCCGGCAGGTATTCACCGAGGTAGCCGGCTAGCTCAGTCGGCAGAGTGTCAGACTCATAATCCTACGGTCGTGGGTTCGAGCCACACGCTGGGCGGAACGGAATTTTGTTCCGCTGCAGATGTAAATTACCGTTTTTCTGATTAAGGAGATGTAATGAAAATAGCAACTTTAAACTTTGCCTACGTCTCTGTCAGTCACAAGGAAACTGTATTTGAATGAGAAGGTGATTTTGTAGACATGTGTGGAAGACATGTTCTGAAATGCAGGTGTTGTTGTTTGGAGAGCACTTCGGTTACGTGTCAGATGTGTAGCCAAGCAGTAATGGGTCGCCATAGCTGCAAATATTAGCCGGTAATATGAAGTGTTGTCAGCTGAAGTCTGATGATGCAGACGACCGTAAGGACGAAGTACCCAAGAGTACCGCCAGGCCGCGCCTCTTTAGCTCAGTGGTAGAGCACTGCTCTAATAAACCAGGCATCGGACGTTCCATCCACACAGGAGAAATATGAATTTTGAAAATCAGTTGCGCGTCGTGGCCGTATAGCAAACAGTATCTTTGATGACGAACAATTAGCGACAGGCGTTTTTTTAAAGAATTACTCTCAGATGTGATTAAGGCGAATGGCGCAGATAAAGCATTTGCCAAAGCGGTACAGCATAAAGTGGGACGAGGCAGTCTGAATTAAATTCTATAGATGTATTTCTCACATATCTCAGAGCCTCTCGCGGTCGTCGTTGTCGTCGTCGTCGTCGTCGTCGCCGCCGCCGCCGCCGGTTCTGCAGAAGTAGCAAATGGCCATCGTAGCAAATGCGGCGAGGGACTCCCTGCCTTCGATTCCGAATGCACAAAGTGTGTGGTCTTGTTTCTCAGTCTATATTTGGTCGGTCTCGTAAGAGGTTGAATGTAACGAATGGGTGGGAAAGAGCAAGGGGCAGCGGCTTTGTAAAACGAAAACACAAATCCTCAGGGGTGTGAGCGTTTCGAGATGAGTCGTATACATGATATAGTTGGTCGTCAGTGACCATGTGGCCTAATGGATAAGGCGTCGGACTGCGGATCTGATGATTACAGGTTCGAATGTTGTCACGCTCGTTTTTTTCCAGTTCTGAAAAAGAAACATACCGATTTAATGTAGCAATTGAGCAGTACGAAACCGTCTGAATGTTGCTGTTGACCATTTTTTGCTTCGAAATGCTCTTGAGCTTGAAACACACACAACAAGACCGGTGTTAACTAGCGAAATGGTCCTCAGAGTGCCGACACCGCGAGTTTTGACTGGCACTTGCACATCTAAAACAACGTCGGAAAGTAACTCGTTCGGCTTTTGAGTCGCATAAAGTATGTGTGTTAATTTTGACGCCACTTGCTCTGCATGCTGTCATGTAATTTCTTTACCTCTCAGAAATGATTATGACTTAAAAGTGAGTACGTGACGAGTGTGACGTTAGGAAAACATTAGGCAGCATGGAGAGATTCTGTATGGGACCACCCAACCCAAACGAGTACTGTGTGACGTGCTATCCGGCAGGTATTCACCGAGGTAGCCGGCTAGCTCAGTCGGTAGAGCGTCAGACTGTTAATCCTATGGTCGTGGGTTCGAGCCACACCCTGGGCGGAACGGAATTTTGTTCCGCTGCAGATGTAAATTACCGTTTTTCTGATTAAGGAGATGTAATGGAAATAGCAACTTTAAACTTTGCCTACGTGTCTGTCAGTCACAAGGAAACTGTATTTGAATGTGAAGGTGATTTTGTAGACATGTGTGGAAGACATGTTCTGAAATGCAAGTGTTGTTGTTTGGAGAGCACATCGGTTACGTGTCAGATGTGTAGCCAAGCAGTAATGGGTCGCCATAGCTGCAAATATTAGCCGGTAATATGAAGTGTTGTCAGCTGAAGTCTGATGATGCAGACGACCGTAAGGACGAAGTACCCAAGAGTACCGCTAGGCCGCGCTTCTTTAGCTCAGTGGTAGAGCACTGCTCTAATAAACCAGGCATCGGACGTTCCATCCACACAGGAGAAAGATGAATTTTGGAAATCAGTTGCGCGTCGTGGCCGTATAGCAAACAGTATCTGTGATGACGAACAATTAGCGACAGGCGTTTTTTTTAAGAATTACTCTCAGATGTGATTAAGGCGAATGGCGCAGATAAAGCATTTGCCAAAGCGGTACAGCATAAAGTGGGACGAGGCAGTCGGAATTACATTTTATAGATGTATTTCTCACATATCTCGTCGTCGTCGTCGTCGTCGTCGTCGTCGTCGTCGTCGTCGTCGTCGTCGCCGCCGCCGCTTTTGCAGAACTAGCAAATGGCCATCGTAGCAAATGCGGCGAGGGACGCCCTGCCTTCGATTCCGAATGCACAAAGTGTGTGGTTTTGTTTCTCAGTCTATATTTGGTCGGTCTCGTAAGAGGTTGAATGTAACGAATGGGTGGGAAAGAGCAAGGGGCAGCGGCTTTGTAAAACGAAAACACAAATCCTCAGGGGTGTGAGCGTTTCGAGATGAGTCGTATACATGATATAGTTGGTCGTCAGTGACCATGTGGCCTAACGGATAAGGCGTCGGACTTCGGATCTGATGATTACAGGTTCGAATGTTGTCACGCTCGTTTTTTTCCAGTTCTGAAAAAGAAACATACCGTTTTAATGTAGCAATTGAGCAGTACGAAACCGTCTGAATGTTGCTGTTGACCATTTTTTGCTTGGAAATGCTCTTGAGCTTGAAACACACACAACAAGACCGGTGTTAACTAGCGAAATGGTCTTCAGAGTGCCGACACCACGAGTTTTGACTGGCACTTGCACATCTAAAACAACGTCGGAATGTAACTCGTTCGGCTTTTGAGTCACATAAAGTATGTGTGTTAATTTTGATGCCACTAGCTCTGCATGCTGTCATGCAATTTCTTTACCTCTCAGAAATGATTATGACATAAAAGTGAAGTACGTGACGTGTGTGACGTTAGGAAAACATTAGGCAGCATGGAGAGATTCTGTATGGGACCACCCAACCCAAACGAGTACTGTGTGATGTGCTATCCGGCAGGTATTCACCGAGGTAGCCGGCTAGCTCAGTCGGTAGAGTGTCAGACTCTTAATGCTAGGGTCGTGGGTTCAAGACACACGCTGGGCGGAAAGGAATTTTGTTCCGCTGCAGATGTAAATTACCGTTTTTCTGATTAAGGAGATGTAATGGAAATAGCAACTTTAAACTTTGCCTACGTCTCTGTCAGTCACAAGGAAACTGTATTTGAATGAGAAGGTGATTTTGTAGACATGTGTGGAAGACATGTTCTGAAATGCAAGTGTTGTTGTTTGGAGAGCACATCGGTTACGTGTCAGATGTGTAGCCAAGCAGTAATGGGTCGCCATAGCTGCAAATATTAGCCGGTAATATGAAGTGTTGTCAGCTGAAGTCTGATGATGCAGACGACCGTAAGGACGAAGTACCCAAGAGTACCGCCAGGCCGCGCCTCTTTAGCTCAGTGCTTGAGCACTGCTCTAATAAACCAGGCATCGGACGTTCCATCCACACAGGAGAAAGATGAATTTTGGAAATCAGTTGCGCGTCGTGGCCGTATAGCAAACAGTATCTGTGATGACGAACAATTAGCGACAGGCGTTTTTTTTTAAGAATTACTCTCAGATGTGATTAAGGCGAATGGCGCAGATAAAGCATTTGCCAAAGCGGTACAGCATAAGGTGGGACGAGGCAGTCTGAATTACATTTTATAGATGTATTTCTCACATATCTCAGAGCCTCTCGCGGTCGTCGTCGTCGTCGTCGCCGCCGCCGCCGCCGCCGCCGCCGCCGCCGCCGCTTCTGCAGAACTAGCAAATGGCCATCGTAGCAAATGCGGCGAGGGACGCCCTGCCTTCGATTCCGAATGTACAAAGTGTGTGGTCTTGTTTCTCAGTCTATATTTGGTCGGTCTCGTAAGAGGTTGAATGTAACGAATGGGTGGGAAAGAGCAAGGGGCAGCGGCTTTGTAAAACGAAAACACAAATCCTCAGGGGTGTGAGCGTTTCGAGATGAGTCGTATACATGATATAGTTGGTCGTCAGTGACCATGTGGCCTAATGGATAAGGCGTCGGACTTCGGATCTGATGATTACAGGTTCGAATGTTGTCACACTCGTTTTTTTCCACTTCTGAAAAAGAAACATACCGTTTTAATGTAGCAATTGAGCAGTACGAAACCGTCTGAATGTTGCTGTTGACCATTTTTTGCTTGGAAATGCTCTTGAGCTTGAAACACATACAACAAGACCGGTGTTAACTAGCGAAATGGTCGGCAGAGTGCCGACACCGCGAGTTTTGACTGGCACTTGCACATCTAAAACAACGTCGGAAAGTAACTCGTTCGGCTTTTGAGTCACATAAAGTATGTGTGTTAATTTTGACGCCACTACCTCTGCATGCTGTCATGCAATTTCTTTACCTCTCAGAAATGATTATGACATAAAAGTGAAGTACGTGACGAGTGTGACGTTAGGAAAACATTAGGCAGCATGGAGAGATTCTGTATGGGACCACCCAACCCAAACGAGTACTGTGTGACGTGCTATCCGGCAGGTATTCACCGAGGTAGCCGGCTAGTTCAGTCGGTAGAGTGTCAGACTCTTAATCCTAGGGTCGTGGTGTCGAGCCACACGCTGGGCGGAACGAAATTTTGTTCCGCTGCAGATGTAAATTACCGTTTTTCTGATTAAGGAGATGTAATGGAAATAGCAACTTTAAACTTTGCCTACGTCTCTGTCAGTCACAAGGAAACTGTATTTGAATGTGAAGGTGATTTTGTAGACATGTGTGGAAGACATGTTCTGAAATGCAAGTGTTGTTGTTTGGAGAGCACATCGGTTACGTGTCAGATGTGTAGCCAAGCAGTAATGTGTCGCCATAGCTGCAAATATTAGCCGGTAATATGAAGTGTTGTCAGCTGAAGTCTGATGATGCAGACGACCGTAAGGACGAAGTACCCAAGAGTACCGCTAGGCCGCGCCTCTTTAGCTCAGTGGTAGAGCACTGCTCTAATAAACCAGGCATTGGACGTTCCATCCGCACAGGAGAAAGGTGAATTTTGGAAATCATTTGCGCGTCGTGGAAGTATAGCAAACATGACGAACAATTAGCGACAGGCGTTTTTTTTAAGAATTACTCTCAGATGTGATTAAGGCGAATGGCGCAGATAAAGCATTTGCCAAAGCGGTACAGCATAAAGTGGGACGAGTCAGTCTGAATTACATTTTATAGATGTATTTCTCACATATCTCAGAGCCTCTCGCGGTCGTCGTCGTCGTCGTCGTCGTCGTCGTCGCCGCCGCCGCCACTTCTGCAGAAGTAGCAAATGGCCATCGTAGCAAATGCGGCGAGGGACTCCCTGCCTTCGATTCCGAATGCACAAAGTGTGTGGTCTTGTTTCTCAGTCTATATTTGGTCGGTCTCGTAAGAGGTTGAATGTAACGAATGGGTGGGAAAGAGCAAGGGGCAGCGGCTTTGTAAAACGAAAACACAAATCCTCAGGGGTGTGAGCGTTTCGAGATGAGTCGTATACATGATATAGTTGGTCGTCAGTGACCATGTGGCCTAATGGATAAGGCGTCGGACTGCGGATCTGATGATTACAGGTTCGAATGTTGTCACGCTCGTTTTTTTCCAGTTCTGAAAAAGAAACATACCGATTTAATGTAGCAATTGAGCAGTACGAAACCGTCTGAATGTTGCTGTTGACCATTTTTTGCTTCGAAATGCTCTTGAGCTTGAAACACACACAACAAGACCGGTGTTAACTAGCGAAATGGTCCTCAGAGTGCCGACACCGCGAGTTTTGACTGGCACTTGCACATCTAAAACAACGTCGGAAAGTAACTCGTTCGGCTTTTGAGTCGCATAAAGTATGTGTGTTAATTTTGACGCCACTTGCTCTGCATGCTGTCATGTAATTTCTTTACCTCTCAGAAATGATTATGACTTAAAAGTGAGTACGTGACGAGTGTGACGTTAGGAAAACATTAGGCAGCATGGAGAGATTCTGTATGGGACCACCCAACCCAAACGAGTACTGTGTGACGTGCTATCCGGCAGGTATTCACCGAGGTAGAAGGCTAGCTCAGTCGGTAGAGCGTCAGACTCTTAATCCTATGGTCGTGGGTTCGAGCCACACCCTGGGCGGAACGGAATTTTGTTCCGCTGCAGATGTAAATTACCGTTTTTCTGATTAAGGAGATGTAATGGAAATAGCAACTTTAAACTTTGCCTACGTCTCTGTCAGTCACAAGGAAACTGTATTTGAATGAGAAGGTGATTTTGTAGACATGTGTGGAAGACATGTTCTGAAATGCAAGTGTTGTTGTTTGGAGAGCACATCGGTTACGTGTCAGATGTGTAGCCAAGCAGTAATGGGTCGCCATAGCTGCAAATATTAGCCGGTAATATGAAGTGTTGTCAGCTGAAGTCTGATGATGCAGACGACCGTAAGGACGAAGTACCCAAGAGTACCGCTAGGCCGCGCTTCTTTAGCTCAGTGGTAGAGCACTGCTCTAATAAACCAGGCATCGGACGTTCCATCCACACAGGAGAAAGATGAATTTTGGAAATCAGTTGCGCGTCGTGGCCGTATAGCAAACAGTATCTGTGATGACGAACAATTAGCGACAGGCGTTTTTTTTAAGAATTACTCTCAGATGTGATTAAGGCGAATGGCGCAGATAAAGCATTTGCCAAAGCGGTACAGCATAAAGTGGGACGAGGCAGTCGGAATTACATTTTATAGATGTATTTCTCACATATCTCGTCGTCGTCGTCGTCGTCGTCGTCGTCGCCGCCGCCGCTTTTGCAGAACTAGCAAATGGCCATCGTAGCAAATGCGGCGAGGGACGCCCTGCCTTCGATTCCGAATGCACAAAGTGTGTGGTTTTGTTTCTCAGTCTATATTTGGTCGGTCTCGTAAGAGGTTGAATGTAACGAATGGGTGGGAAAGAGCAAGGGGCAGCGGCTTTGTAAAACGAAAACACAAATCCTCAGGGGTGTGAGCGTTTCGAGATGAGTCGTATACATGATATAGTTGGTCGTCAGTGACCATGTGGCCTAACGGATAAGGCGTCGGACTTCGGATCTGATGATTACAGGTTCGAATGTTGTCACGCTGGTTTTTTTCCAGTTCTGAAAAAGAAACATACCGTTTTAATGTAGCAATTGAGCAGTACGAAACCGTCTGAATGTTGCTGTTGACCATTTTTTGCTTGGAAATGCTCTTGAGCTTGAAACACACACAACAAGACCGGTGTTAACTAGCGAAATGGTCTTCAGAGTGCCGACACCACGAGTTTTGACTGGCACTTGCACATCTAAAACAACGTCGGAATGTAACTCGTTCGGCTTTTGAGTCACATAAAGTATGTGTGTTAATTTTGATGCCACTAGCTCTGCATGCTGTCATGCAAATTTCTTTACCTCTCAGAAATGATTATGACATAAAAGTGAAGTACGTGACGTGTGTGACGTTAGGAAAACATTAGGCAGCATGGAGAGATTCTGTATGGGACCACCCAACCCAAACGAGTACTGTGTGATGTGCTATCCGGCAGGTATTCACCGAGGTAGCCGGCTAGCTCAGTCGGTAGAGTGTCAGACTCTTAATGCTAGGGTCGTGGGTTCAAGACACACGCTGGGCGGAAAGGAATTTTGTTCCGCTGCAGATGTAAATTACCGTTTTTCTGATTAAGGAGATGTAATGGAAATAGCAACTTTAAACTTTGCCTACGTCTCTGTCAGTCACAAGGAAACTGTATTTGAATGAGAAGGTGATTTTGTAGACATGTGTGGAAGACATGTTCTGAAATGCAAGTGTTGTTGTTTGGAGAGCACATCGGTTACGTGTCAGATGTGTAGCCAAGCAGTAATGGGTCGCCATAGCTGCAAATATTAGCCGGTAATATGAAGTGTTGTCAGCTGAAGTCTGATGATGCAGACGACCGTAAGGACGAAGTACCCAAGAGTACCGCTAGGCCGCGCTTCTTTAGCTCAGTGGTAGAGCACTGCTCTAATAAACCAGGCATCGGACGTTCCATCCACACAGGAGAAAGATGAATTTTGGAAATCAGTTGCGCGTCGTGGCCGTATAGCAAACAGTATCTGTGATGACGAACAATTAGCGACAGGCGTTTTTTTTAAGAATTACTCTCAGATGTGATTAAGGCGAATGGCGCAGATAAAGCATTTGCCAAAGCGGTACAGCATAAAGTGGGACGAGGCAGTCGGAATTACATTTTATAGATGTATTTCTCACATATCTCGTCGTCGTCGTCGTCGTCGTCGCCGCCGCCGCTTTTCCAGAACTAGCAAATGGCCATCGTAGCAAATGCGGCGAGGGACGCCCTGCCTTCGATTCCGAATGCACAAAGTGTGTGGTCTTGTTTCTCAGTCTATATTTGGTCGGTCTCGTAAGAGGTTGAATGTAACGAATGGGTGGGAAAGAGCAAGGGGCAGCGGCTGTGTAAGACGAAAACACAAATCCTCAGGGGTGTGAGCGTTTCGAGATGAGTCGTATACATGATATAGTTGGTCGTCAGTGACCATGTGGCCTAATGGATAAGGCGTCGGACTGCGGATCTGATGATTGCAGGTTCGAATGTTGTCACGCTCGTTTTTTTCCAGTTCTGAAAAAGAAACATACCGATTTAATGTAGCAATTGAGCAGTACGAAACCGTCTGAATGTTGCTGTTGACCATTTTTT
This sequence comes from Schistocerca gregaria, assembly GCF_023897955.1. Classification (NCBI taxonomy): domain Eukaryota; kingdom Metazoa; phylum Arthropoda; class Insecta; order Orthoptera; family Acrididae; genus Schistocerca; species Schistocerca gregaria. The sequence continues at coordinate 6,202,433 of NC_064926.1, forward strand.
GCTTCGAAATGCTCTTGAGCTTGAAACACACACAACAAGACCGGTGTTAACTAGCGAAATGGTCCTCAGAGTGCCGACACCGCGAGTTTTGTTTGGCACTTGCACATCTAAAACAACGTCGGAAAGTAACTCGTTCGACTTTTGAGTCACATAAAGTATGTGTGTTAATTTTGACGCCACTTGCTCTGCATGCTGTCATGCAATTTCTTTACCTCTCAGAAATGATTATGACATAAAAGTGAGTACGTGACGAGTGTGACGTTAGGAAAACATTAGGCAGCATGGAGAGATTCTGTATGGGACCACCCAACCCAAACGAGTACTGCGTGACGTGCTATCCGGCAGGTATTCACCGAGGTAGCCGGCTAGCTCAGTTGGTGGAGCGTCAGACTCTTAATCCTAGGGTCGTGGGTTCGAGCCACACCCTGGGCGGAACGGAATTTTGTTCCGCTGCAGATGTAAATTACCGTTTTTCTGATTAAGGAGATGTAATGGAAATAGCAACTTTAAACTTTGCCTACGTCTCTGTCAGTCACAAGGAAACTGTATTTGAATGTGAAGGTGATTTTGTAGACATGTGTGGAAGACATGTTCTGAAATGCAAGTGTTGTTGTTTGGAGAGCACATCGGTTACGTGTCAGATGTGTAGCCAAGCAGTAATGGGTCGCCATAGCTGCAAATATTAGCCGGTAATATGAAGTGTTGTCAGCTGAAGTCTGATGATGCAGACGACCGTAAGGACGAAGTACCCAAGAGTACCGCTAGGCCGCGCCTCTTTAGCTCAGTGGTAGAGCACTGCTCTAATAAACCAGGCATCGGACGTTCCATCCACACAGGAGAAAGATGAATTTTGGAAATCAGTTGCGCGTCGTGGCCGTATAGCAAACAGTATCTGTGATGACGAACAATTAGCGACAGGCGTTTCTTTTAAGAATTACTCTCAGATGTGATTAAGGCGAATGGCGCAGATAAAGCATTTGCCAAAGCGGTACAGCATAAAGTGGGACGAGGCAGTCTGAATTACATTTTATAGATGTATTTCTCACATATCTCAGAGCCTCTCGCGGTCTTCGTCGTCGTCGTAGTAGTCGCCGCCGCCGCTTTTGCAGAACTAGCAAATGGCCATCGTAGCAAATGCGGCGAGGGACGCCCTGCCTTCGATTCCGAATGCACAAAGTGTGTGGTCTTGTTTCTCAGTCTATATTTGGTCGGTCTCGTAAGAGGTTGAATGTAACGAATGGGTGGGAAAGAGCAAGGGGCAGCGGCTTTGTAAAACGAAAACACAAATCCTCAGGGGTGTGAGCGTTTCGAGATGAGTCGTATACATGATATAGTTGGTCGTCAGTGACCATGTGTCCTAATGGATAAGGCGTCGGACTTCGGAGCTGCTGATTACAGGTTCGATTGTTGTCACGCTCGTTTTTTTCCAGTTCTGAAAAAGAAACATACCGTTTTGATGTAGCAATTGAGCAGTATGAAACCGTCTGAATTTTGCTGTTGACCATTTTTTGCTTGGAAATGCTCTTGAGCTTGAAACACACACAACAAGACCGGTGTTAACTAGCGAAATGGTCGGCAGAGTGCCGACACCGCGAGTTTTGACTGGCACTTGCACATCTAAAACAACGTCGGAAAGTAACTCGTTCGGCTTTTGAGTCACATAAAGTATGTGTGTTAGTTTTGACGCCACTAGCTCTGCATGCTGTCATGCAATTTCTTTACCTCTCAGAAATGATTATGACATAAAAGTGAAGTACGTGACGAGTGTGACGTTAGGAAAACATTAGGCAGCATGGAGAGATTCTGTATGGGACCACCCAACCCAAACGAGTACTGTGTGACGTGCTATCTGGCAGGTATTCACCAAGGTAGCCGGCTAGCCCAGTCGGTAGAGTGTCAGACTCTTAATGCTAGGGTCGTGGGTTCGAGCCACACCCTGGGCGGAACGGAATTTTGTTCCGCTGCAGATGTAAATTACCGTTTTTCTGATTAAGGAGACGTAATGGAAATAGCAACTTTAAACATTGCCTACGTCTCTGTCAGTCACAAGGAAACTGTATTAGAATGAGAAGGTGATTTTGTAGACATGTGTGGAAGACATGTTCTGAAATGCAAGTGTTGTTGTTTGGAGAGCACATCGGTTACGTGTCAGATGTGTAGCCAAGCAGTAATGGGTCGCCATAGCTGCAAATATTAGCCGGTAATATGAAGTGTTGTCAGCTGAAGTCTGATGATGCAGACGACCGTAAGGACGAAGTACCCAAGAGTACCGCTAGGCCGCGCCTCTTTAGCTCAGTGCTAGAGCACTGCTCTAATAAACCAAGCATCGGACGTTCCATCCACACAGGAGAAAGATGAATTTTGGAAATCAGTTGCGCGTCGTGGCCGTATAGCAAACAGTATCTGTGATGACGAACAATTAGCGACAGGCGTTTTTTTTAAGAATTACTCTCAGATGTGATTAAGGCGAATGGCGCAGATAAAGCATTTGCCAAAGCGGTACAGCATAAAGTGGGACGAGGCAGTCTGAATTACATTTTATAGATGTATTTCTCACATATCTCAGAGCCTCTCGCGGTCGTCGTCGTCGTCGTCGTAGTCGCCGCCGCCGCTTTTGCAGAACTAGCAAATGGCCATCGTAGCAAATGCGGCGAGGGACGCCCTGCCTTCGATTCCGAATGCACAAAGTGTGTGGTCTTGTTTCTCAGTCTATATTTGGTCGGTCTCGTAAGAGGTTGAATGTAACGAATGGGTGGGAAAGAGCAAGGGGCAGCTTCTTTGTAAAACGAAAACACAAATCCTCAGGGGTGTGAGCGTTTCGAGATGAGTCGTATACATGATATAGTTGGTCGACAGTGACCATGTGGCCTAATGGATAAGGCGTCGGACTTCGGAGCTGATGATTACAGGTTCGAATGTTGTCACGCTCGTTTTTTTCCAGTTCTGAAAAAGAAACATACCGTTTTAATGTAGCAATTGAGCAGTACGAAACCGTCTGAATGTTGCTGTTGACCATTTTTTGCTTCGAAATGCTCTTGAGCTTGAAACACACACAACAAGACCGGTGTTAACTAGCGAAATGGTCCTCAGAGTGCCGACACCGCGAGTTTTGACTGGCACTTGCACATCTAAAACAACGTCGGAAAGTAACTCGTTCGGCTTTTGAGTCACATAAAGTATGTGTGTTAATTTTGACGCCACTAGCTCTGCATGCTGTCATGCAATTTCTTTACCTCTCAGAAATGATTATGACATAAAAGTGAGTACGTGACGAGTGTGACGTTAGGAAAACATTAGGCAGCATGGAGAGATTCTGTATGGGACCACCCAACCCAAACGAGTACTGTGTGACGTGCTATCCGGCAGGTATTCACCGAGGTAGCCGGCTAGCTAAGTCGGTAGAGCGTCAGACTCTTAATCCTAGGGTCGTGGGTTCGAGCCACACGCTGGGCGGAACGGAATTTTGTTCCGCTGCAGATGTAAATTACCGTTTTTCTGATTAAGGAGATGTAATGGAAATAGAAACTTTAAACTTTGCCTACGTCTCTGTCAGTCACAAGGAAACTGTATTTGAATGTGAAGGTGATTTTGTAGACATGTGTGGAAGACATGTTCTGAAATGCAAGTGTTGTTGTTTGTAGAGCACATCGGTTACGTGTCAGATGTGTAGCCAAGCAGTAATGGGTCGCCATAGCTGCAAATATTAGCCGGTAATATGAAGTGTTGTCAGCTGAAGTCTGATGATGCAGACGACCGTAAGGACGAAGTACCCAAGAGTACCGCTAGGCCGCGCCTCTTTAGCTCAGTGGTAGAGCACTGCTCTAATAAAACAGGCATCGGACGTTCCATCCACACAGGAGAAAGATGAATTTTGGAAATCAGTTGCGCGTCGTGGCCGTATAGCAAACAGTATCTGTGATGACGAACAATTAGCGACAGGCGTTTTTTTTAAGAATTACTCTCAGATGTGATTAAGGCGAATGGCGCAGATAAAGCATTTGCCAAAGCGGTACAGCATAAAGTGGGACGAGGCAGTCTGAATTACTTTTTATAGATGTATTTCTCACATATCTCAGAGCCTCTCGCGGTCGTCGTCGTCGTCGCCGCCGCTTTTGCAGAACTAGCAAATGGCCATCGTAGCAAATGCGGCGAGGGACGCCCTGCCTTCGATTCCGAATGCACAAAGTGTGTGGTCTTGTTTCTCAGTCTATGTTTGGTCGGTCTCGTAAGTGGTTGAATGTAACGAATGGGTGGGAAAGAGCAAGGGGCAGCGGCTTTGTAAAACGAAAACACAAATCCTCAGGGGTGTGAGCGTTTCGAGATGAGTCGTATACATGATATAGTTGGTCGACAGTGACCATGTGGCCTAATGGATAAGGCGTCGGACTTCGGAGCTGATGATTACAGGTTCGAATGTTGTCACGCTCGTTTTTTTCCAGTTCTGAAAAAGAAACATACCGTTTTAATGTAGCAATTGAGCAGTACGAAACCGTCTGAATGTTGCTGTTGACCATTTTTTGCTTCGAAATGCTCTTGAGCTTGAAACACACACAACAAGACCGGTGTTAACTAGCGAAATGGTCCTCAGAGTGCCGACACCGCGAGTTTTGACTGGCACTTGCACATCTAAAACAACGTCGGAAAGTAACTCGTTCGGCTTTTGAGTCACATAAAGTATGTGTGTTAATTTTGACGCCACTAGCTCCGCATGCTGTCATGCAATTTCTTTACCTCTCAGAAATGATTATGACATAAAAGTGAGTACGTGACGAGTGTGACGTTAGGAAAACATTAGGCAGCATGGAGAGATTCTGTATGGGACCACCCAACCCAAACGAGTACTGTGTGACTTGCTATCCGGCAGGTATTCACCGAGGTAGCCGGCTAGCTAAGTCGGTAGAGCGTCAGACTCTTAATCCTAGGGTCGTGGGTTCGAGCCACACGCTGGGCGGAACGGAATTTTGTTCCGCTGCAGATGTAAATTACCGTTTTTCTGATTAAGGAGATGTAATGGAAATAGCAACTTTAAACTTTGCCTACGTCTCTGTCAGTCACAAGGAAACTGTATTTGAATGTGAAGGTGATTTTGTAGACATGTGTGGAAGACATGTTCTGAAATGCAAGTGTTGTTGTTTGGAGAGCACATCGGTTACGTGTCAGATGTGTAGCCAAGCAGTAATGGGTCGCCATAGCTGCAAATATTAGCCGGTAATATGAAGTGTTGTCAGCTGAAGTCTGATGATGCAGACGACCGTAAGGACGAAGTACCCAAGAGTACCGCTAGGCCGCGCCTCTTTAGCTCAGTGGTAGAGCACTGCTCTAATAAACCAGGCATCGGACGTTCCATCCACACAGGAGAAAGATGAATTTTGGAAATCAGTTGCGCGTCGTGGCCGTATAGCAAACAGTATCTGTGATAACGAACAATTAGCGACAGGCGTTTTTTTTAAGAATTACTCTCAGATGTGATTAAGGCGAATGGCGCAGATAAAGCATTTGCCAAAGCGGTACAGCATAAAGTGGGACGAGGCAGTCTGAATTACTTTTTATAGATGTATTTCTCACATATCTCAGAGCCTCTGGCGGTCGTCGTCGTCGTCGCCGCCGCTTCTGCAGAAGTAGCAAATGGCCATCGTAGCAAATGCGGCGAGGGACGCCCTGCCTTCGATTCCGAATGCACAAAGTTTGTGGTCTTGTTTCTCAGTCTATATTTGGTCTGTCTCGTAAGAGGTTGAATGTAACGAATGGGTGGGAAAGAGCAAGGGGCAGCGGCTTTGTAAAACGAAAACACAAATCCTCAGGGGTGTGAGCGTTTCGAGATGAGTCGTATACATGATATAGTTGGTCGACAGTGACCATGTGGCCTAATGGATAAGGCGTCGGACTTCGGAGCTGATGATTACAGGTTCGAATGTTGTCACGCTCGTTTTTTTCCAGTTCTGAAAAAGAAACATACCGTTTTAATGTAGCAATTGAGCAGTACGAAACCGTCTGAATGTTGCTGTTGACCATTTTTTGCTTCGAAATGCTCTTGAGCTTGAAACACACACAACAAGACCGGTGTTAACTAGCGAAATGGTCCTCAGAGTGCCGACACCGCGAGTTTTGACTGGCACTTGCACATCTAAAACAACGTCGGAAAGTAACTCGTTCGGCTTTTGAGTCACATAAAGTATGTGTGTTAATTTTGACGCCACTAGCTCCGCATGCTGTCATGCAATTTCTTTACCTCTCAGAAATGATTATGACATAAAAGTGAGTACGTGACGAGTGTGACGTTAGGAAAACATTAGGCAGCATGGAGAGATTCTGTATGGGACCACCCAACCCAAACGAGTACTGTGTGACTTGCTATCCGGCAGGTATTCACCGAGGTAGCCGGCTAGCTAAGTCGGTAGAGCGTCAGACTCTTAATCCTAGGGTCGTGGGTTCGAGCCACACGCTGGGCGGAACGGAATTTTGTTCCGCTGCAGATGTAAATTACCGTTTTTCTTATTAAGGAGATGTAATGGAAATAGCAACTTTAAACTTTGCCTACGTCTCTGTCAGTCACAAGGAAACTGTATTTTTATGTGAAGGTGATTTTGTAGACATGTGTGGAAGACATGTTCTGAAATGCAAGTGTTGTTGTTTGGAGAGCACATCGGTTACGTGTCAGATGTGTAGCCAAGCAGTAATGGGTCGCCATAGCTGCAAATATTAGCCGGTAATATGAAGTGTTGTCAGCTGAAGTCTGATGATGCAGACGACCGTAAGGACGAAGTACCCAAGAGTACCGCTAGGCCGCGCCTCTTTAGCTCAGTGGTAGAGCACTGCTCTAATAAACCAGGCATCGGACGTTCCATCCACACAGGAGAAAGATGAATTTTGGAAATCAGTTGCGCGTCGTGGCCGTATAGCAAACAGTATCTGTGATGACGAACAATTAGCGACAGGCGTTTTTTTTAAGAATTACTCTCAGATGTGATTAAGGCGAATGGCGCAGATAAAGCATTTGCCAAAGCGGTACAGCATAAAGTGGGACGAGGCAGTCTGAATTACATTTTATAGATGTATTTCTCACATATCTCAGAGCCTCTCGCGGTCGTCGTCGTCGTCGACGTCGCCGCCGCCGCTTCTGCAGAAGTAGCAAATGGCCATCGTAGCAAATGCGGCGAGGGACGCCCTGCCTTCGATTCCGAATGCACAAAGTGTGTGGTCTTGTTTCTCAGTCTATATTTGGTCTGTCTCGTAAGAGGTTGAATGTAACGAATGGGTGGGAAAGAGCAAGGGGCAGCGGCTTTGTAAAACGAAAACACAAATCCTCAGGGGTGTGAGCGTTTCGAGATGAGTCGTATACATGATATGGTTGGTCGTCAGTGACCATGTGGCCTAATGGATAAGGCGTCGGACTTCGGAGCTGATGATTACACGTTCGAATGTTGTCACGCTCGTTTTTTTCCAGTTCTGAAAAAGAAACATACCGTTTTAATGTAGCAATTGAGCAGTACGAAACCGTCTGAATGTTGCTGTTGACCATTTTTTGCTTCGAAATGCTCTTGAGCTTGAAACACACACAACAAGACCGGTGTTAACTAGCGAAATGGTCGGCAGAGTTCCGACACCGCGAGTTTTGACTGGCACTTGCACATCTAAAACAACGTCGGAAAGTAACTCGTTCGGCTTTTGAGTCACATAAAGTATGTGTGTTAATTTTGACGCCACTAGCTCTGCATGCTGTCATGCAATTTCTTTACCTCTCAGAAATGATTATGACATAAAAGTGAAGTACGTGACGAGTGTGACGTTAGGAAAACATTAGGCAGCATGGAGAGATTCTGTATGGGACCACCCAACCCAAACGAGTACTGTGTGACGTGCTATCTGGCAGGTATTCACCAAGGTAGCCGGCTAGCCCAGTCGGTAGAGTGTCAGACTCTTAATGCTAGGGTCGTGGGTTCGAGCCACACCCTGGGCAGAACGGAATTTTGTTCCGCTGCAGATGTAAATTACCGTTTTTCTGATTAAGGAGACGTAATGGAAATAGCAACTTTAAACATTGCCTACGTCTCTGTCAGTCACAAGGAAACTGTATTAGAATGAGAAGGTGATTTTGTAGACATGTGTGGAAGACATGTTCTGAAATGCAAGTGTTGTTGTTTGGAGAGCACATCGGTTACGTGTCAGATGTGTAGCCAAGCAGTAATGGGTCGCCATAGCTGCAAATATTAGCTGGTAATATGAAGTGTTGTCAGCTGAAGTCTGATGATGCAGACGACCGTAAGGACGAAGTACCCAAGAGTACCGCTAGGCCGCGCCTCTTTAGCTCAGTGCTAGAGCACTGCTCTAATAAACCAAGCATCGGACGTTCCATCCACACAGGAGAAAGATGAATTTTGGAAATCAGTTGCGCGTCGTGGCCGTATAGCAAACAGTATCTGTGATGACGAACAATTAGCGACAGGCGTTTTTTTTAAGAATTACTCTCAGATGTGATTAAGGCGAATGGCGCAGATAAAGCATTTGCCAAAGCGGTACAGCATAAAGTGGGACGAGGCAGTCTGAATTACATTTTATAGATGTATTTCTCACATATCTCAGAGCCTCTCGCGGTCGTCGTCGTCGTCGTAGTCGCCGCCGCCGCTTTTGCAGAACTAGCAAATGGCCATCGTAGCAAATGCGGCGAGGGACGCCCTGCCTTCGATTCCGAATGCACAAAGTGTGTGGTCTTGTTTCTCAGTCTATATTTGGTCGGTCTCGTAAGAGGTTGAATGTAACGAATGGGTGGGAAAGAGCAAGGGGCAGCGGCTTTGTAAAACGAAAACACAAATCCTCAGGGGTGTGAGCGTTTCGAGATGAGTCGTATACATGATATAGTTGGTCGACAGTGACCATGTGGCCTAATGGATAAGGCGTCGGACTTCGGAGCTGATGATTACAGGTTCGAATGTTGTCACGCTCGTTTCTTTCCAGTTCTGAAAAAGAAACATACCGTTTTAATGTAGCAATTGAGCAGTACGAAACCGTCTGAATGTTGCTGTTGACCATTTTTTGCTTCGAAATGCTCTTGAGCTTGAAACACACACAACAAGACCGGTGTTAACTAGCGAAATGGTCCTCAGAGTGCCGACACCGCGAGTTTTGACTGGCACTTGCACATCTAAAACAACGTCGGAAAGTAACTCGTTCGGCTTTTGAGTCACATAAAGTATGTGTGTTAATTTTGACGCCACTAGCTCTGCATGCTGTCATGCAATTTCTTTACCTCTCAGAAATGATTATGACATAAAAGTGAGTACGTGACGAGTGTGACGTTAGGAAAACATTAGGCAGCATGGAGAGATTCTGTATGGGACCACCCAACCGAAACGAGTACTGTGTGACGTGCTATCCGGCAGGTATTCACCGAGGTAGCCGGCTAGCTAAGTCGGTAGAGCGTCAGACTCTTAATCCTAGGGTCGTGGGTTCGAGCCACACGCTGGGCGGAACGGAATTTTGTTCCGCTGCAGATGTAAATTACCGTTTTTCTGATTAAGGAGATGTAATGGAAATAGCAACTTTAAACTTTGCCTACGTCTCTGTCAGTCACAAGGAAACTGTATTTGAATGTGAAGGTGATTTTGTAGACATGTGTGGAAGACATGTTCTGAAATGCAAGTGTTGTTGTTTGGAGAGCACATCGGTTACGTGTCAGATGTGTAGCCAAGCAGTAATGGGTCGCCATAGCTGCAAATATTAGCCGGTAATATGAAGTGTTGTCAGCTGAAGTCTGATGATGCAGACGACCGTAAGGACGAAGTACCCAAGAGTACCGCTAGGCCGCGCCTCTTTAGCTCAGTGGTAGAGCACTGCTCTAATAAACCAGGCATCGGACGTTCCATCCACACAGGAGAAACATGAATTTTGGAAATCAGTTGCGCGTCGTGGCCGTATAGCAAACAGTATCTGTGATGACGAACAATTAGCGACAGGCGTTTTTTTTAAGAATTACTCTCAGATGTGATTAAGGCGAATGGCGCAGATAAAGCATTTGCCAAAGCGGTACAGCATAAAGTGGGACGAGGCAGTCTGAATCACATTTTAAAGATGTATTTCTCACATATCTCAGAGCCTCTCGCGGTCGTCGTCGTCGTCGACGTCGCCGCCGCCGCTTCTGCAGAACTAGCAAATGGCCATCGTAGCAAATGCGGCGAGGGACGCCCTGCCTTCGATTCCGAATGCACAAAGTGTGTGGTCTTGTTTCTCAGTCTATATTTGGTCGGTCTCGTAAGAGGTTGAATGTAACGAATGGGTGGGAAAGAGCAAGGGGCAGCGGCTTTGTAAAACGAAAACACAAATCCTCAGGGGTGTGAGCGTTTCGAGATGAGTCGTATACATGATATAGTTGGTCGTCAGTGACCATGTGGCCTAATGGATAAGGCGTCGGACTTCGGAGCTGCTGATTACAGGTTCGAATGTTGTAACGCTCGTTTTTTTCCAGTTCTGAAAAAGAAACATACCGTTTTAATGTAGCAATTGAGCAGTAAGAAACCGTCTGAATGTTGCTGTTGACCATTTTTTGCTTGGAAATGCTCTTGAGCTTGAAACACACACAACAAGGCCGGTGTTAACTAGCGAAATGGTCGGCAGAGTGCCGACACCGCGAGTTTTGACTGGCACTTGCACATCTAAAACAACGTCGGAAAGTAACTCGTTCGGCTTTTGAGTCACATAAAGTATGTGTGTTAATTTTGACGCCACTAGCTCTGCATGCTGTCATGCAATTTCTTTACCTCTCAGAAATGATTATGACATAAAAGTGAAGTACGTGACGAGTGTGACGTTAGGAAAACATTAGGCAGCATGGAGAGATTCTGTATGGGACCACCCAACCCAAACGAGTACTGTGTGACGTGCTATCCGGCAGGTATTCACCGAGGTAGCCGGCTAGCTCAGTCGGTAAAGCGTCAGACTCTTAATCCTAGGGTCTTGGGTTCGAGCCACACGCTGGGCGGAACGGAATTTTGTTCCGCTGCAGATGTAAATTACCGTTTTTCTGATTAGGGAGATGTAATGGAAATAGCAACTTTAAACTTTGCCTACGTCTCTGTCAGTCACAAGGAAACAGTATTTGAATGTGAAGGTGATTTTGTAGACATGTGTGGAAGACATGTTCTGAAATGCAAGTGTTGTTGTTTGGAGAGCACATCGGTTACGTGTCAGATGTGTAGCCAAGCAGTAATGGGTCGCCATAGCTGCAAATATTAGCCGGTAATATGAAGTGTTGTCAGCTGAAGTCTGATGATGCAGACGACCGTAAGGACGAAGTACCCAAGAGTACCGCTAGGCCACGCCTCTTTAGCTCAGTGGTAGAGCACTGCTCTAATAAACCAGGCATCGGACGTTCCATCCACACAGGAGAAAAATGAATTTTGGAAATCAGTTGCGCGTCGTGGCCTTATAGCAAACAGTATCAGTTATGACGAACAATTAGCGACAGACGTTTTTTTTAAGAATTACTCTCAGATGTGATTAAGGCGAATGGCGCAGATAAAGCATTTGCCAAAGCGGTACAGCATTAAGTGGGACGAGGCAGTCTGAATTGTATTTTATAGATGTATTTCTCACATATCTCAGAGCCTCTCGCGGTCGTCGTCGTCGTCGTCTTCGTCGTCGCCGCCGCCGCTTCTGCAGAAGTAGCAAATGGCCATCGTAGCAAATGTGGCGAGGGACGCCCTGCCTTCGATTCCGAATGCACAAAGTGTGTGGTCTTGTTTCTCAGTCTATATTTGGTCGGTCTCGTAAGAGGTTGAATGTAACGAATGGGTGGGAAAGAGCAAGGGGCAGCGGCTTTGTAAAACGAAAACACAAATCCTCAGGGGTGTGAGCGTTTCGAGATGAGTCGTATACATGATATAGTTGGTCGTCAGTGACCATGTGGCCTAATGGATAAGGCGTCGGACTTCGGATCTGATGATTACAGGTTCGAATATTGTCACGCTCGTTTTTTTCCAGTTCTGAAAAAGAAAATACCATTTTAATGTAGCAATTGAGCAGTACGAAACCGTCTGAATGTTGCTGTTGACCATTTTTTGCTTGGAAATGCTCTTGAGCTTGAAACACACACAACAAGACCGGTGTTAACTAGCGAAATGGACCTCAGAGTGCCGACACCGCGAGTTTTGACTGGCACTTGCACATCTAAAACAACGTCGGAAAGTTACTCGTTCGGCTTTTGAGTCACATAAAGTATGTGTGTTAATTTTGACGCCACTAGCTCTGCATGCTGTCATGCAATTTCTTTACCTCTCAGAAATGATTATGACATAAAAGTGAAGTACGTGACGAGTGTGACGTTAGGAAAACATTAGGCAGCATGGAGAGATTCTGTATGGGACCACCCAACCCAAACGAGTACTGTGTGACGTGCAATCCGGCAGGTATTCAACGAGGTAGCCGGCTAGCTCAGTCGGTAGAGCGTCAGACTCTTAATCCTATGGTCGTGGGTTCGAGCCACACGCTGGGCGGAACGGAACTTTGTTTCGCTGCAGATGTAAATTACCGTTTTTCTGATTAAGGAGATGTAATGGAAATAGCAACTTTAAACTTTGCCTACGTCTCTGTCAGTCACAAGGAAACTGTATTTGAATGTGAAGGTGATTTTGTAGACATGTGTGGAAGACATGTTCTGAAATGCAAGTGTTGTTGTTTGGAGAGCACATCGGTTACGTGTCAGATGTGTAGCCAAGCAGTAATGGGTCGCCATAGCTGCAAATATTAGCCGGTAATATGAAGTGTTGTCAGCTGAAGTCTGATGATGCAGACGACCGTAAGGACGAAGTACCCAAGAGTACCGCTAGGCCGCGCCTCTTTAGCTCAGTGGTAGAGCACTGCTCTAATAAACCAGGCATCGGACGTTCCATCCACCCAGGAGAAAGATGAATTTTCCCAAAAAAAAAAAAAAAAAATATGGATAAGGCGTCGGACTTCGGTTCTGATGATTACAGGTTCGAATGTTGTCACGCTCGATTTTTTCCAGTTCTGAAAAAGAAACATACCGTTTTAATGTAGCAATTGAGCAGTACTAAAACCGTCTGAATGTTGCTGTTGACCATTTTTTGCTTGGAAATGCTCTTGAGCTTGAAACACACACAACAAGACCGGTGTTAACTAGCGAAATGGTCGGCAGAGTGCCGACACCGCGAGTTTTGACTGGCACTTGCACATCTAAAACAACGTCGGAAAGTAACTCGTTCGGCTTTTGAGTCACATAAAGTATGTGTGTTAATTTTGACGCCACTAGCTCTGCATGCTGTCATGCAATATCTTTACCTCTCAGAAATGATTATGACATAAAAGTGAAGTACGTGACGAGTGTGACGTTAGGAAAACATTAGGCAGCATGGAGAGATTCTGTATGGGACCACCCAACCCAAACGAGTACTGTGTGACGTGCTATCAGGCAGGTATTCACCGAGGTAGCCGGCTAGCTCAGTCGGTAGAGCGTCAGACTCTTATTCTTAGGGTCGTGGGTTCGAGCCACACGCTGGGCGGAACGGAATTTTGTTCCGCTGCAGATGTAAATTACCGTTTTTCTGATTAACGAGATGTAATGGAAATAGCAACTTTAAACTTTGCCTACGTCTCTGTCAGTCACAAGGAAACTGTATTTGAATGTGAAGGTGATTTTGTAGACATGTGTGGAAGACATGTTCTGAAATGCAAGTGTTGTTGTTTGGAGAGCACATCGGTTACGTGTCAGATGTGTAGCCAAGCAGTAATGGGTCGCCATAGCTGCAAATATTAGCCGGTAATATGAAGTGTTGTCAGCTGAAGTCTGATGATGCAGACGACCGTAAGGACGAAGTACCAAAGAGTACCGCTAGGCCGCGCCTCTTTAGCTCAGTGGTAGAGCACTGCTCTAATAAACCAGGCATCGGACGTTCCATCCACACAGGAGATAGATGAATTTTGGAAATCAGTTGCGCGTCGTGGCCGTATAGCAAACAGTATCTGTGATGACGAACAATTAGCGACAGGCGTTTTTTTTAAGAATTACTCTCAGATGTGATTAAGGCGAATGGCGCAGATAAAGCATTTGAAAAAGCGGTACAGCATAAGATGGGACGAGGCAGTCTGAATTACATTTTATAGATGTATTTCTCACATATGTCAGAGCCTTTCGCGGTCGTCGTCGTCGTCGTCGTCGTCGTCGTCGTCGTCGCCGTCGCCGCCGCCGCTTCTGCAGAACTAGCAAATGGCCATCGTAGCAAATGCGGCGAGGGACGCCCTGCCTTCGATTCCGAATGCACAAAGTGTGTGGTCTTGTTTCTCAGTCTATATTTGGTCGGACTCGTAAGAGGTTGAATGTAACGAATGGGTGTGAAAGAGCAAGGGGCAGCGGCTGTGTAAAACGAAAACACAAATCCTCAGGGGTGTGAGCGTTTCGAGATGAGTCGTATACATGATATGGTTGGTCGTCGGTGACCATGTGGCCTAATGGATAAGGCGTCGGACTTCGGATCTGATGATTACAGGTTCAAATGTTGTCACGCTCGTTTTTTTCCAGTTCTGAAAAAGAAACATACCGTTTTAATGTAGCAATTGAGCAGTACGAAACCGTCTGAATGTTGCTGTTGACCATTTTTTGCTTGGAAATGCTCTTGAGCTTGAAACACACACAACAAGACCGATGTTAACTAGCGAAATGGTCGGCAGAGTGCCGACACCGCGAGTTTTGACTGGCACTTGCACATCTAAAACAACGTCGGAAAGTAACTCGTTCGGATTTTGAGTCACATAAAGTATGTGTGTTAATTTTGACGCCACTAGCTCTGCATGCTGTCATGCAATTTCTTTACCTCTCAGAAATGATTATGACATAAAAGTGAAGTACGTGACGAGTGTGACGTTAGGAAAACATTAGGCTGCATGGAGAGATTCTGTATGGGACCACCCAACCGAAACGAGTACTGTGTGACGTGCTATCCGGCAGGTATTCACCGAGGTAGCCGGCTAGCTCAGTCGGTAGAGCGTCAGACTCTTAATCCTAGGGTGTTGGGTTCGAGCCACACGCTGGGCGGAGCGGAATTTTGTTCCGCTGCAGATGTAAATTACCGTTTTTCTGATTAAGGAGATGTAATGGAAATAGCAACTTTAAACTTTGCCTACGTCTCTGTCAGTCACAAGGAAACTGTATTTTTATGTGAAGGTGATTTTGTAGACATGTGTGGAAGACATGTTCTGAAATGCAAGTGTTGTTGTTTGGAGAGCACATCGGTTACGTGTCAGATGTGTAGCCAAGCAGTAATGGGTCGCCATAGCTGCAAATATAAGCCGGTAATATGAAGTGTTGTCAGCTGAAGTCTGATGATGCAGACGACCGTAAGGACGAAGTACCCAAGAGTACCGCTAGGCCGCGCCTCTTTAGCTCAGTGGTAGAGCACTGCTCTCATAATCCAGGCATCGGACGTTCCATCCACACAGGAGAAAGATGAATTTTGGAAATCAGTTGCGCGTCGTGGCCGTATAGCAAACAGTATTTGTGATGACGAACAATTAGCGACAGGCGTTTTTTTTAAGAATTACTCTCAGATGTGATTAAGGCGAATGGCGCAGATAAAGCATTTGCCAAAGCGGTACAGCATAAAGTGGGACGAAGCAGTCTGAATTACATTTTATAGATGTATTTCTCACATATCTCAGAGCCTCTCGCGGTCGTCGTCGTCGTCGTCGTCGTCGCCGCCGCCGCTTCTGCATAAGTAGCAAATGGCCATCGTAGCAAATGCGGCGATTGACGCCCTGCCTTCGATTCCGAATGCACAAGGTGTGTGGTCTTGTTTCTCAGTCTATATTTGGTCGGTCTCGTAAGAGGTTGAATGTAACGAATGGGTGGGAAAGAGCAAGGGGCAGCGGCTGTGTAAAACGAAAACACAAATCCTCAGGGGTGTGAGCGTTTCGAGATGAGTCGTATACATGATACGGTTGGTCGTCAGTGACCATGTGGCCTAATGGATAAGGCGTCGGACTTCGGATCTGATGATTACAGGTTCAAATGTTGTCACGCTCGTTTTTTTCCAGTTCTGAAAAAGAAACATACCGTTTTAATGTAGCAATTGAGCAGTACGAAACCGTCTGAATGTTGCTGTTGACCATTTTTTGCTTCGAAATGCTCTTGAGCTTGAAACACACACAACAAGACCGATGTTAACTAGCGAAATGGTCGGCAGAGTGCCGACACCGCGAGTTTTGACTGGCACTTGCACATCTAAAACAACGTCGGAAAGTAACTCGTTCGGCTTTTGAGTCACATAAAGTATGTGTGTTAATTTTGACGCCACTAGCTCTGCATGCTGTCATGCAATTTCTTTACCTCTCAGAAATGATTATGACATAAAAGTGAAGTACGTGACGAGTGTGACGTTAGGAAAACATTAGGCTGCATGGAGAGATTCTGTATGGGACCACCCAACCGAAACGAGTACTGTGTGACGTGCTATCCGGCAGGTATTCACCGAGGTAGCCGGCTAGCTCAGTCGGTAGAGCATCAGACTCTTAATCCTAGGGTCTTGGGTTCGAGCCACACGCTGGGCGGAGCGGAATTTTGTTCCGCTGCAGATGTAAATTACCGTTTTTCTTATTAAGGAGATGTAATGGAAATAGCAACTTTAAACTTTGCCTACGTCTCTGTCAGTCACAAGGAAACTGTATTTTTATGTGAAGGTGATTTTGTAGACATGTGTGGAAGACATGTTCTGAAATGCAAGTGTTGTTGTTTGGAGAGCACATCGGTTACGTGTCAGATGTGTAGCCAAGCAGTAATGGGTCGCCATAGCTGCAAATATTAGCCGGTAATATGAAGTGTTGTCAGCTGAAGTCTGATGATGCAGACGACCGTAAATACGAAGTACCCAAGAGTACCGCTAGGCCGCGCCTCTTTAGCTCAGTTGTAGAGCACTGCTTTAATAAACCAGGCATCGGAAGTTCCATCCTCACAGGAGAAAGATGAATTTAGGAAATCAGTTGCGCGTCGTGGCCGTATAGCAAACAGTATCTGTGATGACGAACAATTAGCGACAGGCGTTTTTTTTAAGAATTACTCTCAGATGTGATTAAGGCGAATGGCGCAGATAAAGCATTTGCCAAAGCGGTACAGCATAATGTGGGACGAGGCAGTCTGAATTACATTTTATAGATGTATTTCTCACATATCTCAGAGCCTCTCGCGGTCGTCGTCGTCGTCGTCGTCGTCGTCGCCGCTTCTGCAGAAGTAGCAAATGGCCATCGTAGCAAACGTTCGAGGGACGCCCTGCCTTTGATTCCGAATGCACAAAGTGTGTGGTCTTGTTTCTCAGTCTATATTTGGTCGGTCTCGTAAGAGGTTGAATGTAACGAATGGGTGGGGAAGAGTAAGGGGCAGCTGCTTTGTAAAACGAAAACACAAATCCTCAGGGGTGTGGGCGTTTCGAGATGAGTCGTATACATGATATAGTTGGTCGTCAGTGACCATGTGGCCTAATGGATAAGGCGTCGGGCTTCGGATCTGATGCTTACAGGTTCGAATGTTGTCACGCTCGTTTTTTTCCAGTTCTGAAAAAGAAACATACCGTTTTAATGTAGCAATTGAGCAGTACGAAACCGTCTGAATGTTGCTGTTGACCATTTTTTGCTTCGAAATGCTCTTGAGCTTGAAACACACACAACAAGACCGGTGTTAACTAGCGAAATGGTCGGCAGAGTGCCGACACCGCGAGTTTTGACTGGCACTTGCACATCTAAAACAACGTCGGAGAGTAACTCGTTCGGCTTTTGAGTCAGATAAAGTATGTGTGTTAATTTTGACGCCACTAGCTCTGCATGCTGTCATGCAATTTCTTTACCTCTCAGAAATGATTATGACATAAAAGTGAAGTACGTGACGAGTGTGACGTTAGGAAAACATTAGGCTGCATGGAGAGATTCTGTATGGGACCACCCAACCCAAACGAGTACTGTGTGACGTGCTATCCGGCAGGTATTCACCGAGGTAGCCGGCTAGCTCAGTCGGTAGAGCGTAAGACTCTTAATCCTAGGGTCTTGGGTTCGAGCCGCACGCTGGGCGGAGCGGAATTTTGTTCCGCTGCAGATGTAATTACCGTTTTTCTGATTAAGGAGATGTAATGGAAATAGCAACTTTAAACTTTGCCTACGTCTCTGTCAGTCACAAGGAAACTGTATTTGAATGTGAAGGTGATTTTGTAGACATGTGTGGAAGACATGTTCTGAAATGCAAGTGTTGTTGTTTGGAGAGCACATCGGTTACGTGTCAGATGTGTAGCCAAGCAGTAATGGGTCGCCATAGCTGCAAATATTAGCCGGTAATATGAAGTGTTGTCAGCTGAAGTCTGATGATGCAGACGACCGTAAGGACGAAGTACCCAAGAGTACCGCTAGGCCGCGCCTCTTTAGCTCAGTGGTAGAGCACTGCTCTAATAAACCAGGCATCGGAAGTTCCATCCTCACAGGAGAAAGATGAATTTTGGAAATCAGTTGCGCGTCGTGGCCGTATAGCAAACAGTATCTGTGATGACGAACAATTAGCGACAGGCGTTTTTTTTAAGAATTACTCTCAGATGTGATTAAGGCGAATGGCGCAGATAAAGCATTTGCCAAAGCGGTACAGCATAAAGTGGGACGAGGCCGTCTGAATTACATTTTATAGATGTATTTCTCACATATCTCAGAGCCTCTCGCGGTCGTCGTCGTCGTCGTCGTCGTCGTCGTCGTCGCCGCCGCCGCCGCCGCCGCCGCCGCCGCTTCTGCATAAGTAGCAAATGGCCATCGTAGCAAATGCGGCGACTGACGCCCTGCCTTCGATTCCGAATGCACAAGGTGTGTGGTCTTGTTTCTCAGTCTATATTTGGTCGGTCTCGTAAGAGGTTGAATGTAACGAATGGGTGGGAAAGAGCAAGGGGCAGCGGCTGTGTAAAACGAAAACACAAATCCTCAGGGGTGTGAGCGTTTCGAGATGAGTCGTATACATGATATGGTTGGTCGTCAGTGACCATGTGGCCTAATGGATAAGGCGTCGGACTTCGGATCTGATGATTACAGGTTCAAATGTTGTCACGCTCGTTTTTTTCCAGTTCTGAAAAAGAAACATACCGTTTTAATGTAGCAATTGAGCAGTACGAAACCGTCTGAATGTTGCTGTTGACCATTTTTTGCTTGGAAATGCTCTTGAGCTTGGAACACACACAACAAGACCGATGTTAACTAGCGAAATGGTCGGCAGAGTGCCGACACCGCGAGTTTTGACTGGCACTTGCACATCTAAAACAACGTCGGAAAGTAACTCGTTCGGCTTTTGAGTCACATAAAGTATGTGTGTTAATTTTGACGCCACTAGCTCTGCATGCTGTCATGCAATTTCTTTACCTCTCAGAAATGATTATGACATAAAAGTGAAGTACGTGACGAGTGTGACGTTAGGAAAACATTAGGCTGCATGGAGAGAATCTGTATGGGACCACCCAACCCAAACGAGTACTGTGTGACGTGCTATCCGGCAGGTATTCACCGAGGTAGCCGGCTAGCTCAGTCGGTAGAGCGTCAGACTCTTAATCCTAGGGTGTTGGGTTCGAGCCACACGCTGGGCGGAGCGGAATTTTGTTCCGCTGCAGATGTAAATTACCGTTTTTCTGATTAAGGAGATGTAATGGAAATAGCAACTTTAAACTTTGCCTACGTCTCTGTCAGTCACAAGGAAACTGTATTTTTATGTGAAGGTGATTTTGTAGACATGTGTGGAAGACATGTTCTGAAATGCAAGTGTTGTTGTTTGGAGAGCACATCGGTTACGTGTCAGATGTGTAGCCAAGCAGTAATGGGTCGCCATAGCTGCAAATATTAGCCGGTAATATGAAGTGTTGTCAGCTGAAGTCTGATGATGCAGACGACCGTAAATACGAAGTACCTAAGAGTACCGCTAGGCCGCGCCTCTTTAGCTCAGTTGTAGAGCACTGCTTTAATAAACCAGGCATCGGAAGTTCCATCCTCACAGGAGAAAGATGAATTTAGGAAATCAGTTGCGCGTCGTGGCCGTATAGCAAACAGTATCTGTGATGACGAACAATTAGCGACAGGCGTTTTTTTTAAGAATTACTCTCAGATGTGATTAAGGCGAATGGCGCAGATAAAGCATTTGCCAAAGCGGTACAGCATAAAGTGGGACGAGGCAGTCTCAATTACATTTTATAGATGTATTTCTCACATATCTCAGAGCCTCTCGCGGTCGTCGTCGTCGTCGTCGTCGTCGTCGTCGCCGCCGCTTCTGCAGAAGTAGCAAATGGCCATCGTAGCAAATGCGGCGAGGGACGCCCGGCCTTCGATTCCGAATGCACAAAGTGTGTGGTCTTGTTTCTCAGTCTATATTTGGTCTGTCTCGTAAGAGGTTGAATGTAACGAATGGGTGGGAAAGAGCAAGGGTCAGCGGCTTTGTAAAACGAAAACACAAATCCTCTGGGGTGTGAGAGTTTCGAGATGAGTCGTATACATGATATATTTGGTCGTCAGTGACCATGTGGACTAATGGATAAGGTGTCGGACTACGGATCTGATGATTACAGGTTCGATTGTTGTCACGCTCGTTTTTTTCCAGTTCTGAAAAAGAAACATACCGTTTTAATGTAGCAATTGAGCAGTACGAAACCGTCTGAATGTTGCTGTTGACCATTTTTTGCTTGGAAATGCTCTTGAGCTTGAAACACACACAACAAGACCGGTGTTAACTAGCGAAATGGTCGGCAGAGTGCCGACACCGCGAGTTTTGACTGGCACTTGCACATCTCAAACAACGTCGGAAAGTAACTCGTTCGGCTTTTGAGTCACATAAAGTATGTGTGTTAATTTTGACGCCACTAGCTCTGCATGCTGTCATGCAATTTCTTTACCTCTCAGAAATGATTATGACATAAAAGTGAAGTACGTGACGAGTGTGAGGTTAGGAAAACATTAGGCAGCATGGAGAGATTCTGTATGGGACCACCCAACCCAAACGAGTACTGTGTGACGTGCTATCCGGCAGGTATTCACCGAGGTAGCCGGCTAGCTCAGTCGGTGGTGCAGAGCAGACTGCACCACAACTGCGTGAACAGGCGAAGCAAATAGGGGGCAAAATACGTCAATCTGCATCTGAGAACTTGCAGTGCAATCAGCAGTCTTCTAACAAAGACCCTGTGTCCTTGGATAGTACCTCCGGTTCTGCCAGTTTGCCCTCCGATGACGTAGCAATTACCCGAACCGAAGATAAAAATCACCAGCAAACACCTGAATATAGTGCACCACTTAATGACGAACCGATGACAGGGCTGTCGAATCCGTGGGCAGACGATGTCGACGACACTTCAAAGGAGGACGAAATTATGGACACCACAGGAACCGTTACAGTCACCACGATGGCCACACCACGCGATGACGTCGTCTTGAATGTCATCGCCGCGACGGATACTGTCCCAGACACGGAGAAGCCGACTGATCCCTTCCCAAGTCATGAATATTTCTAGTCTGAACGGTTTTACTGACTTGTGTCCACATGTCTCTCGGGTCAGATTTCTTAATGTTTTTTCGAAATGATATGTTGCCAGAGTTTTTCCTAATTACACTCCCGTCTTGGCTAACGTAGTTCCGTTGCAGGCCTATAAGATCGCTACGCTGAACATCAATAAAATTTGTAGCCCATTTAATTTACAAAACTTAAAAGATTTCCTGTATGCAGCTGATGTGGACATTTTGTTTTTACAAGAAGTAACAAACATCGAACTTGACTTCATACAGGGGTATAATGCTATAGTCAATCCTGGAATTGAATGTGATTTGGGTACCGCATTTCTTTTCAAAGAGGGCGTCGTCATTACAGACGTAACAAAACTGCCTAACGGCAGAGGCATTGCCGGCACGCTTTATAACACCAGGATTATTAATGTCTATGCCCCATCTGGTTCTACCAATCGGTGCCAACGAGCACAGTTTTTTAAGGAGGGAATTGTTCCTTTGTTTGGTGTACACTGCACCCATACCATCCTTGGAGGCGACTTTAACAGTGTCATACATGCCAAAGACCAAACTCCGAACTACAACAAATCGCCGGACCTGGAACGTATCGTCACCGACCTCCGTTTAACTGATTCGTGGGAGCAAAAGCACGGCGCGGCACCCGGCTTTACCCACCTCACTAATCACTCAGCGAGCCGGTTGGATCGAATATATGTCTCGCCCAATCTGAAACACCGCATCCTGCAGTCTGAAGTTTGGCCAACCGTTTTTTCGGACCACGCTGCATATATATGCACATTAAATTTGGAACGACAAGGAACCTATCGATATAAAGGGCCATGGAAACTTAATGTTTCACACTTAAAAGATCCTGCCTGTCGAGAAGCCTTTCTCACCACTTGGAGAGCCTGCGAGACCAAACTCAGCTCTTACCACTCGACCTTGGATTGGTGGCTCAAATGCGCCAAACCTCAGATCCGGAGATATTTCATCAACTACTCCCGGGAGAAGAGCTTTTGGCGGAAAAGAACGATAGAATTTTACTTTCATTGTCTCCGAGAACTCTACCTGCAAGGTGCTACAGCTATTGGGAACCATGGGAGAATTAAAAAATTCCAGGCAAAAATACTGACATTAAGGCGACAACAGCTTGAAGGATACCAGATAAGGTCAAGAGCAGAGACTGTGGCGCAAAAAGAAGCCACTTCGATATATCATGTGATTCGTGAAACTAAACGAGGATTCCGCAAAATACTGACGGAGCTTAAAACTGATAATGGAACCACCTTGACAATGCACAACGACATAAAAGCAGAAATACTAACCCATTTCGACAACTTGTTTTCACATAAAGAGGTAGACGAAAAAGCACAGGACGATTTACTGACCCACCTGCAAGGACGCGTTGGTAACGCGTACGCGGAAGCTCTAATAGCGGAGGCGACCGAAGACGATGTACACTATGCTGTCTATCAAAGTGCAAAAAATAAATCCCCTGGAGCTGACGGCATACCAGCAGAATTTTATCAAGTCTTCTGGGAACATATAAAACATAGAATTACATGCATCTGTAATGAACTTCTGAACCTCAATAAGGAGATACCGAAAGATTTTCGTGAAGGTATGATAGTGTTAATCGCAAAAAAATCGGCTGGCAAGAAAATTGGAAATTTGAGACCAATCACTCTGCTGAACAGTGACTATAAAATTTTTTCGCGGCTCTTAGCCCACAGACTTAAAAATGTAATGGCCAGCGTCACCGGCCCATATCAGTCTAGCGTGGGCAAAGATAGGAAAATTCAGCAGACGCTGTCCGACTACCGCGACATAATTTCAATAGCAGAAGTATGTCGACTAAAATGTACCATCGTGTCGTTAGATTTCGATAAAGCCTTCGACAGGATCAGCCACTCCTACCTCCTGAAAACGATGGGTGCAATAGGTTTTCCGCCGAGATTCGTCGACCTCATACGACGTTTGGTAACGAATAACTCCTCCAGAATCATCATAAATGGAGAGCCTAGCCGGCCAGTCGAGATCGCATGTTCCGTCAGGCAAGGTTGTCCGTTGTCCATGGCACTTTTTGCCATGGCCATCGAACCTTTGCTCGCTACCTTGACTCAGTGGTTACAAGGATTGCAAATACGAGGAAACAAAATAATATGTAAAGCTTATGCGGACGATGTTGGGTTTCTCGTTATGAATGTAGCGGAAGTCGAGACGGCAATGCACATAATAGAAAAATATGAACGAGCGTCAGCCGCGAGGTTAAACAAAACCAAGTCCGGCATATTCAATATCGGATGTGGCATTGGCATGCGCACACACGGTCAGTTACGTGAGCTAACAGCCTTGAAGTGTCTCGGCATTGATTTCCGAAAAAATATACGTCAAACTATTGCGGCCAACTATAGACAAGTACTAACTACCATACGAGCTAGTGTACGGACACATAGTATTCGACAATGAAATGAAATTCAGAGAGTGTCTTTAGCGAACGTCTCTATTACTTCCAAAGTCAATTATGTCGCCCAGATACTGCCAATACCCGCCGGCATCGCCAAACAAATTATGTCAGCAATAGGCTATTTTGTGAGCCGTGGCCACATATTTAAAATCCAGTATGACACTCTGACGCTCGCCACTAATAATGGCGGCTTAAACTTAACGAATGTTACTAAAAAGTCGCAGGCTCTGTACATCTCCAATACATTTCAACAATGGAGACAATCCGGCAGCTGTATCGCCGCGCACTTGCTATCTGAAATAGCTCCAGATGACCTCTCTCCACCCATTAATGTGCAGCACATACCGAGCGGACTTTACCATTTACGATGGTTTTTAATAGAATATAGCTACCTACGTTCAAGAATTCCGGAAAAAGACATGACAAACGTAAAAGAAATATATGGCAAATTGATGGGAGAAAAGAAGAACAACAAAATAGAACAAAACTATCCATGTTCTAACTGGAAAGTGATATGGGCAAATATTCATAACCGTAACTTAGCTACTCATCTGAAAGCAACACGGTACTTTGTTGTAAATAGGAAAGTTGCAACAAACTCGAAACTTCATTCGATCCACTTAGCGGATTCGCCTTTGTGTGCAACGTGTAGTTTAATTGATAACGAAGAACATCGTTTCGTGTGCGACAAGGTTAAAGATATCTGGCTGAATGTCCGACGAAAGCTGGCACTCATCCTTCGAACGTCACCTAACGCTATAACGCCTGCGGACTTTTTGACACCGGATGATGTACCCTTTCCTAACACGAAACGCAACGCAGTCAATTGGCTGAAAGCGGCAACGGTCCATTACCTCTTCACGAAGGAAGAGAAAAGCCAAGAGGATTTTTGGATCTCTCTGCTAACTGAGCATCACATGTTACTGAAGACTAGTAAATATAAAGAAACATACGCAAATTTTTTAATCAAGACCTTGATGTAAAAGAATTAACAAGAAATATCTGCGGACACAGAAGACAAACGTAAGAGAGTGTTCACCACTACTAACTTACTTAACAATCGTGAAAAAAAAAAATAAAAAAATTATTTTAGTTTTTACCGGAATTGCCGTTCTTTGAGTTCAACGTTTATTAATTTATTTTTCAAGAAGCCATTATAAATAATTGCTTCTCACCGAATATGGTTTGTTTTTTAAGCATTTTCAGAGAGAAGAGGCAGTTTCGAAATGCCCTCGGACGTTTCTTTGTCAAGGAAGACTATTTGCTTTAAGTGTGACAACAAAAAACAGCGATGAAGAAGGAAACAAACTGAACATAACTTCTGTTTCTACCTACTGAAGACTTCATTCTTTTTTCACATTATCAATAAGCCCAAAGAAGGGGTACATTAGTTTCTCCACAATAAAGGGATTAACTTCGTCTCATCAGTTTATGGTAATGTACATGGCGTGAGAAGCCGACGCCGATGAAGGCGAATTATGGAGAGCGCAAGGATGGGCTAAAAGGGGTGATGGGAGGCCCTAAAAAAAAAAGAAAAAAAAATAAAAAAAAAAAGTCGGTAGAGCGTCAGATTCTTAATCCTAGGGTCGTGGGTTCGAGCCACACGCTGGGGGAAGCGGAATTTTGTTCCGCTGCAGATGTAAATTCCCGTTTTTCTGATTAAGGAGATGTAATGGAAATAGCAACTTTAAACTTTGCCTACGTCTCTGTCAGTCACAAGGAAACTGTAATTGAATGTGAAGGTGATTTTGTAGACATGTGTGGAAGACATGTTCTGAAATGCAAGTGTTGTTGTTTGGAGAGCACATCGGTTACGTGTCAGATGTGTAGCCAAGCAGTAATGGGTCGCCATAGCTGCAAATATTAGCCGGTAATATGAAGTGTTGTCAGCTGAAGTCTGATGATGCAGACGACCGTAAGGACGAAGTACCCAAGAGTACCGCTAGGCCGCGCCTCTTTAGCTCAGTGGTAGAGCACTGCTCTAATAAACCAGGCATCGGACGTTCCATCCACACAGGAGAAAGATGAATTTTGGAAATCAGTTGCGCGTCGTGGCCGTATAGCAAACAGTATCTGTGATGACGAACAATTAGCGACAGGCGTTTTTTTTAAGAATTACTCTCAGATGTGATTAAGGCGAATGGCGCAGATAAAGCATTTGCCAAAGCGGTACAGCATAAAGTGGGACGAGGCAGTCTGAATTACATTTTATAGATGTATTTCTCACATATCTCAGAGCCTCTCGCGGTCGTCGTCGTCGCCGTCGTCGTCGTCGTCGTCGTCGCCGCCGCTTCTGCAGAACTACCAAATGGCCATCGTAGCAAATGCGGCGAGGGACGCCCTGCCTTCGATTCCGAATGCACAAAGGCTGTGGTCTTGTTTCTCAGTCTATATTTGGTCGGTCTCGTAAGAGGTTGAATGTAACGAATGGGTGGGAAAGAGCAAGGGGCAGCGGCTGTGTAAAACGAAAACACAAATCCTCAGGGGTGTGAGGGTTTCGAGACGAGTCGTATACATGATATAGTTGGTCGTCAGTGACCATGTGGCCTAATGGATAAGGCGTCGGACTTCGGATCTGATGATTACAGGTTCGAATGTTGTCACGCTCGTTTTTTTCCAGTTCTGAAAAAGAAACATACCGTTTTAATGTAGCAATTGAGCAGTACGAAACCGTCTGAATGTTGCTGTTGACCATTTTTTGCTTCGAAATGCTCTTGAGCTTGAAACACACACAACAAGACCGGTGTGAACTAGCGAAATGGTCCTCAGAGTGCCGACACCGCGAGTTTTGACTGGCACTTGCACATCTAAAACAATGTCGGAAAGTAACTCGTTCGGCCTTTGAGTCACATAAAGTATGTGTGTTAATTTTGACGCCTCTAGCTCTGCATGCTGTCATGCAATTTCTTTACCTCTCAGAAATGATTATGACATAAAAGTGAAGTACGTGACGAATGTGACGTTAGGAAAACATTAGGCAGCATGGAGAGATTCTGTATGGGACCACCCAACCCAAACGAGTACTGTGTGACGTGCTATCCGGCAGGTATTCACCGAGGTAGCCGGCTAGTTCAGTCGGTAGAGCGTCAGACTCTTAATCCTAGGGTCTTGGGTTCGAGCCACACGCTGGGCGTAGCGGAATTTTGTACCGCTGCAGATGTAAATTACCGTTTTTCTGATTAAGGAGATGTAATGGAAATAGCAACTTTAAACTTTGCCTATGTCTCTGTCAGTCACAAGGAAACTCTATTTGAATGTGAAGGTGATTTTGTAGACATGTGTGGAAGACATGTTCTGAAATGCAAGTGTTGTTGTTTGGAGAGCACATCGGTTACGTGTCAGATGTGTAGCCAAGCAGTAATGGGTCGCCATAGCTGCAAATATTAGCCGGTAATATGAAGTGTTGTCAGCTGAAGTCTGATGATGCAGACGACCGTAAATACGAAGTACCCAAGAGTACCGCTAGGCCGCGCCTCTTTAGATCAGTGGTAGAGCACTGCTCTAATAAACCAGGCATCGGAAGTTCCATCCACACAGGAGAAAGATGAATTTTGGAAATCAGTTGCGCGTCGTGGCCGTATAGCAAACAGTATCTGTGATGACGAACAATTAGCGACAGGCGTTTTTTTTAAGAATTACTCTCAGATGTGATTAAGGCGAATGGCGCAGATAAAGCATTTGCCAAAGCGGTACAGCGTAAAGTGGGACGAGGCAGTCTGAATTACATTTTATAGATGTATTTCTCACGTATCTCAGAGCCTCTCGCGGTCGTCGTCGTCGTCGTCGTCGTCGTCGTCGCCGCCGCCGCCGCCGCCGCCGCCGCTTCTGCAGAAGTAGCAAATGGCCATCGTAGCAAATGCGGCGAGGGACGCCCTGCCTTCGATTCCGAATGCACAAAGTGTGTGGTCTTGTTTCTCAGTCTATATTTGGTCGGTCTCGTAAGAGGTTGAAAGTAACGAATGGGTGGGAAAGAGCAAGGGGCAGCGGCTGTGTAAAACGAAAACACCAATCCTCAGGGGTGTGAGCGTTTCGAGATGAGTCGTATACATGATATAGTTGGTCGTCAGTGACCATGTGGCCAAATGGATAAGGAGTCGGACTTCGGATCTGATGATTACGGGTTCGAATGTTGTCACGCTCGTTTTTTTCCAGTTCTGAAAAAAAGAAACATACCGTTTTAATGTAGCAATTGAGCAGTATGAAACCGTCTGAATGTTGCTGTTGACCATTTTTTGCTTGGAAGTGCTCTTGAGCTTGAAACACACACAACAAGACCGGTGTTAACTAGTGACATGGTCGGCAGAGTGCCGACACCGCGAGTTTTGACTGGCACTTGCACATCTAAAACAACGTCGGAAAGTAACTCGTTCGGCTTTTGAGTCACATACAGTATGTGTGTTAATTTTGACGCCACTAGGTCTGCATGCTGTCATGCAATTTCTTTACCTCTCAGAAATGATTATGACATAAAAGTAAAGTACGTGACGAGTGTGACGTTAGGAGAACATTAGGCAGCATGGAGAGATTCTGTATGGGACCACCCAACCCAAACGATTACTGTGTGACGTGCTATCCGGCAGGTATTCACCGAGGTAGCCGGCTAGCTCAGTCGGTAGAGCGTCAGACTCTTAATCCTAGGTTCGTGGGATCGAGCCACACGCTGGGCGGAACGGAATTTTGTTCCGCTGCAGATGTAAATTACCGTTTTTCTGATTAAGGAGATGTAATGGAAATAGCAACTTTAAACTTTGCCTACGTCTCTGTCAGTCACAAGGAAACTGTATTCGAATGAGAAGGTGATTTTGTAGACATGTGTGGAAGACATGTTCTGAAATGCAAGTGTTGTTGTTTGGAGAGCACATCGGTTACGTGTCAGATGTGTAGCCAAGCAGTAATGGGTCGCCATAGCTGCAAATATTAGCCGGTAATATGAAGTGTTGTCAGCTGAAGTCTGATGATGCAGACGACCGTAAGGACGAAGTACCCGAGAGTGCTGCTTGGCCGCGCCTCTTTAGCTCAGTGGTAGAGCACTGCTGTAATAAACCAGGCATCGGACGTTCCATCCACACAGGAGAAAGATGAATTTTGGAAATCAGTTGCGCGTCGTGGCCGTATAGCAAACAGTATCTGTGATGACGAATAATTAGCGACAGGTTTTTTTTTTTAAGGATTACTCTCAGATGTGATTAAGGCGAATGGCGCAGATAGATCATTTGCCAAAGCGGTACAGCATAAAGTGGGACGAGGCAGTCTGAATTACGTTTTATAGATGTATTTCTCACATATCTCAGAGCCTCTCGCGGTCGTCGTCGTCGTCGTCGTCGCCGCCGCCGCTTCTGCAGAACTAGCAAATGGCCATCGTAGCAAATGCGGCGAGGGACGCCCTGCCTTCGATTCCGAATGCACAAAGTGTGTGGTCTTGTTTCTCAGTCTATATTTGGTCGGTCTCGTAAGAGGTTGAATGTAACGAATGGGTGGGAAAGAGCAAGGGGCAGCGGCTGTGTAAAACGAAAACACAAATCCTCAGGGGTGTGAGCGTTTCGAGACGAGTCGTATACATGATGTAGTTGGTCGTCAGTGACCATGTAGCCTAATGGATAAGGCGTCGGACTTCGGATCTGATGATTACAGGTTCGAATGTTGTCACGCTCGTTTTTTTCCAGTTCTGAAAATGAAACATACCGTTTTAATGTAGCAATTGAGCAGTACGAAACCGTCTGAATATTGCTGTTGACCATTTTTTGCTTCGAAATGCTCTTGAGCTTGAAACAGACACAACAAGACCGGTGTTAACTAGCGAAATGGTCGGCAGAGTGCCGACACCGCGAGTTTTGACTGGCACTTGCACATCTAAAACAATGTCGGAAAGTAACTCGTTCGGCTTTTGAGTCACATAAAGTATGTGTGTTAATTTTGACGCCACTACCTCTGCATGCTGTCATGCAATTTCTTTACCTCTCAGAAATGATTATGACATAAAAGTGAAGTACGTGACGAGTGTGACGTTAGGAAAACATTAGGCAGCATGGAGAGATTCTGTATGGGACCACCCAACCCAAACGAGTACTGTGTGACGTGCTATCCGGCAGTTATTCACCGAGGTAGCCGGCTAGCTCAGTCGGTAGAGCGTCAGACTCTTAATCCTAGGGTCTTGGGTTCGAGCCACACGCTGAGCGTAGCGGAATTTTGTTCCGCTGCAGATGTAAATTACCGTTTTTCTGATTAAGGAGATGTAATGGAAATAGCAACTTTAAACTTTGCCTACCTCTGTCAGTCACAAGGAAACTGTATTTTAATGTGAAGATGATTTTGTAGACATGTGTGGAAGACATGTTCTGAAATGCAAGTGTTGTTGTTTTGAGAGCACATCGGTTACGTGTCAGATGTGTAGCCAAGCAGTAATGGTTCGCCATAGCTGCAAATATTAGCCGGTAATATGAAGTGTTGTCAGCTGAAGTCTGATGATGCAGACGACCGTAAGGACGAAGAACCCAAGAGTACCGCTAGGCCGCGCCTCTTTAGCTCCGTGGTAGAGCACTGCTCTAATAAACCAGGCATCGGACGTTCCATCCACACAGAAGAAAGATGAATTTTGGAAATCAGTTGCGCGTCGTGGCCGTATAGCAAACAGTATCTGTGATGACGAACAATTAGCGACAGGCGTTTTTTTTTTTAAGAATTACTCTCAGATGTGATTAAGGCGAATGGCGCAGATAGATCATTTGCCAAAGCGGTACAGCATAAAGTGGGACGAGGCAGTCTGAATTACGTTTTATAGATGTATTTCTCACATATCTCAGAGCCTCTCGCGGTCGTCGTCGTCGTCGTCGTCGCCGCCGCCGCTTCTGCAGAACTAGCAAATGGCCATCGTAGCAAATGCGGCGAGGGACGCCCTGCCTTCGATTCCGAATGCACAAAGTGTGTGGTCTTGTTTCTCAGTCTATATTTGGTCGGTCTCGTAAGAGGTTGAATGTAACGAATGGGTGGGAAAGAGCAAGGGGCAGCGGCTGTGTAAAACGAAAACACAAATCCTCAGGGGTGTGAGCGTTTCGAGACGAGTCGTATACATGATGTAGTTGGTCGTCAGTGACCATGTAGCCTAATGGATAAGGCGTCGGACTTCGGATCTGATGATTACAGGTTCGAATGTTGTCACGCTCGTTTTTTTCCAGTTCTGAAAATGAAACATACCGTTTTAATGTAGCAATTGAGCAGTACGAAACCGTCTGAATATTGCTGTTGACCATTTTTTGCTTCGAAATGCTCTTGAGCTTGAAACAGACACAACAAGACCGGTGTTAACTAGCGAAATGGTCGGCAGAGTGCCGACACCGCGAGTTTTGACTGGCACTTGCACATCTAAAACAATGTCGGAAAGTAACTCGTTCGGCTTTTGAGTCACATAAAGTATGTGTGTTAATTTTGACGCCACTACCTCTGCATGCTGTCATGCAATTTCTTTACCTCTCAGAAATGATTATGACATAAAAGTGAAGTACGTGACGAGTGTGACGTTAGGAAAACATTAGGCAGCATGGAGAGATTCTGTATGGGACCACCCAACCCAAACGAGTACTGTGTGACGTGCTATCCGGCAGTTATTCACCGAGGTAGCCGGCTAGCTCAGTCGGTAGAGCGTCAGACTCTTAATCCTAGGGTCTTGGGTTCGAGCCACACGCTGAGCGTAGCGGAATTTTGTTCCGCTGCAGATGTAAATTACCGTTTTTCTGATTAAGGAGATGTAATGGAAATAGCAACTTTAAACTTTGCCTACCTCTGTCAGTCACAAGGAAACTGTATTTTAATGTGAAGATGATTTTGTAGACATGTGTGGAAGACATGTTCTGAAATGCAAGTGTTGTTGTTTTGAGAGCACATCGGTTACGTGTCAGATGTGTAGCCAAGCAGTAATGGTTCGCCATAGCTGCAAATATTAGCCGGTAATATGAAGTGTTGTCAGCTGAAGTCTGATGATGCAGACGACCGTAAGGACGAAGAACCCAAGAGTACCGCTAGGCCGCGCCTCTTTAGCTCCGTGGTAGAGCACTGCTCTAATAAACCAGGCATCGGACGTTCCATCCACACAGAAGAAAGATGAATTTTGGAAATCAGTTGCGCGTCGTGGCCGTATAGCAAACAGTATCTGTGATGACGAACAATTAGCGACAGGCGTTTTTTTTTTAAGAATTACTCTCAGATGTGATTAAGGCGAATGGCGCAGATAAAGCATTTGCCAAAGCGGTACAGCATAAAGTGGGTCGAGGCAGTCTTAATTACATTTTATAGACGTATTTCTCACATATCTCAGAGCCTCTCGCGGTCGTCGTCGTCGTCGTCGTCGTCGTCGTCGCCGCCGCCGCCGCTTCTGCAGAAGTAGCAAATGGCCATCGTAGCAAATGTTCGACGGACGCCCTGCCTAAGATTCCGAATGCACAAAGTGTGTGGTCTTGTTTCTCAGTCTATATTTGGTCGGTCTCGTAAGAGGTTGAATGTAACGAATGGGTGGGGAAGAGTAAGGGGCAGCTGCTTTGTAAAACGAAAACACAAATCCTCAGGGGTGTGAGCGTTTCGAGATGAGTCGTATACATGATATAGTTGGTCGTCAGTGACCATGTGGCCTAATGGATAAGGCGTCGGGCTTCGGATCTGATGCTTACAGGTTCGAATGTTGTCACGCTCGTTTTTTTCCAGTTCTGAAAAAGAAACATACCGTTTTAATGTAGCAATTGAGCAGTACGAAACCGTCTGAATGTTGCTGTTGACCATTTTTTGCTTCGAAATGCTCTTGAGCTTGAAACA
Source organism: Schistocerca gregaria (assembly GCF_023897955.1). Taxonomy (NCBI): domain Eukaryota; kingdom Metazoa; phylum Arthropoda; class Insecta; order Orthoptera; family Acrididae; genus Schistocerca; species Schistocerca gregaria. Next base: position 6,235,188 of record NC_064926.1, read on the forward strand.
CACACAACAAGACCGGTGTTAACTAGCGAAATGGTCGGCAGAGTGCCGACACCGCGAGTTTTGACTGGCACTTGCACATCTAAAACAACGTCGGAGAGTAACTCGTTCGGCTTTTGAGTCAGATAAAGTATGTGTGTTAATTTTGACGCCACTAGCTCTGCATGCTGTCATGCAATTTCTTTACCTCTCAGAAATGATTATGACATAAAAGTGAAGTACGTGACGAGTGTGACGTTAGGAAAACATTAGGCAGCATGGAGAGATTCTGTATGGGACCACCCAACCCAAACGAGTACTGTGTGACGTGCTATCCGGCAGTTATTCACCGAGGTAGCCGGCTAGCTCAGTCGGTAGAGCGTAAGACTCTTAATCCTAGGGTCTTGGGTTCGAGCCGCACGCTGGGCGGAGCGGAATTTTGTTCCGCTGCAGATGTAATTACCGTTTTTCTGATTAAGGAGATGTAATGGAAATAGCAACTTTAAACTTTGCCTACGTCTCTGTCAGTCACAAGGAAACTGTATTTGAATGTGAAGGTGATTTTGTAGACATGTGTGGAAGACATGTTCTGAAATGCAAGTGTTGTTGTTTGGAGAGCACATCGGTTACGTGTCAGATGTGTAGCCAAGCAGTAATGGGTCGCCATAGCTGCAAATATTAGCCGGTAATATGAAGTGTTGTCAGCTGAAGTCTGATGATGCAGACGACCGTAAGGACGAAGTACCCAAGAGTACCGCTAGGCCGCGCCTCTTTAGCTCAGTGGTAGAGCACTGCTCTAATAAACCAGGCATCGGAAGTTCCATCCTCACAGGAGAAAGATGAATTTTGGAAATCAGTTGCGCGTCGTGGCCGTATAGCAAACAGTATCTGTGATGACGAACAATTAGCGACAGGCGTTTTTTTTAAGAATTACTCTCAGATGTGATTAAGGCGAATGGCGCAGATAAAGCATTTGCCATAGCGGTACAGCATAAAGTGGGACGAGGCAGTCTGAATTACATTTTATAGATGTATTTCTCACATATCTCAGAGCCTCTCGCGGTCGTCGTCGTCGTCGTCGTCGCCGCCGCCGCTTCTGCAGAAGTAGCAAATGGCCATCGTAGCAAATGCGGCGAGGGACGCCCGGCCTTCGATTCCGAATGCACAAAGTGTGTGGTCTTGTTTCTCAGTCTATATTTGGTCTGTCTCGTAAGAGGTTGAATGTAACGAATGGGTGGGAAAGAGCAAGGGTCAGCGGCTTTGTAAAACGAAAACACAAATCCTCTGGGGTGTGAGAGTTTCGAGATGAGTCGTATACATGATATATTTGGTCGTCAGTGACCATGTGGACTAATGGATAAGGTGTCGGACTACGGATCTGATGATTACAGGTTCGATTGTTGTCACGCTCGTTTTTTTCCAGTTCTGAAAAAGAAACATACCGTTTTAATGTAGCAATTGAGCAGTACGAAACCGTCTGAATGTTGCTGTTGACCATTTTTTGCTTGGAAATGCTCTTGAGCTTGAAACACACACAACAAGACCGGTGTTAACTAGCGAAATGGTCGGCAGAGTGCCGACACCGCGAGTTTTGACTGGCACTTGCACATCTCAAACAACGTCGGAAAGTAACTCGTTCGGCTTTTGAGTCACATAAAGTATGTGTGTTAATTTTGACGCCACTAGCTCTGCATGCTGTCATGCAATTTCTTTACCTCTCAGAAATGATTATGACATAAAAGTGAAGTACGTGACGAGTGTGAGGTTAGGAAAACATTAGGCAGCATGGAGAGATTCTGTATGGGACCACCCAACCCAAACGAGTACTGTGTGACGTGCTATCCGGCAGGTATTCACCGAGGTAGCCGGCTAGCTCAGTCGGTGGTGCAGAGCAGACTGCACCACAACTGCGTGAACAGGCGAAGCAAATAGGGGGCAAAATACGTCAATCTGCATCTGAGAACTTGCAGTGCAATCAGCAGTCTTCTAACAAAGACCCTGTGTCCTTGGATAGTACCTCCAGTTCTGCCAGTTTGCCCTCCGATGACGTAGCAATTACCCGAACCGAAGATAAAAATCACCAGCAAACACCTGAATATAGTGCACCACTTAATGACGAACCGATGACAGGGCTGTCGAATCCGTGGGCAGACGATGTCGACGACACTTCAAAGGAGGACGAAATTATGGACACCACAGGAACCGTTACAGTCACCACGATGGCCACACCACGCGATGACGTCGTCTTGAATGTCATCGCCGCGACGGATACTGTCCCAGACACGGAGAAGCCGACTGATCCCTTCCCAAGTCATGAATATTTCTAGTCTGAACGGTTTTACTGACTTGTGTCCACATGTCTCTCGGGTCAGATTTCTTAATGTTTTTTCGAAATGATATGTTGCCAGAGTTTTTCCTAATTACACTCCCGTCTTGGCTAACGTAGTTCCGTTGCAGGCCTATAAGATCGCTACGCTGAACATCAATAAAATTTGTAGCCCATTTAATTTACAAAACTTAAAAGATTTCCTGTATGCAGCTGATGTGGACATTTTGTTTTTACAAGAAGTAACAAACATCGAACTTGACTTCATACAGGGGTATAATGCTATAGTCAATCCTGGAATTGAATGTGATTTGGGTACCGCATTTCTTTTCAAAGAGGGCGTCGTCATTACAGACGTAACAAAACTGCCTAACGGCAGAGGCATTGCCGGCACGCTTTATAACACCAGGATTATTAATGTCTATGCCCCATCTGGTTCTACCAATCGGTGCCAACGAGCACAGTTTTTTAAGGAGGGAATTGTTCCTTTGTTTGGTGTACACTGCACCCATACCATCCTTGGAGGCGACTTTAACAGTGTCATACATGCCAAAGACCAAACTCCGAACTACAACAAATCGCCGGACCTGGAACGTATCGTCACCGACCTCCGTTTAACTGATTCGTGGGAGCAAAAGCACGGCGCGGCACCCGGCTTTACCCACCTCACTAATCACTCAGCGAGCCGGTTGGATCGAATATATGTCTCGCCCAATCTGAAACACCGCATCCTGCAGTCTGAAGTTTGGCCAACCGTTTTTTCGGACCACGCTGCATATATATGCACATTAAATTTGGAACGACAAGGAACCTATCGATATAAAGGGCCATGGAAACTTAATGTTTCACACTTAAAAGATCCTGCCTGTCGAGAAGCCTTTCTCACCACTTGGAGAGCCTGCGAGACCAAACTCAGCTCTTACCACTCGACCTTGGATTGGTGGCTCAAATGCGCCAAACCTCAGATCCGGAGATATTTCATCAACTACTCCCGGGAGAAGAGCTTTTGGCGGAAAAGAACGATAGAATTTTACTTTCATTGTCTCCGAGAACTCTACCTGCAAGGTGCTACAGCTATTGGGAACCATGGGAGAATTAAAAAATTCCAGGCAAAAATACTGACATTAAGGCGACAACAGCTTGAAGGATACCAGATAAGGTCAAGAGCAGAGACTGTGGCGCAAAAAGAAGCCACTTCGATATATCATGTGATTCGTGAAACTAAACGAGGATTCCGCAAAATACTGACGGAGCTTAAAACTGATAATGGAACCACCTTGACAATGCACAACGACATAAAAGCAGAAATACTAACCCATTTCGACAACTTGTTTTCACATAAAGAGGTAGACGAAAAAGCACAGGACGATTTACTGACCCACCTGCAAGGACGCGTTGGTAACGCGTACGCAGAAGCTCTAATAGCGGAGGCGACCGAAGACGATGTACACTATGCTGTCTATCAAAGTGCAAAAAATAAATCCCCTGGAGCTGACGGCATACCAGCAGAATTTTATCAAGTCTTCTGGGAACATATAAAACATAGAATTACATGCATCTGTAATGAACTTCTGAACCTCAATAAGGAGATACCGAAAGATTTTCGTGAAGGTATGATAGTGTTAATCGCAAAAAAATCGGCTGGCAAGAAAATTGGAAATTTGAGACCAATCACTCTGCTGAACAGTGACTATAAAATTTTTTCGCGGCTCTTAGCCCACAGACTTAAAAATGTAATGGCCAGCGTCACCGGCCCATATCAGTCTAGCGTGGGCAAAGATAGGAAAATTCAGCAGACGCTGTCCGACTACCGCGACATAATTTCAATAGCAGAAGTATGTCGACTAAAATGTGCCATCGTGTCGTTAGATTTCGATAAAGCCTTCGACAGGATCAGCCACTCCTACCTCCTGAAAACGATGGGTGCAATAGGTTTTCCGCCGAGATTCGTCGACCTCATACGACGTTTGGTAACGAATAACTCCTCCAGAATCATCATAAATGGAGAGCCTAGCCGGCCAGTCGAGATCGCATGTTCCGTCAGGCAAGGTTGTCCGTTGTCCATGGCACTTTTTGCCATGGCCATCGAACCTTTGCTCGCTACCTTGACTCAGTGGTTACAAGGATTGCAAATACGAGGAAACAAAATAATATGTAAAGCTTATGCGGACGATGTTGGGTTTCTCGTTATGAATGTAGCGGAAGTCGAGACGGCAATGCACATAATAGAAAAATATGAACGAGCGTCAGCCGCGAGGTTAAACAAAACCAAGTCCGGCATATTCAATATCGGATGTGGCATTGGCATGCGCACACACGGTCAGTTACGTGAGCTAACAGCCTTGATGTGTCTCGGCATTGATTTCCGAAAAAATATACGTCAAACTATTGCGGCCAACTATAGACAAGTACTAACTACCATACGAGCTAGTGTACGGACACATAGTATTCGACAATGAAATGAAATTCAGAGAGTGTCTTTAGCGAACGTCTCTATTACTTCCAAAGTCAATTATGTCGCCCAGATACTGCCAATACCCGCCGGCATCGCCAAACAAATTATGTCAGCAATAGGCTATTTTGTGAGCCGTGGCCACATATTTAAAATCCAGTATGACACTCTGACGCTCGCCACTAATAATGGCGGCTTAAACTTAACGAATGTTACTAAAAAGTCGCAGGCTCTGTACATCTCCAATACATTTCAACAATGGAGACAATCCGGCAGCTGTATCGCCGCGCACTTGCTATCTGAAATAGCTCCAGATGACCTCTCTCCACCCATTAATGTGCAGCACATACCGAGCGGACTTTACCATTTACGATGGTTTTTAATAGAATATAGCTACCTACGTTCAAGAATTCCGGAAAAAGACATGACAAACGTAAAAGAAATATATGGCAAATTGATGGGAGAAAAGAAGAACAACAAAATAGAACAAAACTATCCATGTTCTAACTGGAAAGTGATATGGGCAAATATTCATAACCGTAACTTAGCTACTCATCTGAAAGCAACACGGTACTTTGTTGTAAATAGGAAAGTTGCAACAAACTCGAAACTTCATTCGATCCACTTAGCGGATTCGCCTTTGTGTGCAACGTGTAGTTTAATTGATAACGAAGAACATCGTTTCGTGTGCGACAAGGTTAAAGATATCTGGCTGAATGTCCGACGAAAGCTGGCACTCATCCTTCGAACGTCACCTAACGCTATAACGCCTGCGGACTTTTTGACACCGGATGATGTACCCTTTCCTAACACGAAACGCAACGCAGTCAATTGGCTGAAAGCGGCAACGGTCCATTACCTCTTCACGAAGGAAGAGAAAAGCCAAGAGGATTTTTGGATCTCTCTGCTAACTGAGCATCACATGTTACTGAAGACTAGTAAATATAAAGAAACATACGCAAATTTTTTAATCAAGACCTTGATGTAAAAGAATTAACAAGAAATATCTGCGGACACAGAAGACAAACGTAAGAGAGTGTTCACCACTACTAACTTACTTAACAATCGTGAAAAAAAAAAATAAAAAAATTATTTTAGTTTTTACCGGAATTGCCGTTCTTTTAGTTCAACGTTTATTAATTTATTTTTCAAGAAGCCATTATAAATAGTTGCTTCTCACCGAATATGGTTTGTTTTTTAAGCATTTTCAGAGAGAAGAGGCAGTTTCGAAATGCCCTCGGACGTTTCTTTGTCAAGGAAGACTATTTGCTTTAAGTGTGACAACAAAAAACAGCGATGAAGAAGGAAACAAACTGAACATAACTTCTGTTTCTACCTACTGAAGTCTTCATTCTTTTTTCACATTATCAATAAGCCCAAAGAAGGGGTACATTAGTTTCTCCACAATAAAGGGATTAACTTCGTCTCATCAGTTTATGGTAATGTACATGGCGTGAGAAGCCGACGCCGATGAAGGCGAATTATGGAGAGCGCAAGGATGGGCTAAAAGGGGTGATGGGAGGCCCTAAAAAAAAAAGAAAAAAAAATAAAAAAAAAAAGTCGGTAGAGCGTCAGATTCTTAATCCTAGGGTCGTGGGTTCGAGCCACACGCTGGGGGAAGCGGAATTTTGTTCCGCTGCAGATGTAAATTCCCGTTTTTCTGATTAAGGAGATGTAATGGAAATAGCAACTTTAAACTTTGCCTACGTCTCTGTCAGTCACAAGGAAACTGTAATTGAATGTGAAGGTGATTTTGTAGACATGTGTGGAAGACATGTTCTGAAATGCAAGTGTTGTTGTTTGGAGAGCACATCGGTTACGTGTCAGATGTGTAGCCAAGCAGTAATGGGTCGCCATAGCTGCAAATATTAGCCGGTAATATGAAGTGTTGTCAGCTGAAGTCTGATGATGCAGACGACCGTAAGGACGAAGTACCCAAGAGTACCGCTAGGCCGCGCCTCTTTAGCTTAGTGGTAGAGCACTGCTCTAATAAACCAGGCATCGGACGTTCCATCCACACAGGAGAAAGATGAATTTTGGAAATCAGTTGCGCGTCGTGGCCGTATAGCAAACAGTATCTGTGATGACGAACAATTAGCGACAGGCGTTTTTTTTAAGAATTACTCTCAGATGTGATTAAGGCGAATGGCGCAGATAAAGCATTTGCCAAAGCGGTACAGCATAAAGTGGGACGAGGCAGTCTGAATTACATTTTATAGATGTATTTCTCACATATCTCAGAGCCTCTCGCGGTCGTCGTCGTCGTCGTCGTCGTCGTCGTCGTCGTCGTCGCCGCCGCTTCTGCAGAACTACCAAATGGCCATCGTAGCAAATGCGGCGAGGGACGCCCTGCCTTCGATTCCGAATGCACAAAGGCTGTGGTCTTGTTTCTCAGTCTATATTTGGTCGGTCTCGTAAGAGGTTGAATGTAACGAATGGGTGGGAAAGAGCAAGGGGCAGCGGCTGTGTAAAACGAAAACACAAATCCTCAGGGGTGTGAGGGTTTCGAGACGAGTCGTATACATGATATAGTTGGTCGTCAGTGACCATGTGGCCTAATGGATAAGGCGTCGGACTTCGGATCTGATGATTACAGGTTCGAATGTTGTCACGCTCGTTTTTTTCCAGTTCTGAAAAAGAAACATACCGTTTTAATGTAGCAATTGAGCAGTACGAAACCGTCTGAATGTTGCTGTTGACCATTTTTTGCTTCGAAATGCTCTTGAGCTTGAAACACACACAACAAGACCGGTGTGAACTAGCGAAATGGTCCTCAGAGTGCCGACACCGCGAGTTTTGACTGGCACTTGCACATCTAAAACAATGTCGGAAAGTAACTCGTTCGGCCTTTGAGTCACATAAAGTATGTGTGTTAATTTTGACGCCACTAGCTCTGCATGCTGTCATGCAATTTCTTTACCTCTCAGAAATGATTATGACATAAAAGTGAAGTACGTGACGAGTGTGACGTTAGGAAAACATTAGGCAGCATGGAGAGATTCTGTATGGGACCACCAAACCCAAACGAGTACTGTGTGACGTGCTATCCGGCAGGTATTCACCGAGGTAGCCGGCTAGCTCAGTCGGTAGAGCGTCAGACTCTTAATCCTAGGGTCTTGGGTTCGAGCCACACGCTGGGCGTAGCGGAATTTTGTTCCGCTGCAGATGTAAATTACCGTTTTTCTGATTAAGGAGATGTAATGGAAATAGCAACTTTAAACTTTGCCTATGTCTCTGTCAGTCACAAGGAAACTCTATTTGAATGTGAAGGTGATTTTGTAGACATGTGTGGAAGACATGTTCTGAAATGCAAGTGTTGTTGTTTGGAGAGCACATCGGTTACGTGTCAGATGTGTAGCCAAGCAGTAATGGGTCGCCATAGCTGCAAATATTAGCCGGTAATATGAAGTGTTGTCAGCTGAAGTCTGATGATGCAGACGACCGTAAATACGAAGTACCCAAGAGTACCGCTAGGCCGCGCCTCTTTAGATCAGTGGTAGAGCACTGCTCTAATAAACCAGGCATCGGAAGTTCCATCCACACAGGAGAAAGATGAATTTTGGAAATCAGTTGCGCGTCGTGGCCGTATAGCAAACAGTATCTGTGATGACGAACAATTAGCGACAGGCGTTTTTTTTAAGAATTACTCTCAGATGTGATTAAGGCGAATGGCGCAGATAAAGCATTTGCCAAAGCGGTACAGCGTAAAGTGGGACGAGGCAGTCTGAATTACATTTTATAGATGTATTTCTCACGTATCTCAGAGCCTCTCGCGGTCGTCGTTGTCGTCGTCGTCGTCGTCGTCGTCGTCGCCGCCGCCGCCGCCGCCGCTTCTGCAGAAGTAGCAAATGGCCATCGTAGCAAATGCGGCGAGGGACGCCCTGCCTTCGATTCCGAATGCACAAAGTGTGTGGTCTTGTTTCTCAGTCTATATTTGGTCGGTCTCGTAAGAGGTTGAAAGTAACGAATGGGTGGGAAAGAGCAAGGGGCAGCGGCTGTGTAAAACGAAAACACCAATCCTCAGGGGTGTGAGCGTTTCGAGATGAGTCGTATACATGATATAGTTGGTCGTCAGTGACCATGTGGCCAAATGGATAAGGAGTCGGACTTCGGATCTGATGATTACGGGTTCGAATGTTGTCACGCTCGTTTTTTTCCAGTTCTGAAAAAAAGAAACATACCGTTTTAATGTAGCAATTGAGCAGTATGAAACCGTCTGAATGTTGCTGTTGACCATTTTTTGCTTGGAAGTGCTCTTGAGCTTGAAACACACACAACAAGACCGGTGTTAACTAGTGACATGGTCGGCAGAGTGCCGACACCGCGAGTTTTGACTGGCACTTGCACATCTAAAACAACGTCGGAAAGTAACTCGTTCGGCTTTTGAGTCACATACAGTATGTGTGTTAATTTTGACGCCACTAGGTCTGCATGCTGTCATGCAATTTCTTTACCTCTCAGAAATGATTATGACATAAAAGTAAAGTACGTGACGAGTGTGACGTTAGGAAAACATTAGGCAGCATGGAGAGATTCTGTATGGGACCACCCAACCCAAACGAGTACTGTGTGACGTGCTATCCGGCAGGTATTCACCGAGGTAGCCGGCTAGCTCAGTCGGTAGAGCGTCAGACTCTTAATCCTAGGTTCGTGGGATCGAGCCACACGCTGGGCGGAACGGAATTTTGTTCCGCTGCAGATGTAAATTACCGTTTTTCTGATTAAGGAGATGTAATGGAAATAGCAACTTTAAACTTTGCCTACGTCTCTGTCAGTCACAAGGAAACTGTATTCGAATGAGAAGGTGATTTTGTAGACATGTGTGGAAGACATGTTCTGAAATGCAAGTGTTGTTGTTTGGAGAGCACATCGGTTACGTGTCAGATGTGTAGCCAAGCAGTAATGGGTCGCCATAGCTGCAAATATTAGCCGGTAATATGAAGTGTTGTCAGCTGAAGTCTGATGATGCAGACGACCGTAAGGACGAAGTACCCGAGAGTGCTGCTTGGCCGCGCCTCTTTAGCTCAGTGGTAGAGCACTGCTGTAATAAACCAGGCATCGGACGTTCCATCCACACAGGAGAAAGATGAATTTTGGAAATCAGTTGCGCGTCGTGGCCGTATAGCAAACAGTATCTGTGATGACGAACAATTAGCGACAGGTTTTTTTTTTTTAAGGATTACTCTCAGATGTGATTAAGGCGAATGGCGCAGATAGATCATTTGCCAAAGCGGTACAGCATAAAGTGGGACGAGGCAGTCTGAATTACGTTTTATAGATGTATTTCTCACATATCTCAGAGCCTCTCGCGGTCGTCGTCGTCGTCGTCGTCGCCGCCGCCGCTTCTGCAGAACTAGCAAATGGCCATCGTAGCAAATGCGGCGAGGGACGCCCTGCCTTCGATTCCGAATGCACAAAGTGTGTGGTCTTGTTTCTCAGTCTATATTTGGTCGGTCTCGTAAGAGGTTGAATGTAACGAATGGGTGTGAAAGAGCAAGGGGCAGCGGCTGTGTAAAACGAAAACACAAATCCTCAGGGGTGTGAGCGTTTCGAGACGAGTCGTATACATGATATAGTTGGTCGTCAGTGACCATGTAGCCTAATGGATAAGGCGTCGGACTTCGGATCTGATGATTACAGGTTCGAATGTTGTCACGCTCGTTTTTTTCCAGTTCTGAAAAAGAAACATACCGTTTTAATGTAGCAATTGAGCAGTACGAAACCGTCTGAATATTGCTGTTGACCATTTTTTGCTTCGAAATGCTCTTGAGCTTGAAACAGACACAACAAGACCGGTGTTAACTAGCGAAATGGTCGGCAGAGTGCCGACACCGCGAGTTTTGACTGGCACTTGCACATCTAAAACAATGTCGGAAAGTAACTCGTTCGGCTTTTGAGTCACATAAAGTATGTGTGTTAATTTTGACGCCACTACCTCTGCATGCTGTCATGCAATTTCTTTACCTCTCAGAAATGATTATGACATAAAAGTGAAGTACGTGACGAGTGTGACGTTAGGAAAACATTAGGCAGCATGGAGAGATTCTGTATGGGACCACCCAACCCAAACGAGTACTGTGTGACGTGCTATCCGGCAGTTATTCACCGAGGTAGCCGGCTAGCTCAGTCGGTAGAGCGTCAGACTCTTAATCCTAGGGTCTTGGGTTCGAGCCACACGCTGAGCGTAGCGGAATTTTGTTCCGCTGCAGATGTAAATTACCGTTTTTCTGATTAAGGAGATGTAATGGAAATAGCAACTTTAAACTTTGCCTACCTCTGTCAGTCACAAGGAAACTGTATTTTAATGTGAAGATGATTTTGTAGACATGTGTGGAAGACATGTTCTGAAATGCAAGTGTTGTTGTTTTGAGAGCACATCGGTTACGTGTCAGATGTGTAGCCAAGCAGTAATGGTTCGCCATAGCTGCAAATATTAGCCGGTAATATGAAGTGTTGTCAGCTGAAGTCTGATGATGCAGACGACCGTAAGGACGAAGTACCCAAGAGTACCGCTAGGCCGCGCCTCTTTAGCTCCCAGGTAGAGCACTGCTCTAATAAACCAGGCATCGGACGTTCCATCCACACAGAAGAAAGATGAATTTTGGAAATCAGTTGCGCGTCGTGGCCGTATAGCAAACAGTATCTGTGATGACGAACAATTAGCGACAGGCGTTTTTTTTTTAAGAATTACTCTCAGATGTGATTAAGGCGAATGGCGCAGATAAAGCATTTGCCAAAGCGGTACAGCATAAAGTGGGTCGAGGCAGTCTTAATTACATTTTATAGACGTATTTCTCACATATCTCAGAGCCTCTCGCGGTCGTCGTCGTCGTCGTCGTCGTCGTCGTCGCCGCCGCCGCTTCTGCAGAAGTAGCAAATGGCCATCGTAGCAAATGTTCGACGGACGCCCTGCCTAAGATTCCGAATGCACAAAGTGTGTGGTCTTGTTTCTCAGTCTATATTTGGTCAGTCTCGTAAGAGGTTGAATGTAACGAATGGGTGGGAAAGAGCAAGGGGCAGCGGCTGTGTAAAACGAAAACACAAATCCTCAGGGGTGTGAGCGTTTCGAGACGAGTCGTATACATGATATAGTTGGTCGTCAGTGACCATGTGGCCTAATGGATAAGGCGTCGGACTTCGGATCAGATGATTACAGGTTCGAATGTTGTCACGCTCGTTTTTTTCCAGTTCTGAAAAAGAAACATACCGTTTTAATGTAGCAATTGAGCAGTACGAAACCGTCTGAATGTTGCTGTTGACCATTTTTTGCTTCGAAATGCTCTTGAGCTTGAAACGCACGCAACAAGACCGGTGTTAACTAGCGAAATGGTCGGCAGAGTGCCGACACCGCGAGTTTTGACTGGCACTTGCACATCTAAAACAACGTCGGAAAGTAACTCGTTCGGCTTTTGAGTCACATAAAGTATGTGTGTTAATTTTGACGCCACTAGCTCTGCATGCTGTCATGCAATTTCTTTACCTCTCAGAAATGATTATGACATAAAAGTGAAGTACGTGACGAGTGTGACGTTAGGAAAACATTAGGCAGCATGGAGAGATTCTGTATGGGACCACCCAACCCAAACGAGTACTGTGTGACGTGGTATCCGGCAGTTATTCACCGAGGTAGCCGGCTAGCTCAGTCGGTAGAGCGTCAGACTCTTAATCCTAGGGTCTTGGGTTCGAGCCACACGCTGAGCGTAGCGGAATTTTGTTCCGCTGCAGATGTAAATTACCGTTTTTCTGATTAAGGAGATGTAATGGAAATAGCAACTTTAAACTTTGCCTACCTCTGTCAGTCACAAGGAAACTGTATTTTAATGTGAAGATGATTTTGTAGACATGTGTGGAAGACATGTTCTGAAATGCAAGTGTTGTTGTTTTGAGAGCACATCGGTTACGTGTCAGATGTGTAGCCAAGCAGTAATGGTTCGCCATAGCTGCAAATATTAGCCGGTAATATGAAGTGTTGTCAGCTGAAGTCTGATGATGCAGACGACCGTAAGGACGAAGTACCCAAGAGTACCGCTAGGCCGCGCCTCTTTAGCTCCGTGGTAGAGCACTGCTCTAATAAACCAGGCATCGGACGTTCCATCCACACAGAAGAAAGATGAATTTTGGAAATCAGTTGCGCGTCGTGGCCGTATAGCAAACAGTATCTGTGATGACGAACAATTAGCGACAGGCGTTTTTTTTTTAAGAATTACTCTCAGATGTGATTAAGGCGAATGGCGCAGATAAAGCATTTGCCAAAGCGGTACAGCATAAAGTGGGTCGAGGCAGCCTTAATTACATTTTATAGACGTATTTCTCACATATCTCAGAGCCTCTCGCGTCGTCGTCGTCGTCGTCGTCGTCGTCGTCGTCGTCGCCGCCGCCGCCGCTTCTGCAGAAGTAGCAAATGGCCATCGTAGCAAATGTTCGACGGACGCCCTGCCTAAGATTCCGAATGCACAAAGTGTGTGGTCTTGTTTCTCAGTCTATATTTGGTCGGTCTCGTAAGAGGTTGAATGTAACGAATGGGTGGGAAAGAGCAAGGGGCAGCGGCTGTGTAAAACGAAAACACAAATCCTCAGGGGTGTGAGCGTTTCGAGACGAGTCGTATACATGATATAGTTGGTCGTCAGTGACCATGTAGCCTAATGGATAAGGCGTCGGACTTCGGATCTGATGATTACAGGTTCGAATGTTGTCACGCTCGTTTTTTTCCAGTTCTGAAAAAGAAACATACCGTTTTAATGTAGCAATTGAGCAGTACGAAACCGTCTGAATATTGCTGTTGACCATTTTTTGCTTCGAAATGCTCTTGAGCTTGAAACAGACACAACAAGACCGGTGTTAACTAGCGAAATGGTCGGCAGAGTGCCGACACCGCGAGTTTTGACTGGCACTTGCACATCTAAAACAATGTCGGAAAGTAACTCGTTCGGCTTTTGAGTCACATAAAGTATGTGTGTTAATTTTGACGCCACTACCTCTGCATGCTGTCATGCAATTTCTTTACCTCTCAGAAATGATTATGACATAAAAGTGAAGTACGTGACGAGTGTGACGTTAGGAAAACATTAGGCAGCATGGAGAGATTCTGTATGGGACCACCCAACCCAAACGAGTACTGTGTGACGTGCTATCCGGCAGTTATTCACCGAGGTAGCCGGCTAGCTCAGTCGGTAGAGCGTCAGACTCTTAATCCTAGGGTCTTGGGTTCGAGCCACACGCTGAGCGTAGCGGAATTTTGTTCCGCTGCAGATGTAAATTACCGTTTTTCTGATTAAGGAGATGTAATGGAAATAGCAACTTTAAACTTTGCCTACCTCTGTCAGTCACAAGGAAACTGTATTTTAATGTGAAGATGATTTTGTAGACATGTGTGGAAGACATGTTCTGAAATGCAAGTGTTGTTGTTTTGAGAGCACATCGGTTACGTGTCAGATGTGTAGCCAAGCAGTAATGGTTCGCCATAGCTGCAAATATTAGCCGGTAATATGAAGTGTTGTCAGCTGAAGTCTGATGATGCAGACGACCGTAAGGACGAAGTACCCAAGAGTACCGCTAGGCCGCGCCTCTTTAGCTCCCAGGTAGAGCACTGCTCTAATAAACCAGGCATCGGACGTTCCATCCACACAGAAGAAAGATGAATTTTGGAAATCAGTTGCGCGTCGTGGCCGTATAGCAAACAGTATCTGTGATGACGAACAATTAGCGACAGGCGTTTTTTTTTTTAAGAATTACTCTCAGATGTGATTAAGGCGAATGGCGCAGATAAAGCATTTGCCAAAGCGGTACAGCATAAAGTGGGTCGAGGCAGTCTTAATTACATTTTATAGACGTATTTCTCACATATCTCAGAGCCTCTCGCGGTCGTCGTCGTCGTCGTCGTCGTCGTCGCCGCCGCCGCCGCTTCTGCAGAAGTAGCAAATGGCCATCGTAGCAAATGTTCGACGGACGCCCTGCCTAAGATTCCGAATGCACAAAGTGTGTGGTCTTGTTTCTCAGTCTATATTTGGTCAGTCTCGTAAGAGGTTGAATGTAACGAATGGGTGGGAAAGAGCAAGGGGCAGCGGCTGTGTAAAACGAAAACACAAATCCTCAGGGGTGTGAGCGTTTCGAGACGAGTCGTATACATGATATAGTTGGTCGTCAGTGACCATGTGGCCTAATGGATAAGGCGTCGGACTTCGGATCAGATGATTACAGGTTCGAATGTTGTCACGCTCGTTTTTTTCCAGTTCTGAAAAAGAAACATACCGTTTTAATGTAGCAATTGAGCAGTACGAAACCGTCTGAATGTTGCTGTTGACCATTTTTTGCTTCGAAATGCTCTTGAGCTTGAAACGCACGCAACAAGACCGGTGTTAACTAGCGAAATGGTCGGCAGAGTGCCGACACCGCGAGTTTTGACTGGCACTTGCACATCTAAAACAACGTCGGAAAGTAACTCGTTCGGCTTTTGAGTCACATAAAGTATGTGTGTTAATTTTGACGCCACTAGCTCTGCATGCTGTCATGCAATTTCTTTACCTCTCAGAAATGATTATGACATAAAAGTGAAGTACGTGACGAGTGTGACGTTAGGAAAACATTAGGCAGCATGGAGAGATTCTGTATGGGACCACCCAACCCAAACGAGTACTGTGTGACGTGGTATCCGGCAGTTATTCACCGAGGTAGCCGGCTAGCTCAGTCGGTAGAGCGTCAGACTCTTAATCCTAGGGTCTTGGGTTCGAGCCACACGCTGAGCGTAGCGGAATTTTGTTCCGCTGCAGATGTAAATTACCGTTTTTCTGATTAAGGAGATGTAATGGAAATAGCAACTTTAAACTTTGCCTACCTCTGTCAGTCACAAGGAAACTGTATTTTAATGTGAAGATGATTTTGTAGACATGTGTGGAAGACATGTTCTGAAATGCAAGTGTTGTTGTTTTGAGAGCACATCGGTTACGTGTCAGATGTGTAGCCAAGCAGTAATGGTTCGCCATAGCTGCAAATATTAGCCGGTAATATGAAGTGTTGTCAGCTGAAGTCTGATGATGCAGACGACCGTAAGGACGAAGTACCCAAGAGTACCGCTAGGCCGCGCCTCTTTAGCTCCGTGGTAGAGCACTGCTCTAATAAACCAGGCATCGGACGTTCCATCCACACAGAAGAAAGATGAATTTTGGAAATCAGTTGCGCGTCGTGGCCGTATAGCAAACAGTATCTGTGATGACGAACAATTAGCGACAGGCGTTTTTTTTTTAAGAATTACTCTCAGATGTGATTAAGGCGAATGGCGCAGATAAAGCATTTGCCAAAGCGGTACAGCATAAAGTGGGTCGAGGCAGTCTTAATTACATTTTATAGACGTATTTCTCACATATCTCAGAGCCTCTCGCGTCGTCGTCGTCGTCGTCGTCGTCGTCGTCGTCGCCGCCGCCGCCGCTTCTGCAGAAGTAGCAAATGGCCATCGTAGCAAATGTTCGACGGACGCCCTGCCTAAGATTCCGAATGCACAAAGTGTGTGGTCTTGTTTCTCAGTCTATATTTGGTCAGTCTCGTAAGAGGTTGAATGTAACGAATGGGTGGGAAAGAGCAAGGGGCAGCGGCTGTGTAAAACGAAAACACAAATCCTCAGGGGTGTGAGCGTTTCGAGACGAGTCGTATACATGATATAATTGGTCGTCAGTGACCATGTGGCCTAATGGATAAGGCGTCGGACTTCGGATCAGATGATTACAGGTTCGAATGTTGTCACGCTCGTTTTTTTCCAGTTCTGAAAAAGAAACATACCGTTTTAATGTAGCAATTGAGCAGTACGAAACCGTCTGAATGTTGCTGTTGACCATTTTTTGCTTCGAAATGCTCTTGAGCTTGAAACGCACGCAACAAGACCGGTGTTAACTAGCGAAATGGTCGGCAGAGTGCCGACACCGCGAGTTTTGACTGGCACTTGCACATCTAAAACAACGTCGGAAAGTAACTCGTTCGGCTTTTGAGTCACATAAAGTATGTGTGTTAATTTTGACGCCAATAGCTCTGCATGCTGTCATGCAATTTCTTTACCTCTCAGAAATGATTATGACATAAAAGTGAAGTACGTGATGAATGTGACGTTAGGAAAACATTAGGCAGCATGGAGAGATTCTGTATGGGACCACCCAACCCAAACGAGTACTGTGTGACGTGCTATCCGGCAGGTATTCACCGAGGTAGCCGGCTAGGTCCGTCGGTAGAGCGTCAGACTCTTAATCCTAGGGTCGTGGGTTCGAGCCACACGCTGGGCGTAGCGGAATTTTGTTCCGCTGCAGATGTAAATTACCGTTTTTCTGATTAAGGAGATGTAATGGAAATAGCAACTTTAAACTTTGCCTACGTCTCTGTCAGTCACAAGGAAACTGTATTTGAATGTGAAGGTGATTTTGTAGACATGTGTGGAAGACATGTTCTGAAATGCAAGTGTTGTTGTTTGGAGAGCACATCGGTTACGTGTCAGATGTGTAGCCAAGCAGTAATGGGTCGCCATAGCTGCAAATATTAGCCGGTAATATGAAGTGTTGTCAGCTGAAGTCTGATGATGCAGACGACCGTAAATACGAAGTACCCAAGAGTACCACTAGGCCGCGCCTCTTTAGATCAGTGGTAGAGCACTGCTCTAATAAACCAGGCATCGGAAGTTCCATCCACACAGGAGAAAGATGAATTTTGGAAATCAGTTGCGCGTCGTGGCCGTATAGCAAACAGTATCTGTGATGACGAACAATTAGCGACAGGCTTTTTTTTTAAGAATTACTCTCAGATGTGATTAAGGCGAATGGCGCAGATAAAGCATTTGCCAAAGCGGTACAGCGTAAAGTGGGACGAGGCAGTCTGAATTACATTTTATAGATGTATTTCTCACATATCTCAGAGCCTCTCGCGGTCGTCGTCGTCGTCGTCGTCGTCGTCGTCGCCGCCGCCGCTTCTGCAGAAGTAGCAAATGGCCATCGTAGCAAATGCGGCGAGGGACGCCCTGCCTTCGATTCCGAATGCACAAAGTGTGTGGTCTTGTTTCTCAGTCTATATTTGGTCGGTCTCGTAAGAGGTTGAAAGTAACGAATGGGTGGGAAAGAGCAAGGGGCAGCGGCTGTGTAAAACGAAAACACCAATCCTCAGGGGTATGAGCGTTTCGAGATGAGTCGTATACATGATATAGTTGGTCGTCAGTGACCATGTGGCCTAATGGATAAGGAGTCGGACTTCGGATCTGATGATTACGGGTTCGAATGTTGTCACGCTCGTTTTTTTCCAGTTCTGAAAAAGAAACATACCGTTTTAATGTAGCAATTGAGCAGTACGAAACCGTCTGAATGTTGCTGTTGACCATTTTTTGCTTGGAAGTGCTCTTGAGCTTGAAACACACACAACAAGACCGGTGTTAACTAGTGAAATGGTCGGCAGAGTGCCGACACCGCGAGTTTTGACTGGCAGTTGCACATCTAAAACAACGTCGGAAAGTAACTCGTTCGGCTTTTGAGTCACATAAAGTATGTGTGTTAATTTTGACGCCACTAGCTCTGCATGCTGTCATGCAATTTCTTTCCCTCTCAGAAATGATTATGACATAAAAGTAAAGTACGTGACGAGTGTGACGTTAGGAAAACATTAGGCAGCATGGAGAGATTCTGTATGGGACCACCCAACCCAAACGAGTACTGTGTGACGTGCTGTCCGGCAGGTATTCACCGAGGTAGCGGGCTAGCTCAGTCGGTAGAGCGTCAGACTCTTAATCCTAGGTTCGTGGGTTCGAGCCACACGCTGGGCGGAACGGAATTTTGTTCCGCTGCAGATGTAAATTACCGTTTTTCTGATTAAGGAGATGTAATGGAAATAGCAACTTTAAACTTTGCCTACGTCTCTGTCAGTCACAAGGAAACTGTATTTGTATGTGAAGGTGATTTTGTAGACATGTGTGGAAGACATGTTCTGAAATGCAAGTGTTGTTGTTTGGAGAGCACATCGGTTACGTGTCAGATGTGTAGCCAAGCAGTAATGGGTCGCCATAGCTGCAAATATTAGCCGGTAATATGAAGTGTTGTCAGCTGAAGTCTGATGATGCAGACGACCGTAAGGACGAAGTACCCGAGAGTGCTGCTTGGCCGCGCCTCTTTAGCTCAGTGGTAGAGCACTGCTGTAATAAACCAGGCATCGGACGTTCCATCCACACAGGAGAAAGATGAATTTTGGAAATCAGTTGCGCGTCGTGGCCGTATAGCAAACAGTATCTGTGATGACGAACAATTAGCGACAGGGTTTTTTTTTTAAGGATTACTCTCAGATGTGATTAAGGCGAATGGCGCAGATAGATCATTTGCCAAATCGGTACAGCATAAAGTGGGACGAGGCAGTCTGAATTACATTTTATAGATGTATTTCTCACATATCTCAGAGCCTCTCGCGGTCGTCGTCGTCGTCGTCGTCGCCGCCGCCGCTTCTGCAGAAGTAGCAAATGGCCATCGTAGCAAATGCGGCGAGGGACGCCCTGCCTTCGATTCCGAATGCACAAAGTGTGTGGTCTTGTTTCTCAGTCTATATTTGGTCGGTCTCGTAAGAGGTTGAATGTAACGAATGGGTGGGAAAGAGCAAGGGGCAGCGGCTGTGTAAAACGAAAACACAAATCCTCATCGGTGTGAGCGTTTCGAGACGAGTCGTATACATGATATAGTTGGTCGTCAGTGACCATGTGGCCTAATGGATAAGGCGTCGGACTTCGGATCTGATGATTACAGGTTCGAATGTTGTCACGCTCGTTTTTTTCCAGTTCTGAAAAAGAAACATACCGTTTTAATGTAGCTATTGAGCAGTACGAAACCGTCTGAATGTTGCTGTTGACCATTTTTTGCTTCGAAATGCTCTTGAGCTTGAAACGCACGCAACAAGACCGGTGTTAACTAGCGAAATGGTCGGCAGAGTGCCGACACCGCGAGTTTTGACTGGCACTTGCACATCTAAAACAACGTCGGAATGTAACTCGTTCGGCTTTTGAGTCACATAAAGTATGTGTGTTAATTTTGACGCCACTAGCTCTGCATGCTGTCATGCAATTTCTTTACCACTCAGAAATGATTATGACATAAAAGTGAAGTACGTGACGTGTGCGACGTTAGGAAAACATTAGGCAGCATGGAGAGATTCTGTACGGGACCACCCAACCCAAACGAGTACTGTGTGACGTGCTATCCGGCAGGTATTCACCGAGGTAGCCGGCAAGCTCAGTCGGTAGAGTGTCAGACTCTTAATGCTAGGGTCGTGGGTTCAAGACACACGCTGGGCGGAACGGAATTTTATTCCGCTGCAGATGTAAATTACCGTTTTTCTGATTAAGGAGATGTAATGGAAATAGCAACTTTAAACTTTGCCTACGTCTCTGTCAGTCACAAGGAAACTGTATTTGAATGAGAAGGTGATTTTGTAGACATGTGTGGAAGACATGTTCTGAAATGCAAGTGTTGTTGTTTGGAGAGCACATCGGTTACGTGTCAGATGTGTAGCCAAGCAGTAATGGGTCGCCATAGCTGCAAATATTAGCCGGTAATATGAAGTGTTGTCAGCTGAAGTCTGATGATGCAGACGACCGTAAGGACGAAGTACCCAAGAGTACCGCCAGGCCGCGCCTCTTTAGCTCAGTGGTTGAGCACTGCTCTAATAAACCAGGAATCGGACGTTCCATCCACACAGGAGAAAGATGAATTTTGGAAATCAGTTGCGCGTCGTGGCCGTATAGCAAACAGTATCTGTGATGACGAACAATTAGCGACAGGCGTTTTTTTTAAGAACTACTCTCAGATGTGATTAAGGCGAATGGCGCAGATAAAGCATTTGCCAAAGCGGTACAGCATAAAGTGGGACGAGGCAGTCTGAATTACATTTTATAGATGTATTTCTCACATATCTCAGAGCCTCTCGCGGTCGTCGTCGTCGTCGTCGTCGTCGTCGTCGTCGCCGCCGCCGCCGCCGCCGCTTTTGCAGAACTAGCAAATGGCCATCGTAGCAAATGCGGCGAGGGACGCCCTGCCTTCGATTCCGAATGCACAAAGTGTGTGGTCTTGTTTCTCAGTCTATTTTTGGTCGGTCTCGTAAGAGGTTGAATGTAACGAATGGGTGGGAAAGAGCAAGGGGCAGCGGCTTTGTAAAACGAAAACACAAATCCTCAGGGGTGTGAGCGTTTCGAGATGAGTCGTATACATGATATAGTTGGTCGTCAGTGACCATGTGGCCTAATGGATAAGGCGTCGGACTTCGGATCTGATGATTACAGGTTCCAATGTTGTCACGCTCGTTTTTTTCCAGTTCTGAAAAAGAAACATACCGTTTTAATGTAGCAATTGAGCAGTACGAAACTGTCTGAATGTTGCTGTTGACCATTTTTTGCTTGGAAATGCTCTTGAGCTTGAAACACACACAACAAGACCGGTGTTAACTAGCGAAATGGTCGGCAGAGTGCCGACACCGCGAGTTTTGACTGGCACTTGCACATCTAAAACAACGTCGGAAAGTAACTCGTTCGGCTTTTGAGTCACATAAAGTATGTGTGTTAATTTTGACGCCACTAGCTCTGCATGCTGTCATGCAATTTCTTTACCTCTCAGAAATGATTATGACATAAAAGTGAAGTACGTGACGAGTGTGACGTTAGGAAAACATTAGGCAGCATGGAGAGATTCTGTATGGGACCACCCAACCCAAACGAGTACTGTGTGACGTGCTATCCGGAAAGTATTTACCGAGGTAGCCGGGTAGCTCAGTCGGTAGAGCGTCACACTCTTACTCCTAGGGTCGTGGGTTCGAGCCACACGCTGGGCGGAACGGAATTTTGTTCCGCTGCAGATGTAAATTGCCGTTCTTCTGATTAAGGGAATGTAATGGAAATAGCAACTTTAAACTTTGCCTACGTCTCTGTCAGTCACAAGGAAACTGTATTTGAATGTGAAGGTGATTTTGTAGACATGTGTGGAAGACATGTTCTGAAATGCAAGTGTTGTTGTTTGGAGAGCACATCGGTTACGTGTCCGATGTGTAGCCAAGCAGTAATGGGTCGCCATAGCTGCAAATATTAGCCGGTAATATGAAGTGTTGTCAGCTGAAGTCTGATGATGCAGACGACCGTAAGGACGAAGTACCCGAGAGTGCTGCTTGGCCGCGCCTCTTTAGCTCAGTGGTAGAGCACTGCTGTAATAAACCAGGCATCGGACGTTCCATCCACACAGGAGAAAGATGAATTTTGGAAATCAGTTGCGCGTCGTGGCCGTATAACAAACAGTATCTGTGATGACGAACAATTAGCGACAGGGTTTTTTTTTAAGGATTACTCTCAGATGTGATTAAGGCGAATGGCGCAGATAGATCATTTGCCAAATCGGTACAGCATAAAGTGGGACGAGGCAGTCTGAATTACATTTTATAGATGTATTTCTCACATATCTCAGAGCCTCTCGCGGTCGTCGTCGTCGTCGTCGTCGCCGCCGCCGCTTCTGCAGAAGTAGCAAATGGCCATCGTAGCAAATGCGGCGAGGGACGCCCTGCCTTCCATTCCGAATGCACAAAGTGTGTGGTCTTGTTTCTCAGTCTATATTTGGTCGGTCTCGTAAGAGGTTGAATGTAACGAATGGGTGGGAAAGAGCAAGGGGCAGCGGCTGTGTAAAACGAAAACACAAATCCTCATCGGTGTGAGCGTTTCGAGACGAGTCGTATACATGATATAGTTGGTCGTCAGTGACCATGTGGCCTAATGGATAAGGCGTCGGACTTCGGGTCTGATGATTACAGGTTCGAATGTTGTCACGCTCGTTTTTTTCCAGTTCTGAAAAAGAAACATACCGTTTTAATGTAGCTATTGAGCAGTACGAAACCGTCTGAATGTTGCTGTTGACCATTTTTTGCTTCGAAATGCTCTTGAGCTTGAAACGCACGCAACAAGACCGGTGTTAACTAGCGAAATGGTCGGCAGAGTGCCGACACCGCGAGTTTTGACTGGCACTTGCACATCTAAAACAACGTCGGAATGTAACTCGTTCGGCTTTTGAGTCACATAAAGTATGTGTGTTAATTTTGACGCCACTAGCTCTGCATGCTGTCATGCAATTTCTTTACCACTCAGAAATGATTATGACATAAAAGTGAAGTACGTGACGTGTGCGACGTTAGGAAAACATTAGGCAGCATGGAGAGATTCTGTACGGGACCACCCAACCCAAACGAGTACTGTGTGACGTGCTATCCGGCAGGTATTCACCGAGGTAGCCGGCAAGCTCAGTCGGTAAAGTGTCAGACTCTTAATGCTAGGGTCGTGGGTTCAAGACACACGCTGGGCGTAACGGAATTTTGTTCCGCTGCAGATGTAAATTACCGTTTTTCTGATTAAGGAGATGTAATGGAAATAGCAACTTTAAACTTTGCCTACGTCTCTGTCAGTCACAAGGAAACTGTATTTGAATGAGAAGGTGATTTTGTAGACATGTGTGGAAGACATGTTCTGAAATGCAAGTGTTGTTGTTTGGAGAGCACATCGGTTACGTGTCAGATGTGTAGCCAAGCAGTAATGGGTCGCCATAGCTGCAAATATTAGCCGGTAATATGAAGTGTTGTCAGCTGAAGTCTGATGATGCAGACGACCGTAAGGACGAAGTACCCAAGAGTACCGCCAGGCCGCGCCTCTTTAGCTCAGTGGTTGAGCACTGCTCTAATAAACCAGGCATCGGACGTTCCATCCACACAGGAGAAAGATGAATTTTGGAAATCAGTTGCGCGTCGTGGCCGTATAGCAAACAGTATCTGTGATGACGAACAATTAGCGACAGGCGTTTTTTTTAAGAACTACTCTCAGATGTGATTAAGGCGAATGGCGCAGATAAAGCATTTGCCAAAGCGGTACAGCATAAAGTGGGACGAGGCAGTCTGAATTACATTTTATAGATGTATTTCTCACATATCTCAGAGCCTCTCGCGGTCGTCGTCGTCGTCGTCGTCGTCGCCGCCGCCGCTTTTGCAGAACTAGCAAATGGCCATCGTAGCAAATGCGGCGAGGGACGCCCTGCCTTCGATTCCGAATGCACAAAGTGTGTGGTCTTGTTTCTCAGTCTATATTTGGTCGGTCTCGTATGAGGTTGAATGTAACGAATGGGTGGGAAAGAGCAAGGGGCAGCGGCTTTGTAAAACGAAAACACAAATCCTCAGGGGTGTGAGCGTTTCGAGATGAGTCGTATACATGATATAGTTGGTCGTCAGTGACCATGTGGCCTAATGGATAAGGCGTCGGACTTCGGATCTGATGATTACAGGTTCCAATGTTGTCACGCTCGTTTTTTTCCAGTTCTGAAAAAGAAACATACCGTTTTAATGTAGCAATTGAGCAGTACGAAACTGTCTGAATGTTGCTGTTGACCATTTTTTGCTTGGAAATGCTCTTGAGCTTGAAACACACACAACAAGACCGGTGTTAACTAGCGAAATGGTCGGCAGAGTGCCGACACCGCGAGTTTTGACTGGCACTTGCACATCTAAAACAACGTCGGAAAGTAACTCGTTCGGCTTTTGAGTCACATAAAGTATGTGTGTTAATTTTGACGCCACTAGCTCTGCATGCTGTCATGCAATTTCTTTACCTCTCAGAAATGATTATGACATAAAAGTGAAGTACGTGACGAGTGTGACGTTAGGAAAACATTAGGCAGCATGGAGAGATTCTGTATGGGACCACCCAACCCAAACGAGTACTGTGTGACGTGCTATCCGGCAGGTATTCACCGAGGTAGCCGGCTAGCTCAGTCGGTAGAGCGTCACACTCTTACTCCTAGGGTCGTGGGTTCGAGCCACACGCTGGGCGGAACGGAATTTTGTTCCGCTGCAGATGTAAATTGCCGTTCTTCTGATTAAGGGAATGTAATGGAAATAGCAACTTTAAACTTTGCCTACGTCTCTGTCAGTCACAAGGAAACTGTATTTGAATGTGAAGGTGATTTTGTAGACATGTGTGGAAGACATGTTCTGAAATGCAAGTGTTGTTGTTTGGAGAGCACATCGGTTACGTGTCAGATGTGTAGCCAAGCAGTAATGGGTCGCCATAGCTGCAAATATTAGCCGGTAATATGAAGTGTTGTCAGCTGAAGTCTGATGATGCAGACGACCGTAAGGACGAAGTACCCAAGAGTACCGCTAGGCCGCGCCTCTTTAGCTCAGTGGTAGAGCACTGCTCTAATAAACCAGGCATCGGACGTTCCATCCACACAGGGGAAAGATGAATTTTGGAAATCAGTTGCGCGTCGTGGCCGTATAGCAAACAGTATCTGTGATGACGAACAATTAGCGACAGGCGTTTTTTTTTAAGAATTACTCTCAGATGTGATTAAGGCGAATGGCGCAGATAAAGCATTTGCCAAAGCGGTACAGCATAAAGTGGGACGAGGCAGTCTGAATTACATTTTATAGACGTATTTCTCACATATCTCATAGCCTCTCGCGGTCGTCGTCGTCGTCGTCGTCGTCGCCGCCGCTTCTGCAGAAGTAGCAAATGGCCATCGTAGCAAATGCGGCGAGGGACGCCCTGCCTTCGATTCCGAATGCACAAAGTTTGTGGTCTTGTTTCTCAGTCTATATTTGGTCGGTCTCGTAAGAGGTTGAATGTAACGAATGGGTGGGAAAGAGCAAGGGGCAGCGGCTCTGTAAAACGAAAACACAAATCTTCAGGGGTGTGAGCGTTTCGAGATGTGTCGTATACATGATATAGTTGGTCGTCAGTGACCATGTGGCCTATATTCTGGCTTTAGCCGTCGCCGCGGTCGGACGTGCTTGTTGTTTACTCCGCGTACGTTAGCGCTATCGCCGGTGTTTGGTGTTTACGTGAAGTTAGCTGTACATTTTCGCTGTTATTTTTTGAGTGGTGTCTCTGATAAGTGTTTTTATAGTGCTTTCGTCCGTTCCACGTCTCGTGCTTCGCCGCAATTTCGGTTGTTGCCGGAATTTCGTCGGAACCGACGACCATGTCTGACACCGTCAGGAAGAATACTTTAGTCTTCTCGTTCGAGAAAGAAACACGGCCGGTCCAACCCACTGCGCTGGAAATCCACGATTGGCTGACTGAGGTAATCGGTATAAATTCTGACTCTGTTCATACCACGCAATTAGATGCTGAAAAATACTGTGTTTTTGTTAAATTTCTGAACTCAGTGACAGTCGATAAGTTGCTTGCAAAATGGGGTAATTCCGTCGAATTTGTTCATCGAGACGGTTCAAAAAGTAATGTCTCTGTACGAAAAGCTGATATCATGTACACCAATGTCAGGATTTTGAATGTTCCAATTGAAATTGATAATCAGTTGATCAAGGACGCTCTATCTAAATATGGCGAAGTTAAATCTATCTATAACGAAAGATGGTCGAAGCTATACAAGATACAGTGTTTTAATGGCATTCGATCCGTTGAAATGGAGGTGAAAGCCAACATTCCGTCCCATATATCCGTTGCAGGCCATAAAGCACATGTTGTGTATTCTGGTCAGGAGCGCACGTGCAATATTTGCAATGAGACAGGTCATTTCCGACAAGATTGTCCGCGCCGTGTTTTTGTTCTTCGGAACAATCTAACACAGCGTCAAAAACTGACCCTCAGCGATGTCTTACCAAATAGCACTTCCCTTCTTTCGGTTAACGACAGTGGTGCATGTACTTCTGCAGTGCCCGCCATAACTACTACGGAGTTCCCTCCCCTGAGCGTCATTACATCACACCCTTCTGTTCCCGATTGCGATCTCCAGAATAAGAAGCGACCGTTGGAAATGACCGATGACGGCTCGGACGGCGAGTCCGCCCGTAATTCGCCTTCCACCCGCAAGCAGAAGCAGTGTAATGCGGATGTGCTCGAGGAAACAAACAGTACATGTATTGACGTGACGACAGCCGCTAAGACAACCCGGCCGCTGTCGGCGGCTGAACAGGTACAAACGGTCCACGGAGGGGACGCAGTAACGATTGTCGCGGAGACGGAAGAGGCGCACTCCGAAGCACAAGAGGTGACGGAGCGGAACCCAACTCAAGAATTTACAGACCCACAAACCGCCGACTCAGTCAGTGCTCTGGAGCTAGTGACGGAAGAACAAGGAAATGGCACTCGTAAAAAGGACGCTGTTGAGGCAGCTTCGGTCACAACGGTGGTAAAGATAGACAATCCGAATGACGGCGCGTTGAACCAAGATGTCCGAAGACGCCGACTCAAACCGCAACCTAATCTCAAAGCTTCCCGTAACCAAAGCAAACAACAACCAGCACAAGAGGAAGCGACGGCCAAGAACGTCTTGTATGAAATCATCACGGAAAGACCTAAGGAGGTACCTTCAAGTGACATTAGTGATGCAAAGCCCCTCGGTAAAACTAAAACCCGAGATGTTCGGAATCCTGCACCAAAATGAGGCTGTAAGATGAAAAAAAAAAAGGATTTTGTTGAACCAGTTTCATTTCTAATTGTACTACTGTCTTAGTCATATTTCAGAGGAACCAGATGAAGTGTTTACCGAGCTTCAAATACTGACTATTCTTTTAGATGTTTGTTTAAGCGGAGTCGTTTCTCTCTTCTAGAAGCTGCACATCTCTTTTCTTTTTTTTTTATTAATATTTTGTTATCTTTTTAATCACTTATTTACTTTTTATGCAAACTAAATGTCCCAGGCATATACAATTACGACTATCAATATTAACAGGATTACATCCGTGACTAAAGTTACAGCGCTCAAGGATTATTTATATGAGTCAGGGACGGACATTGCTTTCCTACAGGAAGTAGTGCTGACTAATCTTACAGTGCCTGGATATTTGGCGATTTTAAATGTCTCACTTGACACCAACGTCGGTACAGCAATTTTAGTCAGGGAGGGGATTCCTGTCTCGGATATCGAGAGGTTGGACTCCGGCAGAGCGATAGGTATAAAAGTCTTTGGTTCTACCCTTATCAATCTGTATGCCCCTTCTGGCACATCCAATAGAATGGAAAGAGCACAGTTCTATAAAGAAGAAATCATTTATTTATTACGGAAAAACCCAAAAGATCTTATAATAGGCGGTGATTTTAATTGTGTGATAAATAAGAAAGACCAGGTTCCGAATTTTAATACCTGCAATGAACTGAAGCGTTTCGTCACTGTTTTACAGCTTAAAGATGCTTGGGAAATAATGTATCCCACATTTGTGGCATTTACATTCCTAGGTCCTCACTCACGTAGCAGGATCGACAGACTCTACATATCGCAAAGTCTAGTTAGCTCCTTCATTAAAGCAGAGACGATTCCAGTTTACTTTTCTGATCATAGCTCCGTGCTAGCTTCCATCAACCTTACTGCACAACCCACTCGCCGTTTTAGAAGTTCATGGCACCTTAATACGTCACTGATGCAGGACGACGGATTAGAAGAAAGTTTGACAGAAGCGTGGGCATTGTGCCTCCGCTCTGCAGATAGACACGTCTCAGTACTAGACTGGTGGTGCAACAGGGCAAAGCCTAAACTGAGAAAAGTTCTCATCCAGTATAGTGTACAACGATCGAAAGACTTGAAAAATTCCATAGAATTTTATTATACCATGCTGCGAAATTTATATGAGCAGGCAAACACTTCCAACGTCCGTCTGGCAGATATCAAGCAAACTAAGGCCAAATTGCTCAGTCTTAAAAGACGGCAGATGGAGGGTCTGAAATTAAAATCCAAGGCTAAGACAGTCGTGGAGGATGAACATGCTTCCTTGTACCATCTACTGAAGCACGAAAGCAACAGGAGACGCACCTTCATTGATGGACTTCAGTCTGAAACTGGCGAGACACTCACGACTCAGAGAGACATCGTCAATGCAGTGCACAAATATTACGAAGATCTATACACTGCCAACCCGGTATGTGAAGAGTCCTTCGATGAGTTCCTTAGTTACATAGCTCCACAGGTCTCGGACGAGGAAAACGAAGACCTTCTCGTTGAGTGTACTAACGAAGATATCCACAGAATCATCTGCAAATCTCCTCTGAGGAAATCGCCGGGACCGGATGGTTTGCCTGTTGAATTTTATAAACGATACTGGCCACTGATTGGTGACATGTTTACCCGAATGACGAACGAGGTGCTTCAAGGAAAGCATTTACCTGCTGTTTTTAAAGAGAGCACAATAGTACTAATCCCAAAAAATGCTGCAAAAAGAAACCTCAACAACTTTCGTCCTATCTCCCTGTTAAACTCCGATTATAAAATCATCGGCAGAATTTTAAACAACAGACTCTCACAGTTGGCCAAAAAGATAGTAAGTCCATACCAGTCCTGTGTGCCTACCAAGAGCATTTTCAAAAGCATAGCTGAATATAGAGATATAATTGCAATCACTGCTGTGACCACCATAAAATGTGCTATCATGTTTATTGACTTCCAGAAAGCATTTGATCGTGTGGATCATAGATTCCTTAGTGCCACACTGAACAAAATAGGTTTTAATGAGCGAGTCGTAAGTGTGATCAGAAATGTTGCAACAGGCATCAGCGCTTGTATATCAGTTAACTGCCAGAGGACAAAGCAGATTCAGATCAGGCGCGGCGTTCCTCAAGGAAGCCCCCTTTCCATGTTCCTATTCGTGCTTTCATTAGAACCTTTCCTCCGCAGTGTTCATGCCACTCTAACTGGCATCACATTATCTGGTCACCGAACGGTCATAAACGCCTATGCCGATGATGTCGGAGTCGTCCTGCGAAATCCCGACGACATTTTGAAATTGGAAACGCTAATTAAAAAGTACTGTAGAGTCTCCGGAGCAGGTGTCAACGCAAACAAAAGCAAACTCCTAAACCTGCGGGGTTTTCAACATACCACCTTAGCCTGGGCCACAATGGTCACCCAATGCAAAGCACTAGGAATAACACTGACACCTTGTCCGTTAAAAATGGCAGCTATCAATTGGAGAAATACGTCGGGACAACTTCTTGGAACAACAAGGGAAAACCTCCACCGTAACATGAACCAAGTTCAGAGGGTGATTTTCATTAACCACTGCATTCTCTCCAGGAGTTACTTTATAGCACAGATCTTCCCACTACCGAAAATGATTGGAAAAAAGATAATGTCTACCATTGCCAGCTATCTTTGGAGAGGGGATATATTCAGAGTCGACGCAAAAACTGCGACCTTAGATCCCAGGAATGGAGGTTTGGGGTTAGTTGACATCAGAAATAAGGCGTCTGCGCTTTTTATAAAAAGGACCGCCACTATCCTTAGCGACCACGCTGATAGCATTACAACTAAATTATTTGAAGTTGTCAGGCCTGCCAGTTTACAGGCGCCGGTGAATGTGCAAAAAATAAATAACCGGCTCCAGTACGTTCGTGTATATTTTGTGGAATTCAGCTATCTCGGCGGTGTCATCATCAACTCACGACGGATCACGGCCCGCGATATTCTGTGCCATCGAAAGAAAATGGAGGGGAGAAACAAATTGGAAAGTAAATACCCACACACTGATTGGGACGCCATATGGAAAAATATTAATATGCGTGGTCTACCATCGGACGTCAAGTCAGCGTGGTATAAAACAGTGAATGAGACCGTAAGCACCAATGAAAGGTTACATGCAATCGGCGTTAGCGACACGAACCTATGTCTCAAATGTAAATTGATCGACACGTTAGTGCACAGATTCACGTGCGGTGGCAATCTACAACTCTGTAATTGGATTAGGGAACAACTGGCTTTTCTTACGAGATCTTCGGTGGAAAATTTTCCCCCTGTTACATTCCTCAGGCCTCAGACTTGCTATTTTCCAGCAGCAAAAAACAACTCGGTCCATTGGTTAATGGGACACTATGTGAATTACGTAATTAATCACCTGGGAAATGACAATTCCACTGATTTTTACATGTACTTGAAGTGTGCTTTTTATAACGCCCTGAAATATAAAGACCACAAGAAAAACTACGGCAATATGCTTAAAATTGTATTCGAGCGACTGGGCATTGGTTGACAAGCCAACGAGATAAACAAAAATCGTTTATTTAAGCGAAACGACGCTTAAACAAAAACAATTGGGGAGAAGTACAATTTTACAGTTTCATATTACAATCACTTATCCTCTGCTGGCAAAGAAGGCTATTTTGTTTATTGCACAGAAGAAGCCGAAGCCGAAAGCCAGTATCGCAGGGTTAAAGATAAATTGTTTTCTTATACATTCATTTTATGACTGAGAAGGAAGTCTCATTTGTTTCCATGGAAGGGAACATACTTTTTTATTATTATTATTAATCTCAAGAAGGAAAGGAGGCTATGGAATTAGTGCCTTAACATAAAATTCCTTCTTCACATTCCATGAAGATTTTTCTTTTACAATAAAAAAAATAACAAACAAACAAAAATAATAATAATAACAATAAAAAAACTAAACAGAAATTTAAAAAATAATATACAGGTTCAGGGTCCACTACTTCCTACAACTTTATTATATATTACAAAGAAGTATGCTAGGTTGCCGAGAAGCAGTGGATGAGAAAAAAAAAAAAAAAAAAAAAAAAAAAAAAAAAAAAAAAAGCACAAAAGCTATAACCTTCAATCTCTATTGCCTCGGCATGACATAAATTTTTTGTTTCAAATGAAGCATCTTTTGGTTCAGGATTTCGAAGGCAAAACAGCATATATCTACGTATACACAAGATGTAAAATTTCTTATTGAAAACTATGATAAAGACACGCCTCAGCAACAGGACTGGGTGGACACATCGCGGCCAGGCCTCGAGATTTTGACCCCTGCCCGCTTTGCCTCCGCCTGCCTCATGCTGCTTATATATAAAAAAAAAAAAAAAAATGGTGTAATGGTTAGCATTCTGGACTTTGAATCCAGCGATACGAGTTCGAGTCTCGGTAAAAAAAAAAAAAAAAAAAAAAAAAAGCGGTCTAAGGCGCCAGACTCAAGGAACAACCTTGGCTGCAGTAGCAGCTAGAGCCTTCTGGTCCTCGAATGAGGGTGTGGGTTCGAATCCCACTCCTGACACAGATTTTGTCGCTTCTCTGGAGCACCATGCATATCATTGAGATCCTTTGTAATGTGCAACAGCACGATACTGGCCGTGTTCTTCTAAGTGAAATCAAAAATTTGCATTAAACACAAGCGCACCTACGGCACCAAACTGTTTCTTCGGTAGTGTGAGCTACAAACAGAGAGTGTTAGTCGTAAATGCGGCGTTCCCCTCGAAAAAAAAAAAAAAAGAAAAAAAAACATAAAAAAGAAAAAAAAAATGGATAAGGCGTCGGACTTTGGAGCTGATGATTACAGGTTCGAATGTTGTCACGCTCGTTTTTTTCCAGTTCTGAAAAAGAAACATACCGTTTTAATGTAGCAATTGAGCAGTACGAAACCGTCTGAATGTGCTGTTGACCATTTTTTGCTTGGAAATGCTTTTGAGCTTGAAACACACACAACAAGACCGGTGTTAACTAGCGAAATGGTCCTCAGAGTGCTGACACCGCGAGTTTTGACTGGCACTTGCACATCTAAAACAACGTCGGAAAGTAACTCGTTCGGCTTTTGAGTCACATAAAGTATGTGTGTTAATTTTGACGCCACTAGCTCTGCATGCTGTCATGCAATTTCTTTACCTCTCAGAAATGATTATGACATAAAAGTGAGTACGTGACGAGTGTGACGTTAGGAAAACATTAGGCAGCATGGAGAGATTCTGTATGGTACCACCCAACACAAACGAGTACTGTGTGACGTGCTATCCGGCAGTTATTCACCGAGGTAGCCGGCTAGCTCAGTCGGTAGAGCGTCAGACTCTTAATCCTAGGGTCGTGGGTTCGAGCCACACCCTGGGCGAAACGGAATTTTGTTCCGCTGCAGATGTAAATTACCGTTTTTCTGATTAAGGAGATGTAATGGAAATAGCAACTTTAAACTTTGCCTACGTCTCTGTCAGTCACAAGGAAACTGTATTTGAATGTGAAGGTGATTTTGTAGACATGTGTGGAAGACATGTTCTGAAATGCAAGTGTTGTTGTTTGGAGAGCACATCGGTTACGTGTCAGATGTGTAGCCAAGCAGTAATGGGTCGCCATAGCTGCAAATATTAGCCGGTAATATGAAGTGTTGTCAGCTGAAGTCTGATGATGCAGACGACCGTAAGGACGAAGTACCCAAGAGTACCGCTAGGCCGCGCTTCTTTAGCTCAGTGGTAGAGCACTGCTCTAATAAACCAGGCATCGGACGTTCCATCCACACAGGAGAAAGATGAATTTTGGAAATCAGTTGCGCGTCGTGGCCGTATAGCAAACAGTATCTGTGATGACGAACAATTAGCGACAGACGTTTTTTTTAAGAATTACTCTCAGATGTGATTAAGGCGAATGGCGCAGATAAAGCATTTGCCAAAGCAGTACAGCATAAAGTGGGACGAGGCAGTCTGAATTACATTTTATAGATGTATTTCTCACATATCTCAGAGCCTCTCGCGGTCGTCGTCATCGTCGTGGTCGCCGCCGCCGCTTTTGCAGAACTAGCAAATGGCCATCGTAGCAAATGCGGCGAGGGACGCCCTGCCTTCGATTCCGAATTCACAAAGTGTGTGGTCTTGTTTCTCAGTCTATATTTGGTCGGTCTCGTAAGAGGTTGAATGTAACGAATGGGTGGGAAAGAGCAAGGGGCAGCGGCTTTGTAAAACGAAAACACAAATCCTCAGGGGTGTGAGCGTTTCGAGATGAGTCGTATTCATGATATAGTTGGTCGTCAGTGACCATGTGGCCTAATGTATAAGGCGTCGGACTTCGGAGCTGATGATTACAGGTTCGAATGTTGTCACGCTCGTTTTTTTCCAGTTCTGAAAAAGAAACATACCGTTTTAGTGTAGCAATTGAGCAGTACGAAACCGTCTGAATGTTGCTGTTGACCATTTTTTGCTTGGAAATGCTCTAGAGCTTGAAACACACACAACAAGACCGGTGTTAACTAGCGAAATGGTCGGCAGAGTGCCGACACTGCGAGTTTTGACTGGCACTTGCACATCTAAAACAACGTCGGAAAGTAACTCGTTCGGCTTTTGAGTCACATAAAGTATGTGTGTTAATTTTGACGCCACTAGCTCTGCATGCTCTCATGCAATTTCTTTACCTCTCAGAAATGATTATGGCATAAAAGTGAAGTACGTGACGAGAGTGACGTTAGGAAAACATTAGGCAGCATGGAGAGATTCTGTATGGGACCACCCAACCCAAACGAGTACTGTGTGACGTGCTATCCGGCAGGTATTCACCGAGGTAGCCGGCTAGCTCAGTCGGTAGAGTGTCAGACTCTTAATCCTAGGGTCGTGGGGTCGAGCCACACGCTGGGCGGAACGAAATTTTTTTCCGCTGCAGATGTAAATTACCGTTTTTCTGATTAAGGAGATGTAATGGAAATAGCAACTTTAAACTTTGCCTACGTCTCTGTCAGTCACAAGGAAACTGTATTTGAATGTGAAGGTGATTTTGTAGACATGTGTGGAAGACATGTTCTGAAATGCAAGTGTTGTTGTTTGGAGAGCACATCGGTTACGTGTCAGATGTGTAGCCAAGCAGTAATGGGTCGCCATAGCTGCAAATATTAGCCGGTAATATGAAGTGTTGTCAGCTGAAGTCTGATGATGCAGACGACCGTAAGGACGAAGTACCCAAGAGTACCGCTAGGCCGCGCCTCTTTAGCTCAGTGGTAGAGCACTGCTCTAATAAACCAGGCATCGGACGTTCCATCCACACAGGAGAAAGATGAATTTTGGAAATCAGTTGCGCGTCGTGGCCGTATAGCAAACAGTATCTGTGATGACGAACAATTAGCGACAGGCGTTTTTTTTAAGAATTACTCTCAGATGTGATTAAGGCGAATGGCGCAAATAAAGCATTTGCCAAAGCGGTACAGCATAAAGTGGGACGAGGCAGTCTGAATTACATTTTATAGACGTATTTCTCACATATCTCAGAGCCTCTCGCGGTCGTCGTCGTCGTCGTCGTCGCCGCCGCTTCTGCAGAAGTAGCAAATGGCCATCGTAGCAAATGCGGCGAGGGACGCCGTGCCTTCGATTCCGAATGCACAAAGTGTGTGGTCTTGTTTCTCAGTCTATATTTGGTCGGTCTTGTAAGAGGTTGAATGTAACGAATGGGTGGGAAAGAGCAAGGGGCAGCGGCTCTGTAAAACGAAAACACAAATCCTCAGGGGTGTGAGCGTTTTGAGATGAGTCGTATACATGATATAGTTGGTCGTCAGTGACCATGTGGCCTAATGGATAAGGCGTCGGACTTCGGATCTGATGATTACAGGTTCGAATGTTGTCACGCTCGTTTTTTTCCAGTTCTGAAAAAGAAACATACCGTTTCAATGTAGCAATTGAGCAGTATGAAACCGTCTGAATGTTGCTGTTGACCATTTTTTGCTTGGAAATGCTCTTGAGCTTGAAACACACACAACAAGACCGGTGTTAACTAGCGAAATGGTCGGCAGAGTGCCGACACAGCGAGTTTTGACTGGCACTTGCACATCTAAAACAACGTCGGAAAGTAACTCGTTCGGCTTTTGAGTCACATAAAGTATGTGTGTTAATTTTGACGCCACTAGCTCTGCATGCTGTCATGCAATTTCTTTACCTCTCAGAAATGATTATGACATAAAAGTGAAATACGTGACGAGTGTGACGTTAGGAAAACATTAGGCAGCATGGAGAGATTCTGTATGGGACCACCCAACCCAAACGAGTACTGTGTGACGTGCTATCCGGCAGGTATTCACCGAGGTAGCCGGCAAGCTCAGTCGGTAGAGTGTCAGACTCTTAATGCTAAGGTCGTGGGTTCGAGCCACATACTGGGCGGAACGGAATTTTGTTCCGCTGCAGATGTAAATTACCGTTTTTCTGATTAAGGAGATGTAATGGAAATAGCAACTTTAAACTTTGCCTACGTCTCTGTCAGTCACAAGGAAACTGTATTTGAATGTGAAGGTGATTTTGTAGACATGTGTGGAAGACATGTTCTGAAATGCAAGTGTTGTTGTTTGGAGAGCACATCGGTTACGTGTCAGATGTGTAGCCAAGCAGTAATGGGTCGCCATAGCTGCAAATATTAGCCGGTAATATGAAGTGTTGTCAGCTGAAGTCTGATGATGCAGACGACCGTAAGGACGAAGTACCCAAGAGTACCGCTAGGCCGCGCCTCTTTAGCTCAGTGGTTGAGCACTGCTCTAATAAACCAGGCATCGGACGTTCCATCCACACAGGAGACAGATGAATTTTGGAAATCAGTTGCGCGTCGTGGCCGTATAGCAAACAGTATCTGTGATGACGAACAATTAGCGACAGGCGTTTTTTTTAAGAATTACTCTCAGATGTGATTAAGGCGAATGGCGCAGATAAAGCATTTGCCAAAGCGGTACAGCATAAAGTGGGACGAGGCAGTCTGAATTACATTTTAGAGATGTATTTCTCACATATCTCAGAGCCTCTCGCGGTCGTCGTCGTCGTCGTCGTCGTCGTCGTCGTCGACGTCGCCGCCGCCGCTTCTGCAGAAGTAGCAAATGGCCATCGTAGCAAATGCGGCGAGGGACGCCCTGCCTTCGATTCCGAATGCACAAAGTGTGTGGTCTTGTTTCTCAGTCTATATTTGGTCGGTCTCGTAAGAGGTTGAATGTAACGAATGGGTGGGAAAGAGCAAGGGGCAGCGGCTGTGTAAAACGAAAACACAAATCCTCAGGGGTGTGAGCGTTTTGAGATGAGTCATATAGATGATATAGTTGGTCGTCAGTGACCATGTGGCCTAATGGATAAGGCGTCGGACTTCGGATCTGATGATTACACGTTCGAATGTTGTCACGCTCGTTTTTTTCCAGTTCTGAAAAAGAAACATACCGTTTCAATGTAGCAATTGAGCAGTACGAAACCGTCTGAATGTTGCTGTTGACCATTTTTTGCTTGGAAATGCTCTTGAGCTTGAAACACACACAACAATACCGGTGTTAACTAGCGAAATGGTCGGCAGAGTGCCGACACCGCGAGTTTTGACTGGCACTTGCACATCTAAAACAACGTCGGAAAGTAACTCGTTCGGCTTTTGAGTCACATAAAGTATGTGTGTTATTTTTGACGCCACTAGCTCTGCATGCTGTCATGCAATTTCTTTACCTCTCAGAAATGATTATGACATAAAAGTGAAGTACGTGACGAGTGTGACGTTAGGAAAACATTAGGCAGCATGGAGAGATTCTGTATGGGACCACCCAACCCAAACGAGTACTGTGTGACGTGCTATCCGCCAGGTATTCACCGAGGTAGCCGGCTAGCTCAGTCGGTAGAGCGTCACACTCTTAGTCCTAGGGTCGTGGGTTCGAGCCACACGCTGGGCGGAACGGAATTTTGTTCCGCTGCAGATGTAAATTACCGTTTTTCTGATTAAGGAGATGTAATGGAAATAGCAACTTTAAACTTTGCCTACGTCTCTGTCAGTCACAAGGAAACTGTATTTGAATGTGAAGGTGATTTTGTAGACATGTGTGGAAGACATGTTCTGAAATGCAAGTGTTGTTGTTTGGAGAGCACATCGGTTACGTGTCAGATGTGTAGCCAAGCAGTAATGGGTCGCCATAGCTGCAAATATTAGCCGGTAATATGAAGTGTTGTCAGCTGAAGTCTGATGATGCAGACGACCGTAAGGACGAAGTACCCAAGAGTAGCGCTAGGACGCGCCTCTTTAGCTCAGTGTTAGAGCACTGCTCTAATAAACCAGGCATCGGACGTTCCATCCACACAGGGGAAAGATGAATTTTGGAAATGAGTTGCGCGTCGTGGCCGTATAGCAAACAGTATCTGTGATGACGAACAATTAGCGACAGGCGTTTTTTTTTTGAATTACTCTCAGATGTGATTAAGGCGAATGGCGCAGATAAAGCATTTGCCAAAGCGGTACAGCATAAAGTGGGACGAGGCAGTCTGAATTACATTTTATAGATGTATTTCTCACATATCTCAGAGCCTCTCGCGGTCGTCGTCGTCGTCGTCGTCGTCGTCGTCGCCGCCGCCGCTTTTGCAGAACTAGCAAATGGCCATCGTAGCAAATGCGGCGAGGGACGCCCTGCCTTCGATTCCGAATGCACAAAGTGTGTGGTCTTGTTTCTCAGTCTATATTTGGTCGGTCTCGTAAGAGGTTGAATGTAACGAATGGGTGGGAAAGAACAAGGGGCAGCGGCTTTGTAAAACGAAAACACAAATCCTCAGGGGTGTGAGCGTTTCGAGATGAGTCGTATACATGATATAGTTCGACGTCAGTGACCATGTGGCCTAATGGATAAGGCGTCGGACTTCGGATCTGATGATTACAGGTTCGGATGTTGTCACGCTCGTTTTTTTCTAGTTCTGAAAAAGAAACATACCGTTTTAATGTAGCAATTGAGCAGTATGAAACCGTCTGAATGTTGCTGTTGACCATTTTTTGCTTGGAAATGCTCTTGAGCTTGAAACACACACAACAAGACCGGTGTTAACTAGCGAAATGGTCGGCAGAGTGCCGACACCGCGAGTTTTGACTGGCACTTGCACATCTAAAACAACGTCGGAAAGTAACTCGTTCGGCTTTTGAGTCACATAAAGTATGTGTGTTAATTTTGACGCCACTAGCTCTGCATGCTGTCATGCAATTTCTTTACCTCTCAGAAATGATTATGACATAAAAGTGAAGTACGTGACGAGTGTGACGTTAGGAAAACATTAGGCAGCATGGAGAGATTCTGTATGGGACCACCCAACCCAAACGAGTACTGTGTGACGTGCTATCCGGCAGGTATTCACCGCGGTAGCCGGCTAGCTCAGTCGGTAGAGTGTCAGACTCTTAATGCTAGGGTCGTGGGTTCGAGCCACACACTGGGCGGAACGGAATTTTGTTCCGCTGCAGATGTAAATTACCGTTTTTCTGATTAAGGAGATGTAATGGAAATAGCAACTTTAAACTTTGCCTACGTCTCTGTCAGTCACAAGGAAACTGTATTTGAATGTGAAGGTGATTTTGTAGACATGTGTGGAAGACATGTTCTGAAATGCAAGTGTTGTTGTTTGGAGAGCACATCGGTTACGTGTCAGATGTGTAGCCAAGCAGTAATGGGTCGCCATAGCTGCAAATATTAGCCGGTAATATGAAGTGTTGTCAGCTGAAGTCTGATGATGCAGACGACCGTAAGGACGAAGTACCCAAGAGTACCGCTAGGCCGCGCCTCTTTAGCTCAGTGGTAGAGCACTGCTCTAATAAACCAGGCATCGGACGTTCCATCCACACAGGAGAAAGATGAATTTTGGAAATCAGTTGCGCGTCGTGGCCGTATAGCAAACAGTATCTGTGATGACGAACAATTAGCGACAGGCGTTTTTTTTAAGAATTACTCTCAGATGTGATTAAGGCGAATGGCGCAGATAAAGCATTTGCCAAAGCGGTACAGCATAAAGTGGGACGAGGCAGTCTGAATTACATTTTATAGATGTATTTCTCACATATCTCAGAGCCTCTCGCGGTCGTCGTCGTCGACGTCTTCGTCGTCGCCGCCGCCGCTTCTGCAGAAGTAGCAAATGGCCATCGTAGCAAATGCGGCGAGGGACGCCCTGCCTTCGATTCCGAATGCACAAAGTGTGTGGTCTTGTTTCTCAGTCTATATTTGGTCGGTCTCGTAAGAGGTTGAATGTAACGAATGGGTGGGAAAGAGCAAGGGGCAGCGGCTTTGTAAAACGAAAACACAAATCCTCAGGGGTGTGAGCGTTTCGAGATGAGTCGTATACATGATATAGTTGGTCGTCAGTGACCATGTGGCCTAATGGATAAGGCGTCGGACTTCGTAGCTGATGATTACAGGTTCGAATGTTGTCACGCTCGTTTTTTTCCAGTTCTGAAAAAGAAACATACCGTTTTAATGTAGCAACTGAGCAGTACGAAACCGTCTGAATGTTGCTGTTGACCATTTTTTGCTTGGAAATACTCTTGAGCTTGAAACACACACAACAAGACCGGTGTTAACTAGCGAAATGGTCTTCAGAGTGCCGACACCGCGAGTTTTGACTGGCACTTGCACATCTAAAACAACGTCGGAAAGTAACTCGTTCGGCTTTTGAGTCACATAAAGTATGTGTGTTAATTTTGACGCCACTAGCTCTTCATGCTGTCATGCAATTTCTTTACCTCTCAGAAATGATTATGACATAAAAGTGAAGTACGTGACGAGTGTGACGTTAGGAAATCATTAGGCAGCATGGAGAGATTCTGTATGGGACCACCCAACCCAAACGAGTACTGTGTGACGTGCTATCCGGCAGGTATTCACCGAGGTAGCCGGCTAGCTCAGTCGGTACAGTGTCAGACTCTTAATCCTAGGGTCGTGGGTTCGAGCCACACGCTGGGCGGAACGAAATTTTGTTCCGCTGCAGATGTAAATTACCGTTTTTCTGATTAAGGAGATGTAATGGAAATAGCAACTTTAAACTTTGCCTACGTCTCAGTCAGGCACAAGGAAACTGTATTTGAATGTGAAGGTGATTTTGTAGACATGTGTGGAAGACATGTTCTGAAATGCAAGTGTTGTTGTTTGGAGAGCACATCGGTTACGTGTCAGATGTGTAGCCAAGCAGTAATGGGTCGCTATAGCTGCAAATATTAGCCGGTAATATGAAGTGTTGTCAGCTGAAGTCTGATGATGCAGACGACCGTAAGGACGAAGTACCCAAGAGTACCGCTAGGACGCGCCTCTTTAGCTCAGTGGTAGAGCACTGCTCTAATAAACCAGGCATCGGACGTTCCATCCGCACAGGAGACAGATGAATTTTGGAAATCAGTTGCGCGTCGTGGCCGTATAGCAAACAGTATCTGTGATGACGAACAATTAGCGACAGGCGTTTTTTTTAAGAATTACTCTCAGATGTGATTAAGGCGAATGGCGCAGATAAAGCATTTGCCAAAGCGGTACAGCATAAAGTGGGACGAGGCAGTCTGAATTACATTTTATAGATGTATTTCTCACATATCTCAGAGCCTATCGCGGTCGTCGTCGTCGTCGACGTCGCCGCCGCCGCTTCTGCAGAAGTAGCAAATGGCCATCGTAGGAAATGCGGCGAGGGACGCCCTGCCTTCGATTCCGAATGCACAAAGTGTGTGGTCTTGTTTCTCAGTCTATATTTGGTCGGTCTCGTAAGAGGTTGAATGTAACGAATGGGTGGGAAAGAGCAAGGAGCAGCCGCTTTGTAAAACGAAAACACAAATCCTCAGGGGGTGTGAGCGTTTCGAGATGAGTCGTATACATGATATAGTTGGTCGTCAGTGACCATGTGGCCTAATGGATAAGGCGTCGGACTTCGGATCTGATGATTACACGTTCGAATGTTGTCACGCTCGTTTTTTTCCAGTTCTGAAAAAGAAACATACCGTTTTAATGTAGCAACTGAGCAGTACGAAACCGTCTGAATGTTGATGTTGACCATTTTTTGCTTGGAAATGCTCTTGAGCTTGAAACACCCACAACAAGACCGGTGTTAACTAGCGAAATGGTCGGCAGAGTTCCGACGCCGCGAGTTTTGACTGGCACTTGCACATCTAAAACAACGTCGGAAAGTAACTCGTTCGGCTTTTGAGTCACATAAAGTATGTGTGTTAATGTTGACGCCACTAGCTCTGTATGCTGTCATGCAATTTCTTTACCTCTCAGAAATGATTATGACATAAAAGTGAAGTACGTGACGAGTGTGACGTTAGGAAAACATTAGGCAGCATGGAGAGATTCTGTATGGGACCACCCAACCCAAAGGAGTACTGTGTGACGTGCTATCCGGCAGGTATTCACCGAGGTAGCCGGCTAGCTCAGTCAGTAGAGCGTCAGACTCTTAATCCTAGGGTCGTGGGTTCGAGCCAAAGGCTGGGCGGAGCGGAATTTTTTTCCGCTGCAGATGTAAATTACCATTTTTCTGATTAAGGAGATGTAATGGAAATAGCAACTTTAAACTTTGCCTACGTCTCTGTCAGTCACAAGGAAACTGTATTTGAATGTGAAGGTGATTTTGTAGACATGTGTGGAAGACATGTTCTGAAATGCAAGTGATGTTGTTTGGAGAGCACATCGGTTACGTGTCAGATGTGTAGCCAAGCAGTAATGGGTCGCCATAGCTGCAAATATTAGCCGGTAATATGAAGTGTTGTCAGCTGAAGTCTGATGATGCAGACGACCGTAAGGACGAAGTACCCAAGAGTACCGCTAGGCCGCGCTTCTTTAGCTCAGTGGTAGAGCACTGCTCTAATAAACCAGGCATCGGACGTTCCATCCACACAGGAGAAAGATGAATTTTGGAAATCAGTTGCGCGTCGTGGCCGTATAGCAAACAGTATCTGTGATGACGAACAATTAGCGACAGGCGTTTTTTTTAAGAATTACTCTCAGATGTGATTAAGGCGAATGGCGCAGATAAAGCATTTGCCAAAGCGGTACAGCATAAAGTGGGACGAGGCAGTCTGAATTACGTTTTATAGATGTATTTCTCACATATCTCAGAGCCTCTCGCGGTCGTCGACGTCGCCGCCGCCGCTTCTGCAGAAGTAGCAAATGGCCATCGTAGCAAATGCGGCGAGGGACGCCCTGCCTTCGATTCCGAATGCACAAAGTGTGTGGTCTTGTTTCTCAGTCTATATTTGGTCGGTCTCGTAAGAGGTTGAATGTAACGAATGGGTGGGAAAGAGCAAGGGGCAGCGGCTTTGTAAAACGAAAACACAAATCCTTAGGGGTGTGAGCGTTTCGAGATGAGTCGTATACATGATATAGTTGGTCGTCAGTGACCATGTGGCCTAATGGATAAGGCGTCGGACTTCGGATCTGATGATTACAGGTTCGAATGTTGTCACGCTCGTTTTT
Source organism: Schistocerca gregaria (assembly GCF_023897955.1). Taxonomy (NCBI): domain Eukaryota; kingdom Metazoa; phylum Arthropoda; class Insecta; order Orthoptera; family Acrididae; genus Schistocerca; species Schistocerca gregaria. Next base: position 6,277,832 of record NC_064926.1, read on the forward strand.
TTCCAGTTCTGAAAAAGAAACATACCATTTTAATGTAGCAATTGAGCAGTACGAAACCGTCTGAATGTTGCTGTTGACAATTTTTTGCTTGGAAATGCTCTTGATCTTGAAACACACACAACAAGACCGGTGTTAACTAGCGAAATGGTCCTCAGAGTGCCGACACCGCGAGTTTTGACTGGCACTTGCACATCTAAAACAACGTCGGAAAGTAACTCGTTCGGCTTTTGACTCACATAAAGTATGTGTGTTAATTTTGACGCCACTAGCTCTGCATGCTGTCATGCAATTTCTTTACCTCTCAGAAATGATTATGACATAAAAGTGAAGTACGTGACGAGTGTGACGTTAGGAAAACATTAGGCAGCATGGAGAGATTCTGTATGGGACCACCGAACCCAAACGAGTACTGTGTGACGTGCTATCCGGCAGGTATTCACCGAGGTAGCCGGCTAGCTCAGTCGGTAGAGCGTCACACTCCTAGTCCTATGGTCGTGGGTTCGAGCCACACGCTGGGCGGAACGGAGTTTTGTTCCGCTGCAGATGTAAATTACCGTTTTTCTGATTAAGGAGATGTAATGGAAATAGCAACTTTAAACTTTGCCTACGTCTCTGTCAGTCACAAGGAAAATGTATTTGAATGTGAAGGTGATTTTGTAGACATGTGTGGAAGACATGTTCTGAAATGCAAGTGTTGTTGTTTGGAGAGCACATCGGTTACGTGTCAGATGTGTAGCCAAGCAGTAATGGGTCGCCATAGCTGCAAATATTAGCCGGTAATATGAAGTGTTATCAGCTGAAGTCTGATGATGCAGACGACCGTAAGGACGAAGTACCCAAGAGTACCGCTAGTCCACGCCTCTTTAGCTCAGTGGTAGAGCACTGCTCTAATAAACCAGGCATCGGACGTTCCATCCGCACAGGAGACAGATGAATTTTGGAAATCAGTTGCGCGTCGTGGCCGTATAGCAAACAGTATCTGTGATGACGAACAATTAGCGACAGGCGTTTTTTTTAAGAATTACTCTCAGATGTGATTAAGGCGAATGGCGCAGATAAAGCATTTGCCAAAGCGGTACAGCATAAAGTGGGACGAGGCAGTCTGAATTACATTTTATAGATGTATTTCTCACATATCTCAGAGCCTATCGCGGTCGTCGTCGTCGTCGACGTCGCCGCCGCCGCTTCTGCAGAACTAGCAAATGGCCATCGTAGCAAATGCGGCGAGGGACGCCCTGCCTTCGATTCCGAATGCACAAAGTGTGTGGTCTTGTTTCTCAGTCTATATTTGGTCGGTCTCGTAAGAGATTGAATGTAACGAATGGGTGGGAAAGAGCAAGGGGCAGCGGCTGTGTAAAACGAAAACACCAATCCTCAGGGGGTGTGAGCGTTTCGAGATGAGTCGTATACATGATATAGTTGGTCGTAAGTGACCATGTGGCCTAATGGATAAGGCGTCGGACTTCCGATCTGATTATTACGGGTTCGAATGTTGTCACGCTCGTTTTTTCCAGTTCTGAAAAAGAAACATACCGTTTTAATGTAGCAATTGAGCAGTACGAAACCGTCTGAATGTTGCTGTTGACCATTTTTTGCTTGGAAATGCTCTTGAGCTTGAAACACACACAACAATACCGGTGTTAACTAGCGAAATGGTCGGCAGAGTGCCGACACCGCGAGTTTTGACTGGCACTTGCACATCTAAAACAACGTCGGAAAGTAACTCGTTCGGCTTTTGAGTCACATAAAGTATGTGTGTTAATTTTGACGCCACTAGCTCTGCATGCTGTCATGCAATTTCTTTACCTCTCAGAAATGATTATGACATAAAAGTGAAGTACGTGACGAGTGTGACGTTAGGATAACATTAGGCAGCATGGAGAGATTCTGTATGGGACCACCCAACCCAAACGAGTACTGTGTGACGTGCTATCCGGCAGGTATTCACCGAGGTAGCCGGCTAGGTCAGTCGGTAGAGCGCCAGACTCTTAATCCTAGGGTCGTGGGTTCGAGCCACACGCTGGGCGGAACGGAATTTTGTTCCGCTGCAGATGTAAATTACCGTTTTTCTGATTAAGGAGATGTAATGGAAATAGCAACTTTAAACTTTGCCTACATCTCTGTCAGTCACAAGGAAACTGTATTTGAATGTGAAGGTGATTTTGTAGACATGTGTGGAAGACATGTTCTGAAATGCAAGTGTTGTTGTTTGGAGAGCACATCGGTTACGTGTCAGATGTGTAGCCAAGCAGTAATGGGTCGCCATAGCTGCAAATATTAGCCGGTAATATGAAGTGTAGTCAGCTGAAGTCTGATGATGCAGACGACCGTAAGGACGAAGTACCCAAGAGTACCGCTAGGCCGCGCCTCTTTAGCTCTGTGGTAGAGCACTGCTCTAATAAACCAGGCATCGGACGTTCCATCCACACATGAGAAAGATGAATTTTGGAAATCAGTTGCGCGTCGTGGCCGTATAGCAAACAGTATCTGTGATGACGAACAATTAGCGACAGGCGTTTTTTTTTAAGAATTACTCTCAGATGTGATTAAGGCGAATGGCGCAGATAAAGCATTTGCCAAAGCGGTACAGCATAAAGTGGGACGAGGCAGTCTGAATTACATTTTATAGATGTATTTCTCACATATCTCAGAGCCTCTCGCGGTCGTCGTCGTCGTCGTCGTCGTCTTCGTCGTCGCCGCCGCCGCTTCTGCAGAACTAGCAAATGGCCATCATAGCAAATGCGGTGAGGGACGCCCTGCCTTCGATTCCGAATGCACAAAGTGTGTGGTCTTGTTTCTCAGTCTATATTTTGTCGGTCTTGTAAGAGGTTGAATGTAACGAATGGGTGGGAAAGAGCAAGGGGCAGCGGCTTTGTAAAACGAAAACACAAATCCTCAGGGGTGTGAGCGTTTCGAGATGAGTCGTATACATGATATAGTTGGTCGTCAGTGACCATGTGGCCTAATGGATAAGGCGTCGGACTTCGGATCTGATGATTACAGGTTCGAATGTTGTCACGCTCGTTTTTTTCCAGTTCTGAAAAAGAAACATACCGTTTTAATGTAGCAATTGAGCAGTACGAAACCGTCTGAATGTTGCTGTTGACCATTTTTTGCTTGGAAGTGCTCTTGAGCTTGAAACACACACAACAAGACCGGTGTTAACTAGTGAAATGGTCGGCAGAGTGCCGACACCGCGAGTTTTGACTGGCACTTGCACATCTAAAACAACGTCGGAAAGTAACTCGTTCGGCTTTTGAGTCACATAAAGTATGTGTGTTAATTTTGACGCCACTAGCTCTGCATGCTGTCATGCAATTTCTTTACCTCTCAGAAATGATTATGACATAAAAGTGAAGTACGTGACGAGTGTGACGTTAGGAAAACATTAGGCAGCATGGAGAGATTCTGTATGGGACCACCTAACCCAAACGAGTACTGTGTGACGTGCTATCCGGCAGGTATTCACCGAGGTAGCCGGCTAGCTCAGTCGGTAGAGCGTCAGACTCTTAATCCTAGGGTCGTGGGTTCGAGCCAAAGGCTGGGCGGAGCGGAATTTTGTTCCGCTGCAGATGTAAATTACCGTTTTTCTGATTAAGGAGATGTAATGGAAATAGCAACTTTTAAACTTTGCCTACGTCTCTGTCAGTCACAAGGAAACTGTATTTGAATGTGAAGGTGATTTTGTAGACATGTGTGGAAGACATGTTCTGTAATGCAAGTGTTGTTGTTTGGAGAGCACATCGGTTACGAGTCAGATGTGTAGCCAAGCAGTAATGGGTCGCCATAGCTGCAAATATTAGCCGGTAATATGAGGTGTTGTCAGCTGAAGTCTGATAATGCAGACGACCGTAAGGACGAAGTACCCAAGAGTACCGCTAGGCCGCGCCTCTTTAGCTCAGTGGTAGAGTACTGCTCTAATAAACCAGGCATCGGACGTTCCATCCACACATGAGAAAGATTAATTTTGGAAAGCAGTTGCGCGTCGTGGCCGTATAGCAAACAGTATCTGTGATGACGAACAATTAGCGACAGGCGTTTTTTTTTTAAGAATTACTCTCAGATGTGATTAAGCCGAATGGCGCAGATAAAGCATTTGCCAAAGCGGTACAGCATAAAGTGGGACGAGGCAGTCTGAATTACATTTTATAGATGTATTTCTCACATATCTCAGAGCCTCTCGCGGTCGTCGTCGTCGTCGTCGTCTTCGTCGTCGCCGCCGCCGCTTCTGCAGAACTAGCAAATGGCCATCATAGCAAATGCGGCGAGGGACGCCCTGCCTTCGATTCCGAATGCACAAAGTGTGTGGTCTTGTTTCTCAGTCTATATTTTGTCGGTCTTGTAAGAGGTTGAATGTAACGAATGGGTGGGAAAGAGCAAGGGGCAGCGGCTTTGTAAAACGAAAACACAAATCCTCAGGGGTGTGAGCGTTTCGAGATGAGTCGTATACATGATATAGTTGGTCGTCAGTGACCATGTGGCCTAATGGATAAGGCGTCGGACTTCGGATCTGATGATTACAGGTTCGAATGTTGTCACGCTCGTTTTTTTCCAGTTCTGAAAAAGAAACATACCGTTTTAATGTAGCAATTGAGCAGTACGAAACCGTCTGAATGTTGCTGTTGACCATTTTTTGCTTGGAAGTGCTCTTGAGCTTGAAACACACACAACAAGACCGGTGTTAACTAGTGAAATGGTCGGCAGAGTGCCGACACCGCGAGTTTTGACTGGCACTTGCACATCTAAAACAACGTCGGAAAGTAACTCGTTCGGCTTTTGAGTCACATAAAGTATGTGTGTTAATTTTGACGCCACTAGCTCTGCATGCTGTCATGCAATTTCTTTACCTCTCAGAAATGATTATGACATAAAAGTGAAGTACGTGACGAGTGTGACGTTAGGAAAACATTAGGCAGCATGGAGAGATTCTGTATGGGACCACCTAACCCAAACGAGTACTGTGTGACGTGCTATCCGGCAGGTATTCACCGAGGTAGCCGGCTAGCTCAGTCGGTAGAGCGTCAGACTCTTAATCCTAGGGTCGTGGGTTCGAGCCAAAGGCTGGGCGGAACGGAATTTTGTTCCGCTGCAGATGTAAATTACCGTTTTTCTGATTAAGGAGATGTAATGGAAATAGCAACTTTTAAACTTTGCCAACGTCTCTGTCAGTCACAAGGAAACTGTATTTGAATGTGAAGGTGATTTTGTAGACATGTGTGGAAGACATGTTCTGTAATGCAAGTGTTGTTGTTTGGAGAGCACATCGGTTACGAGTCAGATGTGTAGCCAAGCAGTAATGGGTCGCCATAGCTGCAAATATTAGCCGGTAATATGAGGTGTTGTCAGCTGAAGTCTGATAATGCAGACGACGGTAAGGACGAAGTACCCAAGAGTACCGCTAGGCCGCGCCTCTTTAGCTCAGTGGTAGAGTACTGCTCTAATAAACCAGGCATCGGACGTTCCATCCACACATGAGAAAGATTAATTTTGGAAATCAGTTGCGCGTCGTGGCCGTATAGCAAACAGTATCTGTGATGACGAACAATTAGCGACAGGCGTTTGCTTTAAGAATTACTCTCAGATGTGATTAAGCCGAATGGCGCAGATAAAGCATTTGCCAAAGCGGTACAGCATAAAGTGGGACGAGGCAGTCTGAATTACATTTTATAGATGTATTTCTCACATTTCTCAGAGCCACTCGCGGTCGTCGTCGTCGTCGTCGTCGCCGCCGCCGCTTCTGCAGAAGTAGCAAATGGCCATCGTAGCAAATGCGGCGAGGGACGCCCTGCCTTCGATTCCGAATGCACAAAGTGTGTGGTCTTGTTTCTCAGTCTATATTTGGTCGGTCTCGTAAGAGGTTGAATGTAACGAATGGGTGGGAAAGAGCAAGGGGCAGCGGCTGTGTAAAACGAAAACACAAATCCTCAGGGGTGTGAGCGTTTCGAGATGAGTCGTATACATGATATGGTTGGTCGTCAGTGACCATGTGGCCTAATGGATAAGGCGTCGGACTTCGGATCTGATGATTACAGGTTCGAATGTTGTCACGCTCTTTTTTTTTCCAGTTCTGAAAAAGAAACATACCGTTTTAATGTAGCAATTGAGCAGTACGAAACCGTCTGAATGTTGCTGTTGACCATTTTTTGCTTCGAAATGCTCTTGAGCTTGAAACACACACAACAAGACCGGTGTTAACTAGCGAAATGGTCGGCAGAGTGCCGACACCGCGAGTTTTGACTGGCACTTGCACATCTAAAACAACGTCGGAAAGTAACTCGTTCGACTTTTGAGTCACATAAAGTATGTGTGTTAATTTTGACGCCACTAGCTCTGCATGCTGTCATGCAATTTCTTTACCTCTCAGAAATGATTATGACATAAAAGTGAAGTACGTGACGAGTGTGACGTTAGGAAAACATTAGGCAGCATGGAGAGATTCTGTATGGGACCACCCAACCCAAACGAGTACTGTGTGACTTGCTATCCGGAAGGTGTTCACCGAGGTAGCCGGCTAGCTCAGTCGGTAGAGCGTCAGACTCTTAATCCTAGGGTTGTGGGTTCGAGCCACACGCTGGGCGGAACGGAATTTTGTTCCGCTGCAGATGTAAATTACCGTTTTTCTGATTAAGGAGATGCAATGGAAATAGCAACTTTAAACTTTGCCTACGTCTCTGTCAGTCACAAGGAAACTGTATTTGAATGTGAAGGTGATTTTGTAGACATGTGTGGAAGACATGTTCTGAAATGCAAGTGTTGTTGTTTGGAGAGCACATCGGTTACGTGTCAGATGTGTAGCCGAGCAGTAATGGGTCGCCATAGCTGTAAGTATTAGCCGGTAATATGAAGTGTTGTCAGCTGAAGTCTGATGATGCAGACGACCGTAAGGACGAAGTACCCAAGAGTACCGCTAGGCCGCGCCTCTTTAGCTCAGTGGTAGAGCACTGCTCTAATAAACTAGGCATCGGACGTTCCATCCACACAGGAGAAAGATGAATTTTGGAAATCAGTTGCGCGTCGTGGCCGTATAGCAAACAGTATCTGTGATGACGAACAATTAGCGACAGGCGTTTTTTTTAAAGAATTACTCTCAGATGTGATTAAGGCGAATGGCGCAGATAAAGCATTTGCCAAAGCGGTACAGCATATGGTGGGACAAGGCAGTCTGAATTACATTTTATAGATGTATTTCTCACATATCTCAGAGCCTCTCGCGGTCGTCGTCGTCGTCGTCGTCGTCGTCGTCGCCGCCGCCGCTTATGCAGAACTAGCAAATGGCCATCGTAGCAAATGCGGCGAGGGACGCCCTGCCTTCGATTCCGAATGCACAAAGTGTGCGGTCTTGTTTCTCAGTCTATATTTGGTCGGTCTCGTAAGAGGTTGAATTAACGAATGGGTGGGAAAAAGCAAGGGGCAGCGGCTGTGTAAAACGAAAACACAATTCCTTAGGGGTGTGAGCGTTTCGAGATGAGTCGTATACATGATATGGTTGGGCGTCAGTGACCATGTGGCCTAATGGATAAGGCGTCGGACTTCGGATCTGATGATTACAGGTTCGAATGTTGTCACGCTCGTTTTTTTCCAGTTCTGAAAAAGGAACATACCGTTTTAATGTAGCAATTGAGCAGTACGAAACCGTCTGAATGTTGCTGTTGACCATTTTTTGCTTGGAAATGCTCTTGAGCTTGAAACACACACAACAAGACCGGTGTTAACTAGCGAAATGGTCGGCAGAGTGCCGACACCGCGAGTTTTGACTGGCACTTGCACATCTAAAACAACGTCGGAAAGTAACTCGTTCGGATTTTTGAGTCACATAAAGTATGTGTGTTAATTTTGACGCCACTAGCTCTGCATGCTGTCATGCAATTTCTTTACCTCTCAGAAATGATTATGACATAAAAGTGAAGTACGTGACGAGTGTGACGTTAGGAAAACATTAGGCAGCATGGAGAGATTCTGTATGGGACCACCCAACCCAAACGAGTACTGTGTGACGTGCTATGCGGCAGGTATTCACCGAGGTAGCCGGCTAGGTCAGTCGGTAGAGCGTCAGACTCTTAATCCTAGGGTCGTGGGTTCGAGCCTCACGCTGGGCGGAGAGGAATTTTCTTCCGCTGCAGATGTAAATTACCGTTTTTCTGATTGAGGAGATGTAATGGAAATAGCAACTTTAAGCTTTGCCTACGTCTCTGTCAGTCACAAGGAAACTGTATTTGAATGTGAAGGTGATTTTGTAGACATGTGTGGAAGACATGTTCTGAAATGCAAGTGTTGTTGTTTGGAGAGCACATCGGTTACGTGTCAGACGTGTAGCCAGGCAGTAATGGGTCGCCATAGCTGCAAATATTAGCAGGTAATATGAAGTGTTGTCAGCTGAAGTCTGATGATGCAGACGACCGTAAGGACGAAGTACCCAAGTGTACCGCTAGGCCGCGCCTCTTTAGCTCAGTGGTAGAGCACTGCTCTAATAAACCAGGCATCGGACGTTCCATCCACACAGGAGAAAGATGAATTTTGGAAATCAGTTGCGCGTCGTGGCCGTATAGCAAACAGTATCTATGATGACGGACAATTAGCGACAGGCGTTTTTTTTAAGAACTACTCTCAGATGTGATTAAGGCGAATGGCGCAGATAAAGCATTTGCCAAAGCGGTACAGCATAAAGTGGGACGAGGCAGTCTGAATTACATTTTATAGATGTATTTCTCACATATCTCAGAGCCACTCGCGGTCGTCGTCGTCGTCGTCGTCGTCGTCGTCGTCGCCGCCGCCGCCGCCGCTTCTGCAGAACTAGCAAATGGCCATCGTAGCAAATGCGGCGAGGGACGCCCTGCCTTCGATTCCGAATGCACAAAGTGTGTGGTCTTGTTTCTCAGTCTATATTTGGTCGGTCTCGTAAGAGGTTGAATGTAACGAATGGGTGGGAAAGAGCAAGGGGCAGCGGCTGTGTAAAACGAAAACACAAATCCTCAGGGGTGTGAGCGTTTCGAGATGAGTCGTATACATGATATGGTTGGTCGTCAGTGACCATGTGGCCTAATGGATAAGGCGTCGGACTTCGGATGTGATGATTACAGGTTCGAATGTTGTCACGCTCGTTTTTTTCCAGTTCTGAAAAAGAAACATACCGTTTTAATGTAGCAATTGAGCAGTACGAAACCGTCTGAATGTTGCTGTTGACCATTTTTTGCTTGGAAATGCTCTTGAGCTTGAAACACACACAACAATACCGATGTTAACTAGCGAAATGGTCGGCAGAGTGCCGACACCGCGAGTTTTGACTGGCACTTGCACATCTAAAACAACGTCGGAAAGTAACTCGTTCGGCTTTTGAGTCACATAAAGTATGTGTGTTAATTTTGACGCTACTAGCTCTGCATGCTGTCATGCAATTTCTTTACCTCTCAGAAATGATTATGACATAAAAGTGAAGTACGTGACGAGTGTGACGTTAGGAAAACATTAGGCAGCATGGAGAGATTCTGTATGGGACCACCCAACCCAAACGAGTACTGTGTGACGTGCTATCCGGAAGGTATTCACCGAGGTAGCCGGCTAGCTCAGTCGGTAGAGCGTCAGACTCTTAATCCTAGGGTCGTGGGTTCGAGCCACACGCTGGGCGTAGCGGAATTTTGTTCTGCTGCAGATGTAAATTACCGTTTTTCTGATTAAGGAGATGTAATGGAAATAGCAACTTTAAGCTTTGCCTACGTCTCTGTCAGTCACAAGGAAACTGTATTTGAATGTGAAGGTGATTTTGTAGACATGTGTGGAAAACATGTTCTGAAATGCAAGTGTTGTTGTTTGGAGAGCACATCGGTTACGTGTCAGATGTGTAGCCAAGCAGTAATGGGTCGCCATAGCTGCAAATATTAGCCGGTAATATGAAGTGTTGTCAGCTGAAGTCTGATGATGCAGACGACCGTAAGGACGAAGTACCCAAGGGCACCGCTAGGCCGCGCCTCTTTAGCTCAGTGGTAGAGCACTGCTCTAACAAACCAGTCATCGGACGTTCCATCCACACAGGAGAAAGATGAATTTTGGAAAACAGTTGCGCGTCGTGGCCGTATAGCAAACAGTATCTGTGATGACGAACAATTAACGACAGGCGTTTTTTTTAAGAATTACTCTCAGATGTGATTAAGGCGAATGGCGCAGATAAAGCATTTGCCAAAGCGGTACAGCATAAAGTGGGACGAGGCACTCTGAATTAAATTTTATGGATGTATTTCTCACATATCTCAGAGCCTCTCGCGGTCGTCGTCGCCGCCGCCGCCGCTTCTGCAGAACTAGCAAATGGCCATCGTAGCAAATGCGGCGAGGGACGCCCTGCCTTCGATTCCGAATGCATAAAGTGTGTGGTTTTGTTTCTCAGTCTATATTTGGTCGGTCTCGTAAGAGGTTGAATGTAACGAATGGGTGGCAAAGAGCAAGGGGCAGCGGCTTTGTAAAACGAAAACACAAATCCTCAGGGGTGTGAGCGTTTCGAGATGAGTCGTATACATGATATAGCTGGTCGTCAGTGACCATGTGGCCTAATGGATAAGGCGTCGGACTTCGGATCTGATGATTACAGGTTCGAATGTTGTCACGCTCGTTTTTTTCCAGTTCTGAAAAAGAAACATACCGTTTTAATGTAGCAATTGAGCAGTACGAAACCGTCTGAATGTTGCTGTTGACCATTTTTTGCTTCGAAATGCTCTTGAGCTTGAAACACACACTACAAGACCGGTGTTAACTAGCGAAATGGTCGGCAGAGTGCCGACACCACGAGTTTTGACTGGCACTTGCACATCTAAAACAACGTCGGAAAGTAACTCGTTCGGCTTTTGAGTCACATAAAGTATGTGTGTTAATTTTGACGCCACTAGCTCTGCATGCTGTCATGCAATTTCTTTACCTCTCAGAAATGATTATGACATAAAAGTGAAGTACGTGACGAGTGTGACGTTAGGAAAACATTAGGCAGCATGGAGAGATTCTGTATGGGACCACCCAACCCAAACGAGTACTGTGTGACGTGCTATCCGGAAGGTATTTACCGAGGTAGCCGGCTAGGTCAGTCGGTAGAGCGTCAGGCTCTTAATCCTAGGGTCGTGGGTTCCAGCCACACGCTGGGCGGAACGGAATTTTGTTCCGCTGCAGATGTAAATTACCGTTTTTCTGATTAAGGAGATGTAATGGAAATAGCAACTTTAAACTTTGCCTACGTCTCTGTCAGTCACAAGGAAACTGTATTTGAATGTGAAGGTGATTTTGTAGACATGTGTGGAAGACATGTTCTGAAATGCAAGTGTTGTTGTTTGGAGAGCACATCGGTTACGTGTCAGATGTGTAGCCAAGCAGTAATGGGTCGCCATAGCTGCAAATATTAGCCGGTAATATGAAGTGTTGTCAGCTGAAGTCTGATGATGCAGACGACCGTAAGGACAAAGTACCCAAGAGTACCGCTAGGCCGCGCCTCTTTAGCTCAGTGGTAGAGCACTGCTCTAATAAACCAGGCATCGGACGTTCCATCCACACAGGAGAAAGATGAATTTTGGAAATCAGTTGCGCGTCGTGGCCGTATAGCAAACAGTATCTGTGATGACGAACAATTAGCGACAGGCGTTTTTTTTAAGAATTACTCTCAGATGTGATGAAGGCGAATGGCGCAGATAAAGCATTTGCCAAAGCGGTACAGCATAAAGTGGGACGAGGCACTCTGAATTACATTTTATAGATGTATTTCTCACATATCTCAGAGCCTCTCGCGGTCGTCGTCGTCGTCGTCGTCGTCGTCGTCGTCGCCGCCGCTTCTGCAGAACTAGCAAATGGCCATCGTAGCAAATGCGGCGAGGGACGCCCTGCCTTCGATTCCGAATGCACAAAGTGTGTGGTCTTGTTTCTCAGTCTATATTTGGTCGGTCTCGTAAGAGGTTGTATGTAACGAATGGGTGGGAGAGAGCAAGGGGCAGCGGCTTTGTAAAACGAAAACACAAATCCTCATGGGTGTGAGCGTTTCGAGATGAGTCGTATACATGATATAGCTGGTCGTCAGTGACCATGTGGCCTAATGGATAAGGCGTCGGACTTCGGATCTGATGATTACAGGTTCGAATGTTGTCACGCTCGTTTTTTTCCAGTTCTGAAAAAGAAACATACCGTTTTAATGTAGCAATTGAACAGTACGAAACAGTCTGAATGTTGCTGTTGACCATTTTTTGCTTCGAAATGCTCTTGAGCTTGAAACACACACAACAAGACCGGTGTTAACTAGCGAAATGGTTTGCAGAGTGCCGACACCGCGAGTTTTGACTGGCACTTGCACATCTAAAACAACGTCGGAAAGTAACTCGTTCGGCTTTTGAGTCACATAAAGTATGTGTGTTAATTTTGACGCCACTAGCTCTGCATGCTGTCATGCCATTTCCTTACCTCTCAGAAATGATTATGACATAAAAGTGAAGTACGTGACGAGTGTGACGTTAGGAAAACATTAGGCAGCATGGAGAGATTCTGTATGGGACCACCCAACCCAAACGAGTACTGTGTGACGTGCTATCCGGCAGGTATTCATCGAGGTAGCCGGCTAGCTCAGTCGGTAGAGCGTCAGGCTCTTATTCCTAGGGTCGTGGGGTCGAGCCACACGCTGGGCGGAACGGAATTTTGTTCCGCTGCAGATGTAAATTACCGTTTTTCTGATTAAGGGGATGTAATGGAAATAGCAACTTTAAACTTTGCCTACGTCTCTGTCAGTCACAAAGAAACTGTATTTGAATGCGAAGGTGATTTTGTAGACATGTGTGGAAGACATGTTCTGAAATGCAAGTGTTGTTGTCTGGAGAGCACATCGCTTACGTGTCAGATGTGTAGCCAAGCAGTAATGGGTCGCCATAGCTGCAAATATTAGCCGGTAATATGAAGTGCTGTCAGCTGAAGTCTGATGATGCAGACGACCGAAAGGACGAAGTACCCAAGAGTACCGCTAGGCCGCGCCTCTTTAGCTCAGTGGTAGAGCACTGCTCTAATAAACCAGGCATTGGACGTTCCATCCACACAGGAGAAAAATGAATTTTGGAAATCAGTTGCGCGTCGTGGCCGTATAGCAGACAGTAGCTGTGATGACGAACAATTAGCGACAGGCGTTTTTTTTTTAAGAATTACTCTCAGATGTGATTAAGGCGAATGGCGCAGATAAAGCATTTGCCAAAGCGGTACAGCATAAAGTGGGACGAGGCACTCTGAATTACATTTTATAGATGTATTTCTCACATATCTCAGAGCCTCTCGCGGTCGTCGTCGTCGTCGTCGTCGTCGTCGCCGCCGCCGCTTCTGCAGAACTAGCAAATGGCCATCGTAGCAAATGCGGCGAGGGACGCCCTGCCTTCGATTCCGAATGCACAAAGTGTGTGGTCTTGTTTCTCAGTCTATATTTGGTCGGTCTCGTAAGAGGTTGAATGTAACGAATGGGTGGGAAAGAGCAAGGGGCAGCTGCTGTGTAAAACGAAAACACAAATCCTCAGGGGTGTGAGCGTTTCGAGATGAGTCGTATACATGATGTAGTTGGTCGTCATCTACCATGTGGCCTAATGGATAAGGCGTCGGACTTTGGATCTGATGATTACAGGTTCGAATGTTGTCACGCTCGTTTTTTTCCAGTTCTGAAAAAGAAACATACCGTTTTAATGTAGCAATTGAGCAGTACGAAACCGTCTGAATGTTGCTGTTGACCATATTTTGCTTGGAAATGCTCTTGAGCTTGAAACACACACAACAAGACCGGTGTTAACTAGCGAAATGGTTTGGAGAGTGCCGACACCGCGAGTTTTGACTGGCACTTGCACATCTAAAACAACGTCGGAAAGTAACTCGTTCGGCTTTTGAGTCACATAAAGTATGTGTGTTAATTTTGACGCCACTAGCTCTGCATGCAGTCATGCAATTTCTTTACCTCTCAGAAATGATTATGACATAAAAGTGAAGTACGTGACGAGTGTGACGTTAGGAAAACATTAGGCAGCATGGAGAGATTCTGTATGGGACCACCCAACCCAAACGAGTACTGTGTGACGTGCTATCCGGAAAGTATTTACCGAGGTAGCCGGCTAGCTCAGTCGGTAGAGCGTCCGGCTCTTAATCCTAGGGTCGTGGGGTCGAGCCACACGCTGGGCGGAACGGAATTTTGTTCCGCTGCAGATGTAAATTACCGTTTTTCTGATTAAGGAGATGTAATGGAAATAGCAACTTTAAACTTTGCCTACGTCTCTGTCAGTCACAAGGAAACTGTATTTGAATGTGAAGGTGATTTTGTAGACATGTGTGGATGACATGTTCTGAAATGCAAGTGTTGTTGTTTGGAGAGCACATCGGTTACGTGTCAGATGTGTAGCCAAGCAGTAATGGGTCGCCATAGCTGCAAATATTAGCCGGTAATATGAAGTGTTGTCAGCTGAAGTCTGATGATGCAGACGACCGTAAGGACAAAGTACCCAAGAGTACCGCTAGGCCGCGCCTCTTTAGCTCAGTGGTAGAGCACTGCTCTAATAAACCAGGCATCGGACGTTCCATCCACACAGGAGAAAGATGAATTTTGGAAATCAGTTGCGCGTCGTGGCCGTATAGCAAACAGTATCTGTGATGACGAACAATTAGCGACAGGCGTTTTTTTTTAAGACTTACTCTCACATGTGATTAAGGCGAATGGCGCAGATAAATCATTTGCCAAAGCGGTACAGTATAAGTGGGACGAGGCAGTCTGAATTACATTTTATAGATGTATTTCTCACCTATCTCAGAGCCTCTCGCGGTCGTCGTCGTCGTCGTCGTCGTCGTCGTCGTCGTCGTCGTCGTCGTCGTCGCCGCCGCCGCCGCTTCTGCAGAACTAGCAAATGGCCATCGTAGCAAATGCGGCGAGGGACGCCCTGCCTTCGATTCCGAATGCACAAAGTGTGTGGTCTTGTTTCTCAGTCTATATTTGGTCGGTCTCGTAAGAGGTTGAATGTAACGAATGGGTGAGAAAGAGCAAGGGGCAGCGGCTGTGTAAAACGAAAACACAAATCCTCAGGGGTGTGAGCGTTTCGAGATGAGTCGTATACATGATATATTTGGTCGTCAGTGACCATGTGGCCTAATGGATAAGGCGTCGGACTTCGGATCTGATGATTACAGGTTCGAATGTTGTCACGCTCGTTTTTTTCCAGTTCTGAAAAAGAAACATACCGTTTTAATGTAGCAATTGAGCAGTACGAAACCGTCTGAATGTTGCTGTTGACCATTTTTTGCTTCAAAATGCTCTTGAGCTTGAAACACACACAACAAGACCGGTGTTAACTAGCGAAATGGTCGGCAGAGTGCCGACACCGCGAGTTTTGACTGGCACTTGCACATCTAAAACAACGTCGGAAAGTAACTCGTTCGGCTTTTGAGTCACATAAAGTATGTGTGTTAATTTTGACGCCACTAGCTCTGCATGCTGTCATGCAATTTCTTTACCTCTCAGAAATGATTATGACATAAAAGTGAAGTACGTGACGAGTGTGACGTTAGGAAAACATTAGGCAGCATGGAGAGATTCTGTATGGGACCACCCAACCCAAACGAGTACTGTGTGACGTGCTATCCGGCAGGTATTCACCGAGGTAGCCGGCTAGCTCAGTCACAGTCAGCCAGCGGCTGCGCTGGAGGTCGGACGTGCCGTGGTGTGTGCTGTGCTGCGTTAACTCCGCGTGGTAAGTCTCTGCTCTTGCTGCAACGCGTCGCTGTCTATAGTATTTGTGTAGACATGAAAAAGAATTAAGAGATGTCGCAACCGCAACGAAAAGATACTTTGAAATTCACGTTTGATCGCAACTTTGTCCGACCGAGGTCATTTGATGTTGAACAGTGGTTAGAGGATGATGTTAAAATAGGACTTGATGATATTATCGGCATACATTTCTCGATTATGAACAGTGTGGTTTTCGTGAAACTTGCCAGTCCAGAATTGTGTGAAAGGATAGTTCGATCTTGTGGTGGAATTCTGAAATTTAAACATGCTGACGGAAATGTTGGGGAGGTTACCGTTGCCCATGCTGGTCTAGGTATTCGGACCGTGCGAGTCTTTGAACTTCCCTTTGAAATTACAAGTGACCAGATAAATGCTGTTATTGCTCCATACGGGAAAGTTTTGAGTAATATTGCCGAACGGTGGTCTGCTGCACACAAATTCCCTGTTTTGAATGGTGTGCGCCAATTAAAAGTCGAATTGCAGAAGCACATTCCGTCGTTTATAAACGTCTGCGGATATAGAGCTGTTGTGATGTACGATGACCAACCGAAAACGTGTGCTGTCTGCAATTTACCAGGCCACGTTCGTGCAGAATGTGTTCATAGGCGAGTGGCGCAACTGCCTGCCGGCGATGCCGTCAGACCCCCTGCTATGTCAACGCTGCCCGTGACATATGTCGCCGTAGCGCGCGGTTTTGCAAGTGCCACTGCGCCCCCCGAAGTTACTACGAATACCGACCCACAAGCGACCGACCAACCGACCGACTCAGGTGTAGCATCTGTAGACACTCAACCCTCCTGCGAAGACATATCTGCTCCTGCCCTTGTCGCCGTGGAATCGCCCAATGAGGCAATGGATACGGACGCGACCTCAGTCGCTTCGGGTAATGCTCCTCTGCATTCAGGAGCTTCTTTAGGAGGTATCAAAAGCGTATCAGGTGCACAGAAAACGGACTCGCCACCAGCCGTTTCTAGTGGTGCTCCTCCGAATCCTGCAGCTGCCTTAGGCACTGACCACAGCCCGTCAAGTGCACTGAAATCAGACCAGGCGTCAATCACTTCGAGTAGTGCTACTTTGCAACCTGAGGCTTCTTCAGGTACCGTCCAAAGTCCACCACGAGACGCATCTCCCAAGAAATCTAAAAAACGGAGGATCGCGCGTCAAGGTGCAGAGCAGACTGCACCACAACTGCGTGAACAGGCGAAGCAAATAGGGGGCAAAATACGTCAATCTGCATCTGAGAACTTGCAGTGCAATCAGCAGTCATCTAACGAAGACCCTGTGTCCTTGGATAGTACCTCAGGTTCTGCCAGTTTGCCCTCCGATGACGTAGCAATTACCCGAACCGAAGATAAAAATCACCAGCAAACACCTGAATATAGTGCACCACTTAATGACGAACCGATGACAGGGCTGTCGAATCCGTGGGCAGACGATGTCGACGACACTACAAAGGAGGACGAAATTATGGACACCACAGGAACCGTTACAGTCACCACGATGGCCACACCACGAGATGACGTCGTCTTGAATGTCATCGCCGCGACGGATACTGTCCCAGACACGGAGAAGCCGACTGATCCCTTCCCAAGTCATGAATATTTCTAGTCTGAACGGTTTTACTGACTTGTGTCCACATGTCTCTCGTGTCAGATTTCTTAATGTTTTTTCGAAATGATATGTTGCCAGAGTTTTTCCTAATTACACTCCCGTCTTGGCTGACGTAGTTCCGTTGCAGGCCTATAAGATCGCTACGCTGAACATCAATAAAATTTGTAGCCCAGTTAATTTACAAAATTTAAAAGATTTCCTGTATGCAGCTGATGTGGACATTTTGTTTTTACAAGAAGTAACAAACATCGAACTTGACTTCATACAGGGGTATAATGCTATAGTCAATCCTGGAATTGGATGTGATTTGGGTACCGCATTTCTTTTCAAAGAGGGCGTCGTCATTACAGACGTAACAAAACTGCCTAACGGCAGAGGCATTGCCGGCACGCTTTATAACACCAGGATTATTAATGTCTATGCCCCATCTGGTTCTACCAATCGGTGCCAACGAGCACAGTTTTTTAAGGAGGGAATTGTTCCTTTGTTTGGTGTACACTGCACCCATACCATCCTTGGAGGCGACTTTAACAGTGTCATACATGCCAAAGACCAAACTCCGAACTACAACAAGTCGCCGGACCTGGAACGTATCGTCACCGACCTCCGTTTAACTGATTCGTGGGAGCAAACGCACGGCGCGGCACCCGGCTTTACCCACCTCACTAATCATTCAGCGAGCCGGTTGGATCGAATATATGTCTCGCCCAATCTGAAACAACGCATCCTGCAGTCTGAAGTTTGGCCAACCGTTTTTTCGGACCACGCTGCATATATATGCACATTAAATTTGGAACGACAAGGAACCTGTCGATATAAAGGGCCATGGAAACTTAATGTTTCACACTTAAAAGATCCTGCCTGTCGAGAAGCCTTTCTCACCATTTGGAGAGCCTGCGAGACCAAACTCGTCTCTTACCACTCGACTTTGGATTGGTGGCTCAAATGCGCCAAACCTCAGATCCGGAGATGTTTCATCAACTACTCCCGGGAGAAGAGCTTTTGGCGGAAAAGAACGATAGAATTTTACTTTCATTGTCTCCGAGAACTCTACCTGCAAGGTGCTACAGCTATTGGGAACCATGGGAGAATTAAAAAAATCCAGGCAAAAATACTGACATTAAGGCGACAACAGCTTGAAGGATACCAAATAAGGTCAAGAGCAGAGACTGTGGCGCAAAAAGAAGCCACTTCGGTATATCATGTGATTCGTGAAACTAAACGAGGATTACGCAAAATACTGACGGAGCTTAAAACTGATAATGGAACCACCTTGACAATGCACAACGACATAAAAGCAGAAATACTAACCCATTTCGACAACTTGTTTTCACATAAAGAGGTAGACGAAAAAGCACAGGACGATTTACTGACCCACCTGCAAGGACGCGTTGGTAACGCGTACGCGGAAGCTCTAATAGCGGAGGCGACCGAAGACGATGTACACTATGCTGTCTATCAAAGTGCAAAAAATAAATCCCCTGGATCTGACGGCATACCAGCAGAATTTTATCAAGTCTTCTGGGAACATATAAAACATAGAATAACATGCATCTGTAATGAACTTCTGAACCTCAATAAGGAGATACCGAAAGATTTTCGCGAAGGTATGATAGTGTTAATCGCAAAAAAATCGGCTGGCAAGAAAATTGGAAATTTGAGACCAATCACTCTGCTGAACAGTGACTATAAAATTTTTTCGCGGCTCTTAGCCCACAGACTTAAAAATGTAATGGCCAGCGTCACCGGCCCATATCAGTCTAGCGTGGGCAAGGGTAGGAAAATTCAGCAGACGCTGTCCGACTACCGCGACATAATTTCAATAGCAGAAGTATGTCGACTAAAATGTGCCATCGTGTCGTTAGATTTCGATAAAGCCTTCGACAGGATCAGCCACTCCTACCTCCTGAAAACGATAGGCGCAATGGGTTTTCCGCCGAGATTCGTTGACCTCATACGACGTTTGGTAACGAATAACTCCTCCAGAATCATCATAAATGGACAGCCTAGCCGGCCAGTCGAGATCGCATGTTCCGTCAGGCAAGGTTGTCCGTTGTCCATGGCACTTTTTGCCATGGCCATCGAACCTTTGCTCGCTACCTTGACTCAGCGGTTACAAGGATTGCAAATACGAGGAAACAAAATAATATGTAAAGCCTATGCGGACGATGTTGGGTTTCTCGTTATGAATGTAGCGGAAGTCGAGACGGCAATGCACGTAATAGAAAAATACGAACGAGCGTCAGCCGCGAGGTTAAACAAAACCAAGTCCGGCATATTCAATATCGGACGTGGCATTGGCATGCGCACACACGGTCAGTTACGTGAGCTAACAGCCTTGAAGTGTCTCGGCATTGATTTCCGAAAAAATATACGTCAAACTATTGCGGCCAACTATAGACAAGTACTAACTACCATACGAGCTAGTGTACGGACACATAGTATTCGACAATGAAATGAAATTCAGAGAGTGTCTTTAGCGAACGTCTCTATTACTTCCAAAGTCAATTATGTCGCCCAGATACTGCCAATACCCGCCGGCATCGCCAAACAAATTATGTCAGCAATAGGCTATTTTGTGAGCCGTGGCCACATATTTAAAATCCAGTATGACACTCTGACGCTCGCCACTAATAATGGCGGCTTAAACTTAACGAATGTTACTAAAAAGTCGCAGGCTCTGTACATCTCCAATACGTTTCAACAATGGAGACAATCCGGCAGCTGTATCGCCGCGCACTTGCTATCTGAAATAGCTCCAGATGACCTCTCTCCGCCCATTAATGTGCAGCACATACCGAGCGGACTTTACCATTTACTATGGTTTTTAATAGAATATAGCTACCTACATTCAAGAATTCCGGAAAAAGACATGACAAACGTAAAAGAAATATATGGCAAATTGATGGGAGAAAAGAATAACAACAAAATAGAACAAAACTATCCATGTTCTAACTGGAAAGTGATATGGGGAAATATTCATAACCGTAACTTAGCTACTCATCTAAAAGCAACATGGTACTTTGTTGTAAATAGGAAAGTTGCAACAAACTCGAAACTTCATACGATCCACTTAGCGGATTCGCCTTTGTGTGCAACGTGTAGTTTAATTGATAACGAAGAACATCGTTTCGTGTGTGACAAGGTTAAAGATATCTGGCTGAATGTCCGACGAAAGCTGGCACTCATCCTTCGAACGTCACCTAACGCTATAACGCCTGCGGACTTTTTGACACCGGATGATGTACCCTTTCCTAAAACGAAACGCAACGCAGTCAATTGGCTGAAAGCGGCAACGGTACATTACCTCTTCACGAAGGAAGAGAAAAGCCAAGAGGATTTTTGGATCTATCTGCTAACTGAGCATCACATGTTACTGAGGACTAGTAAATATAAAGAAACATACGCAAATTTTTTAATCAAGACCTTGATGTAAAAGAATTAACAAGAAATATCTGCGGACACAGAAGACAAACGTAAGAGAGTGTTCACCACTACTAACTTACTTTACAATCGTGGGAAAAAAAAAAAAAAAAAAAAAAATTATTTTAGTTTTTACCGGAATTGCCGTTCTTTGAGTTCAACGTTTATTAATTTATTTTTCAAGAAGCCATTATAAATAGTTGCTTCTCACCGAATATGTTTTTTTTAAGCATTTTTAGAGAGAAGAGGCAGTTTCGGAATGCCCTCTGACGTTTCTTTGTCAAGGAAGCCTATTTGCTTTAAGTGTGACAACAAAAAACAGCGATGAAGAAGGAAACAAACTGAACATAACTTCTGTTTCTACCTACTGAAGACTTCATTCTTTTTTCACATTATCAATAAGCCCAAAGAAGGGGTACATTAGTTTCTCCACGATAAAGGGATTACCCTTGTCTCAAAAAAAAAAAAAAAAAAAAAAAAAAAAAATGGATAAGGCGTCGGACTTCGGATCTGAAGATTGCAGGTTCGAATGCTGTCACACTTGTGTTTTTCCAGTTCTGAAAAAGAAACGTAACGTATTAATGTAGCAATTGAGCAGTACGAAACCGTCTGAATGTTGCTGTTGACCATTTTTTGCTTGGAGATGCTCTTGAGCTTGAAACACACACAACAAGACCGGTGTTAACTAGCGAAATGGTCGGCAGAGTGCCGACACAGCGAGTTTTGACTATCACTTGCAAATCTAAAACAACGTCGGAAAGTAACTCGTTCGGCTTTTGAGTCACATAAAGTATGTGTGTTAATTTTGACGCCACTAGCTCTGCATGTTGTCATGCAATTTCTTTACCTCTCAGAAATGATTATGACATAAAAGTGAAGTACGTGACGAGTGTGACGTTAGGAAAAAAAAAAAAAAAAAAAAAGTCGGTAGAGCGTCAGGCTCTTAATCCTAGGGTCGTGGGGTCGAGCCACACACTGGGCGGATCGGAATTTTGTTCCGCTGCAGATGTAAATTACCGTTTTTCTGATTAACGAGATGTAATGGAAATAGCAACTTTAAACTTTGCCTACGTCTCTGTCAGTCACAAGGAAACTGTATTTGAATGTGAAGGTGATTTTGTAGACATGTGTGGAAGACATGTTCTGAAATGTAAGTGTTGTTGTTTGGAGAGCACATCGGTTACGTGTCAGATGTGTAGCCAAGCAGTAATGGGTCGCCATAGCTGCAAATATTAGCCGGTAGTATGAAGTGTTGTCAGCTGAAGTCTGATGATGCAGACGACCGTAAGGACGAAGTACCCAAGAGTACCGCTAGGCCGCGCCTCTTTAGGTCAGTGGTAGAGCACTGCTCTAATAAACCAGGCATCGGACGTTCCATCCACACAGGAGAAAGATGAATTTTGGAAATCAGTTGCGCGTCGTGGCCGTATAGCAAACAGTATCTGTGATGACGAACAATTAGCGACAGGCGTTTCTTTTTTAAGAATTACTCTCAGATGTGATGAAGGCGAATGACGCAGATAAAGCATTTGCCAAAGCGGTACAGCATAAAGTGGGACGAATCAGTCTGAATTACATTTTATAGATGTATTTCTCACATATCTCAGAGCCTCTCGCGGTCGTCGTCGTCGTCGTCGTCGTCGACGTCGTCGTCGTCGCCGCCGCCGCTTCTGCAGAAGTAGCAAATAGCCATCGTAGCAAATGCGGCGAGGGACGCCCTGCCTTCGATTCCGAATGCACAAAGTGTGTGGTCTTGTTTCTCAGTCTATATTTGGTCGGTCTCGTAAGAGGTTGAATGTAACGAATGGGAGGGAAAGAGCAAGGGAGAGCGGCTGTGTAGAACGAAAACACAAATCCTCAGTGGTGTGAGCGTTTCGAGGTGAGTCGTATACATGTTATAGTTGGTCGTCAGTGACCGTGTGGTCTAATGGATAAGCCTCGGACATCGGATCTGAAGGTTACAGTTTCGAATGCTGTGACGCTCGTGTTTTTCCAGTTCTGAAAAAGAAACATACCGTTTTAATGTAGCAATTAAGCAGTACCAAACCGTCTGAATGTTGCTGTTGACCATTTTTTGCTTGGAGATGCTCTTGAGCTTGAAACACACACAACAAGACCGGTGTTAACTAGCGAAATGGTCGGCAGAGTGCCGACACCACGAGTTTTGACTGGCACTTGCACATCTAAAACAACGTCGGAAAGTAACTCGTTCGGCTTTTGAGTCACATGAAGTATGTGTGTTAACTTTGACGCCATTAGCTCTGCATGTTGTCATGCAATTTCTTTACCTCTCAGAAATGATTAAGACATAAAAGTGAAGTACGTGACGAGTGTGACGTTAGAAAAACGTTTGGGAGCATGGAGAGATTCTGTATGGGACCACCCAACCCAAACGAGTACTGTGTGACGTGCTACCCGGCATGTATACAACGAGGTAGCCGGCTAGCTTAGTCGGTAGAGAGTCAGACTCTTAATCCCAGGGCCGTGGGTTCGAGCCACACGCTTGGCGGAACGGAATTTTGTTCCGCTGCAGATGTAAATTACCGTTTTTCTGATTAACGAGATGTAATGGAAATAGCA
Organism: Schistocerca gregaria; assembly: GCF_023897955.1. Classification (NCBI taxonomy): domain Eukaryota; kingdom Metazoa; phylum Arthropoda; class Insecta; order Orthoptera; family Acrididae; genus Schistocerca; species Schistocerca gregaria. Next base: position 6,301,194 of record NC_064926.1, read on the forward strand.
ACTTTAAACTTTGCCTACGTCTCTGTCAGTCGCAAGGAAACTGTATTTGAAGGTGAAGGTGATTTTGTAGACACGTGTGAAAGACATGTTCTGAAATGTAAGTGTTGTTGTTTGGAGAGCACATCGGTTACGTGTCAGATGTGTAGCCAAGCAGCAATGGGTCGCCATAGCTGCAAATATTAGCCGGTAATATGAAGTGTTGTCAGCTGAAGTCTGATGATGCAGACGACCGTAAGGACGAAGTACCCAAGGGTACCGCTAGGCCGCGCCTCTTTTGCTCAGTGGTAGAGTACTGCTGTAATAAACCAGGTGTCGTAAGTTCCATCCTCACAGGAGAAAGATGAATTTTGGAAATCAGTTGCGCGTCGTGGCCGTATAGCAAACAGTATCTGTGATGACGAACAATTAGCGACAGGCGTTTTTTTTTTAAGAATTACTCTCAGATGTGATTAAGGCGAATGGCGCAGATAAAGCATTTGCCAAAGCGGTATAGCATAAAGTGGGACGAATCAGTCTGAATTACATTTTATAGATGTATTTCTCACATATCTCAGAGCCTCTCGCGGTCGTCGTCGTCGTCGTCGTCGTCGACGTCGTCGTCGTTGCCGCCGCCGCTTCTGCAGAAGTAGCAAATGGCCGTCGTAGCAAATGCGGCGAGGGACGCCCTGCCTTCGATTCGGAATGCACAAAGTGTGTGGCCTTGTTTCTCAGTCTATATTTGGTCGGTCTCGTAAGAGGTTGAATGTAACGAATGGGTGGGAAAGAGCAAGGGAGAGCGGCTGTGTAGAACGAAAACACAAATCCTCAGTGGTGTGAGCGTTTCGAGGTGAGTCGTATACATGTTATAGTTGGTCGTCAGTGACCGTGTGGTCTTATGGATAAGCCTCGGACTTCGGATCTGAAGGTTACAGGTTCGAATGCTGTGACGCTCGTGTTTTTCCAGTTCTGAAAAAGAAACATACCGTTTTAATGTAGCAATTAAGCAGTACCAAACCGTCTGAATGTTGCGGTTGACCATTTTTTGCTTGGAGATGCTCTTGAGCTTGAAACACACACAACAAGACCGGTAGTAACTAGCGAAATGGTCGGCAGAGTGCCGACACCGCGAGTTTTGACTGGCACTTGCACATCTAAAACAACGTCGGAAAGTAACTCGTTCGGCTTTTGAGTCACATGAAGTATGTGTGTTAACTTTGACGCCACTAGCTCTGCATGTTGTCATGCAATTTCTTTACCTCTCAGAAATGATTAAGACATAAAAGTGAAGTACGTGACGAGTGTGACGTTAGAAAAACATTATGGAGCATGGAGAGATTCTGTATGGGACCACCCAACCCTAACGAGTACTGTGTGACGTGCTACCCGGCATGTATACAACGAGGTAGCCGGCTAGCTCAGTCGGTAGAGAGTCAGACTCTTAATCCCAGGGCCGTGGGTTCGAGCCACACGCTGGGCGGAACGGAATTTTGTTCCGCTGCAGATGTAAATTACCGTTTTTCTGATTAACGAGATGTAATGGGAATAGCAACTTTAAACTTTGCCTACGTCTTTGTCAGTCGCAAGGAAACTGTATTTGAAGGTGAAGGTGATTTTGTAGACACGTGTGAAAGACATGTTCTGAAATGTAAGTGTTGTTGTTTGGAGAGCACATCGGTTACGTGTCAGATGTGTAGCCAAGCAGCAATGGGTCGCCATAGCTGCAAATATTAGCCGGTAATATGAAGTGTTGTCAGCTGAAGTCTGATGATGCAGACGACCGTAAGGACGAAGTACCCAAGGGTACCGCTAGGCCACGCCTCTTTAGCTCAGTGGTAGAGTACTGCTGTAATAAACCAGGTGTCGTAAGTTCCATCCTCACAGGAGAAAGATGAATTTTGGAAATCAGTTGCGCGTCGTGGCCGTATAGCAAACAGTATCTGTGATGACGAACAATTAGCGACAGGCGTTTTTTTTTAAGTATTACTCTCAGATGTGATGAAGGCGAATGGCGCAGATAAAGCATTTGCCAAAGCGGTACAGCATAAAGTGGGACGAATCAGTCTGAATTACATTTTATAGATGTATTTCTCACATATCTCAGAGCCTCTCGCGGTCGTCGTCGTCGTCGACGTCGTCGTCGTCGTCGCCGCCGCCGCTTCTGCAGAAGTAGCAATAGGCCATCGTAGCAAATGCGGCGAGGGACGCCCTGCCTTCGATTCCGAATGCACAAAGTGTGTGGTCTTGTTTCTCAGTCTATATTTGGTCGGTCTCGTAAGAGGTTGAATGTAACGAATGGGTGGGAAAGAGCAAGGGAGAGCGGCTGTGTAGAACGAAAACACAAATCCTCAGTGGTGTGAGCGTTTCGAGGTGAGTCGTATACATGTTATAGTTGGTCGTCAGTGACCGTGTGGTCTAATGGATAAGGGTCGGACTTCGGATCTGAAGGTTACAGGTTCGAATGCTGTGACGCTCGTGTTTTTCCAGTTCTGAAAAAGAAACATACCGTTTTAATGTAGCAATTAAGCAGTACCAAACCGTCTGAATGTTGCTGTTGACCATTTTTTGCTTGGAGATGCTCTTGAGCTGGCAACACACACAACAAGACCGGTGGTAACTAGCGAAATGGTCGGCAGAGTGCCGACACCGCGAGTTTTGACTGGCACTTGCACATCTAAAACAACGTCGGAAAGTAACTCGTTCGGCTTTTGAGTCACATGAAGTATGTGTGTTAACTTTGACGCCATTAGCTCTGCATGTTGTCATGCAATTTCTTTACCTCTCAGAAATGATTAAGACATAAAAGTGAAGTACGTGACGAGTGTGACGTTAGAAAAACATTAGGGAGCATGGAGAGATTCTGTATGGGACCACCCAACCCAAACGAGTACTGTGTGACGTGCTACCCGGCATGTATACAACGAGGTAGCCGGCTAGCTTAGTCGGTAGAGAGTCAGACTCTTAATCCCAGGGCCGTGGGTTCGAGCCACACGCTGGGCGGAACGGAATTTTGTTCCGCTGCAAATGTAAATTACCGTTTATCTGATTAACGAGATGTAATGGAAATAGCAACTTTAAACTTTGCCTACGTCTCTGTCAGTCGCAAGGAAACTGTATTTGAAGGTGAAGGTGATTTTGTAGACACGTGTGAAAGACATGTTCTGAAATGTAAGTGTTGTTGTTTGGAGAGCACATCGGTTACGTGTCAGATGTGTAGCCAAGCAGCAATGGGTCGCCATAGCTGCAAATATTAGCCGGTAATATGAAGTGTTGTCAGCTGAAGTCTGATGATGCAGACGACCGTAAGGACGAAGTACCCAAGGGTACCGCTAGGCCGCGCCTCTTTAGCTCAGTGGTAGAGTACTGCTGTAATAAACCAGGTGTCGTAAGTTCCATCCTCACAGGAGAAAGATGAATTTTGGAAATCAGTTGCGCGTCGTGGCCGTAAAGCAAACAGTATCTGTGATGACGAACAATTAGCGACAGGCGTTTTTTTTTTAAGAATTACTCTCAGATGTGATGAAGGCGAATGGCGCAGATAAAGCATTTGCCAAAGCGCTATAGCATAAAGTGGGACGAATCAGTCTGAATTACATTTTATAGATGTATTTCTCACATATCTCAGAGCCTCTCGCGGTCGTCGTCGTCGTCGTCGTCGACGTCGTCGTCGTCGCCGCCGCCGCTTCTGCAGAAGTAGCAAATGGCCGTCGTAGCAAATGCGGCGAGGGACGCCCTGCCTTCGATTCCGAATGCACAAAGTGTGTGGCCTTGTTTCTCAGTCTATATTTGGTCGGTCTCGTAAGAGGTTGAATGTAACGAATGGGTGGGAAAGAGCAAGGGAGAGCGGCTGTGTAGAACGAAAACACAAATCCTCAGTGGTGTGAGCGTTTCGAGGTGAGTCGTATACATGTTATAGTTGGTCGTCAGTGACCGTGTGGTCTAATGGATAAGCCTCAGACTTCGGATCTGAAGGTTACAGGTTCGAATGCTGTGACGCTCGTGTTTTTCCAGTTCTGAAAAAGAAACATACCGTTTTAATGTAGCAATTAAGCAGTACCAAACCGTCTGAATGTTGCTGTTGACCATTTTTTGCTTGGAGATGCTCTTGAGCTTGCAACACACACAACAAGACCGGTAGTAACTAGCGAAATGGTCGGCAGAGTGCCGACACCGCGAGTTTTGACTGGCACTTGCACATCTAAAACAACGTTGGAAAGTAACTCGTTCAGCTTTTGAGTCACATGAAGTATGTGTGTTAACTTTGACGCCACTAGCTCTGCATGTTGTCATGCAATTTCTTTACCTCTCAGAAATGATTATGACATAAAAGTGAAGTACGTGACGAGTGTGACGTTAGAAAAACATTAGGGAGCATGGAGAGATTCTGTATGGGACCACCCAACCCAAACGAGTACTGTGTGACGTGCTACCCGGCATGTATACAACGAGGTAGCCGGCTAGCTTAGTCGGTAGAGAGTCAGACTCTTAATCCCAGGGCCGTGGGTTCGAGCCACACGCTTGGCGGAACGGAATTTTGTTCCGCTGCAGATGTAAATTACCGTTTTTCTGATTAACGAGATGTAATGGAAATAGCAACTTTAAACTTTGCCTACGTCTCTGTCAGTCGCAAGGAAACTGTATTTGAAGGTGAAGGTTACTTTGTAGACACGTGTGAAAGACATGTTCTGAAATGTAAGTGTTGTTGTTTGGAGAGCACATCGGTTACGTGTCAGATGTGTAGCCAAGCAGCAATGGGTCGCCATAGCTGCAAATATTAGCCGGTAATATGAAGTGTTGTCAGCTGAAGTCTGATGATGCAGACGATTATAAGGACGAAGTACCCAAGCGTACCGCTAGGCCGCGCCTCTTTAGCTCAGTGGTAGAGTACTGCTCTAATAATACAGGTGTCGTAAGTTCCATCCTCACAAGAGAATGATGAATTTTGGAAATCAGTTGCGCGTCGTGGCCGTATAGCAAACAGAATCTGTGATGACGAACAATTAGCGACCGGCGTTTTTTTAAGAATTACTCTCAGATGTGATTAAGGCGAATGGCGCAGATAAAGCATTTGCCAAAGCGGTACAGCATAAAGTGGGACGAATCAGTCTGAATTACATTTTATAGATGTATTTCTCACATATCTCAGAGCCTCTCGCGGTCGTCGTCGTCGTCGACGTCGTCGTCGTCGTCGCCGCCGCCGCCGCTTCTGCAGAACTAGCAAATGGCCATCGTAGCAAATGCGGCGAGGGACGCCCTGCCTTCGATTCCGAATGCACAAAGTGTGTGGTCTTGTTTCTCAGTCTATATTTGGTCGGTCTCGTAAGAGGTTGAATGTAACGAATGGGTGGGAAAGAGCAAGGGAGAGCGGCTGTGTAGAACGAAAACACAAATCCTCAGTGGTGTGAGCGATTCGAGGTGAGTCGTATACATGTTATAGTTGGTCGTCAGTGACCGTGTGGTCTAATGGATAAAGGTCGGACTTCGGATCTGAAGGTTACAGGTTCGAATGCTGTGTCGCTCGTGTTTTTCCAGTTCTGAAAAAGAAACATACCGTTTTAATGTAGCAATTAAGCAGTACCAAACCGTCTGAATGTTGCTGTTGACCATTTTTTGCTTGGAGATGCTCTTGAGCTTGCAACACACACAACAAGACCGGTAGTAACTAGCGAAATGGTCGGCAGAGTGCCGACACCGCGAGTTTTGACTGGCACTTGCACATCTAAAACAACGTTGGAAAGTAACTCGTTCAGCTTTTGAGTCACATGAAGTATGTGTGTTAACTTTGACGCCACTAGTTCTGCATGTTGTCATGCAATTTCTTTACCTCTCAGAAATGATTATGACATAAAAGTGAAGTACGTGACGAGTGTGACGTTAGAAAAACATTAGGGAGCATGGAGAGATTCTGTATGGGACCACCCAACCCAAACGAGTACTGTGTGACGTGCTACCCGGCATGTATACAACGAGGTAGCCGGCTAGCTTAGTCGGTAGAGAGCCAGACTCTTAATCCCAGGGCCGTGGGTTCGAGCCACACGCTTGGCCGAACGGAATTTTGTTCCGCTGCAGATGTAAATTACCGTTTTTCTGATTAACGAGATGTAATGGAAATAGCAACTTTAAACTTTGCCTACGTCTCTGTCAGTCGCAAGGAAACTGTATTTGAAGGTGAAGGTTACTTTGTAGACACGTGTGAAAGACATGTTCTGAAATGTAAGTGTTGTTGTTTGGAGAGCACATCGGTTACGTGTCAGATGTGTAGCCAAGCAGCAATGGGTCGCCATAGCTGCAAATATTAGCCGGTAATATGAAGTGTTGTCAGCTGAAGTCTGATGATGCAGACGATTATAAGGACGAAGTACCCAAGCGTACCGCTAGGCCGCGCCTCTTTAGCTCAGTGGTAGAGTACTGCTCTAATAATACAGGTGTCGTAAGTTCCATCCTCACAAGAGAATGATGAATTTTGGAAATCTGTTGCGCGTCGTGGCCGTATAGAAAACAGTATCTGTGATGACGAACAATTAGCGACCGGCGTTTTTTTAAGAATTACTCTCAGATGTGATTAAGGCGAATGGCGCAGATAAAGAATTTGCCAAAGCGGTACAGCATGAAGTGGGACGAGGCAGTCTGAATTACATTTTATAGATGTATTTCTCACATATCTCAGAGCCTCTCGCGGTCGTCGTCGTCGTCGACGTCGTCGTCGTCGCCGCCGCCGCTTCTGCAGAAGTAGCAAATGGCCATCGTAGCAAATGCGGCGAGGGACGCCCTGCCTTCGATTCCGAATGCAAAAAGTGTGTGGTCTTGTTTCTCAGTCTATATTTGGTCGGTCTCGTAAGAGGTTGAATGTAACGAATGGGTGGGAAAGAGCAAGGGGCAGCGACTGTGTGGAACGAAAACACAAATCCTCATTGGTGTGAGCGTTTCGAGGTGAGTCGTATACATGTTATAGTTGGTCGTCAGTGACCGTGTGGTCTAATGGATAAGCCTCGGACATCGGATCTGAAGGTTACAGGTTCGAATGCTGTGACGCTCGTGTTTTTCCAGTTCTGAAAAAGAAACATACCGTTTTAATGTAGCAATTAAGCAGTACCAAACCGTCTGAATGTTGCTGTTGACCATTTTTTGCTTGGAGATGCTCTTGAGCTTGAAACACACACAACAAGACCGGTAGTAACTAGCGAAATGGTCGGCAGAGTGCCGACACCGCGAGTTTTGACTGGCACTTGCACATCTAAAACAACGTCGGAAAGTAACTCGTTCGGCTTTTGAGTCACATGAAGTATGTGTGTTAACTTTGACGCCACTAGCTCTGCATGTTGTCATGCAATTTTCTTTACCTCTCAGAAATGATTATGACATAAAAGTGAAGTACGTGACGAGTGTGACGTTAGAAAAACATTATGGAGCATGGAGAGATTCTGTATGGGACCACCCAACCCAAACGAGTACTGTGTGACGTGCTACACGGCATGTATACAACGAGGTAGCCATCATTCTGGCTTTAGCCGTCGCCGCGGTCGGACGTGCTTGTTGTTTACTCCGCGTACGTTAGCGCTATCGCCGGTGTTTGGTGTTTACGTGAAGTTAGCTGTACATTTTCGCTGTTATTTTTTGAGTGGTGTCAATGATAAGTGTTTTTATAGTGCTTTCGTCCGTTCCACGTTTCGTGCTTCGCCGCAATTTCGGTTGTTGCCGGAATTTCGTCGGAACCGACGACCATGTCTGACACCGTCAGGAAGAATACTTTAGTCTTCTCGTTCGAGAAAGGAACACGGCCGGTCCAACCCACTGCGCTGGAAATCCACGATTGGCTGACTGAGGTAATCGGTATTAATTCTGACTCTGTTCATACCACGCAATTAGATGCTGAAAAATACTGTGTTTTTGTTAAATTTCTGAACTCAGTGACAGTCGATAAGTTGCTTGCAAAATGGGGTAATTCCGTCGAATTTGTTCATCGAGACGGTTCAAAAAGTAATGTCTCTGTACGAAAAGCTGATATCATGTACACCAATGTCAGGATTTTGAATGTTCCAATTGAAATTGATAATCAGTTGATCAAGGACGCTCTATCTAAATATGGCGAAGTTAAATCTATCTATAACGAAAGATGGTCGAAGCTATACAAGATACAGTGTTTTAATGGCATTAGATCCGTTGAAATGGAGGTGAAAGCCAACATTCCGTCCCATATATCCGTTGCAGGCCATAAAGCACATGTTGTGTATTCTGGTCAGGAGCGCACGTGCAATATTTGCAATGAGACAGGTCATTTCCGACAAGATTGTCCGCGCCGTGTTTTTGTTCTTAGGAACAATCTAACACAGCGTCAAAAACTGACCCTCAGCGATGTCTTACCAAATAGCACTTCCCTTCTTTCGGTTAACGACAGTGGTGCATGTACTTCTGCAGTGCCCGCCATAACTACTACGGAGTTCCCTCCCCTGAGCGTCATTACATCACACCCTTCTGTTCCCGATTGCGATCTCCAGAATAAGAAGCGACCGTTGGAAACGACCGATGACGGCTCGGACGGCGAGTCCGCCCGTAATTCGCCTTCCACCCGCAAGCAGAAGCAGTGTAATGCGGATGTGCTCGAGGAAACAAACAGTACACGTATTGACGTGACGACAGCCGCTGAGGCAACCCGGCCGCTGTCGGCGGCTGAACAGGTACAAACGGTCCACGGAGGGGACGCAGTAACGATTGTCGCCGAGACGGAAGAGGCGCACTCCGAAGCACAAGAGGTGACGGAGCGGAACCCAACTCAAGAACTTACAGACCCACAAACCGCCGACTCAGTCAGTGCTCTGGAGCTAGTGACGGAAGAACAAGGAAATGGCACTCGTAAAAAGGACGCTGTTGAGGCAGCTTCGGTCACAACGGTGGTAAAGATAGACAATCCGAATGACGGCGCGTTGAACCAAGATGTCCGAAGACGCCGACTCAAACCGCTACCTACTCTCAAAGCTTCCCGTAACCAAAGCAAACAACAACCAGCACAAGAGGAAGCGACGGCCAAGAACGTCTTGTATGAAATCATCACGGAAAGACCTAAGGAGGTACCTTCAAGTGACATTAGTGATGCAAAGCCCCCCGGTAAAACTAAAACCCGAGATGTTCGGAATCCTGCACCAAAATGAGGCTGTAAGATGAAAAAAAAAGGGATTTTGTTGAACCAGTTTCATTTCTAATTGTACTACTGTCTTAGTCATATTTCAGAGGAACCAGATGAAGTGTTTACCGAGCTTCAAATACTGACTATTCTTTTAGATGTTTGTTTAAGCGGAGTCGTTTCTCTCTTCTAGAAGCTGCACATCTCTTTTCTTTTTTTTTTTTTTATTAATATTTTGTTATCTTTTTAATCACTTATTTACTTTTTATGCAAACTAAATGTCCCAGGCATATACAATTACGACTATCAATATTAACAGGATTACATCCGTGACTAAAGTTACAGCGCTCAAGGATTATTTATATGAGTCAGGGACGGACATTGCTTTCCTACAGGAAGTAGTGCTGACTAATCTTACAGTGCCTGGATATTTGGCGATTTTAAATGTCTCACTTGACACCAACGTCGGTACAGCAATTTTAGTCAGGGAGGGGATTCCTGTCTCGGATATCGAGAGGTTGGACTCCGGCAGAGCGATAGGTATAAAAGTCTTTGGTTCTACCCTTATCAATCTGTATGCCCCTTCTGGCACATCCAATAGAATGGAAAGAGCGCAGTTCTATAAAGAAGAAATCATTTATTTATTACGGAAAAACCCAAAAGATCTTATAATAGGCGGTGATTTTAATTGTGTGATAAATAAGAAAGACCAGGTTCCGAATTTTAATAACTGCAGTGAACTGAAGCGTTTCGTCACTGTTTTACAGCTTAAAGATGCTTGGGAAATAATGTATCCCACTTTTGTGGCATTTACATTCCTAGGTCCTAACTCACGTAGCAGGATCGACAGACTCTACATATCGCAAAGTCTAGTTAGCTCCTTCATTAAAGCAGAGACGATTCCAGTTTACTTTTCTGATCATAGCTCCGTGCTAGCTTCCATCAACCTTACTGCGCAACCCACTCGCCGTTTTAGAAGTTCATGGCACCTTAATACGTCACTGATGCAGGACGACGGATTAGAAGAAAGTTTGACAGAAGCGTGGGCATTGTGCCTCCGCTCTGCAGATAGACACGTCTCAGTACTAGACTGGTGGTGCAACAGGGCAAAGCCTAAACTGAGAAAAGTTCTCATCCAGTATAGTGTACAACGATCGAAAGACTTGAAAAATTCCATCGAATTTTATTATACCATGCTGCGAAATTTATATGAGCAGGCAAACACTTCCAACGTCCGTCTGGCAGATATCAAGCAAACTAAGGCCAAATTGCTCAGTCTTAAAAGACAGCAGATGGAGGGTCTGAAATTAAAATCCAAGGCTAAGACAGTCGTGGAGGATGAACATGCTTCCTTGTACCATCTACTGAAGCACGAAAGAAACAGGAGACGCACCTTCATTGATGGACTTCAGTCTGAAACTGGCGAGACACTCACGACTCAGAGAGACATCGTCAATGCAGTGCACAAATATTACGAAGACCTATACACTGCCAACCCGGTATGTGAAGAGTCCTTCGATGAGTTCCTTAGTTACATAGCTCCACAGGTCTCGGACGAGGAAAACGAAGACCTTCTCGTTGAGTGTACTAACGAAGATATCCACAGAATCATCTGCAAATCTCCTCTGAGGAAATCGCCGGGACCGGATGGTTTGCCTGTTGAATTTTATAAACGATACTGGCCACTGATTGGTGACATGTTTACCCGAATGACGAACGAGGTGCTTCAGGGAAAGCATTTACCTGCTGTTTTTAAAGAGAGCACAATAGTACTAATCCCAAAAAATGCTGCAAAAAGAAACCTCAACAACTTTCGTCCTATCTCCCTGTTAAACTCTGATTATAAAATCATCGGCAGAATTTTAAACAACAGACTCTCTCAGTTGGCCAAAAAGATAGTAAGTCCATACCAGTCCTGTGTGCCTACCAAGAGCATTTTCAAAAGCATAGCTGAATATAGAGATATAATTGCCATCACTGCTGTGACCACCATAAAATGTGCCATCATGTTTATTGACTTCCAGAAAGCATTTGATCGTGTGGATCATAGATTCCTTAGTGCCACACTGAACAAAATAGGTTTTAATGAGTGAGTCGTAAGTGTGATCAGCAATGTTGCAACAGGCATCAGCGCTTGTATATCAGTTAACTGCCAGAGGACAAAGCAGATTCAGATCAGGCGCGGCGTTCCTCAAGGAAGCCCCCTCTCCATGTTCCTATTCGTGCTTTCATTAGAACCTTTCCTCCGCAGTGTTCATGCCACTCTAACTGGCATCACATTATCTGGTCACCGAACAGTCATAAACGCCTATGCCGATGATGTCGGAGTCGTCCTGCGAAATCCCGACGACATTTTGAAATTGGAAACGCTAATTAAAAAGTACTGTAGAGTCTCCGGAGCAGGTGTCAACGCAAACAAAAGCAAACTCCTAAACCTGCGGGGTTTTCAACATACCACCTTAGCCTGGGCCACAATGGTCACCCAATGCAAAGCACTAGGAATAACACTGACACCTTGTCCGTTAAAAATGGCAGCTATCAATTGGAGGAATACGTCGGGACAACTTCTTGGAACAACAAGAGAAAACCTCCACCGTAACTTGAACCAAGTTCAGAGGGTGATTTTCATTAACCACTGCATTCTCTCCAGGAGTTACTTTATAGCACAGATCTTCCCACTACCGAAAATGATTGGAAAAAAGATAATGTCTACCATTGCCAGCTATCTTTGGAGAGGGGATATATTCAGAGTCGACGCAAAAACTGCGACCTTAGATCCCAGGAATGGAGGTTTGGGGTTAGTTGACATCAGAAATAAGGCGTCTGCGCTTTTTATAAAAAGGACCGCCACTATCCTTAGCGACCACGCTGATAGCATTACAACTAAATTATTTGAAGTTGTCAGGCCTGCCAGTTTACAGGCGCCGGTGAATGTGCAAAAAATAAATAACCGGCTCCAGTACGTTCGTGTATATTTTGTGGAATTCAGCTATCTCGGCGGTGTCATCATCAACTCACGACGGATCACGGCCCGCGATATTCTGTCCCATCGAAAGAAAATGGAGGGGAGAAACAAATTGGAAAGTAAATACCCACACACTGATTGGGACGCCATATGGAAAAATATTAATATGCGTGGTCTACCATCGGACGTCAAGTCAGCGTGGTATAAAACAGTGAATGAGACCGTAAGCACCAATGAAAGGTTACATGCAATCGGCGTTAGCGACACGAACCTATGTCTCAAATGTAAATTGATCGACACGTTAGTGCACAGATTCACGTGCGGTGGCAATCTACAACTCTGTAATTGGATTAGGGAACAACTGGCTTTTCTTACGAGATCTTCGGTGGAAAATTTTCCCCCTGTTACATTCCTCAGGCCTCAGACTTGCTATTTTCCAGCAGCAAAAAACAACTCGGTCCATTGGTTAATGGGACACTATGTGAATTACGTAATTAATCACCTGGGAAATGACAATTCCACTGATTTTTACATGTACTTGAAGTGTGCTTTTTATAACGCCCTGAAATATAAAGACCACAAGAAAAACTACGGCAATATGCTTAAAATTGTATTCGAGCGACTGGGCATTGGTTGACAAGCCAACGAGATAAACAAAAATCATTTATTTAAGCGAAACGACGCTTAAACAAAAACAATTGGGGAGAAGTACACCTTTACAGTTTCATATTACAATCACTTATCTTCTGCTGGCAAAGAAGGCTATTTTGTTTATTGCACAGAAGAAGCCGAAGCCGAAAGCCAGTATCTAAAAAAAAGAAAAAAAAAAAAAAAAAAAAAAAAATTAGAGAAAAAAAAAAAAAAAAAAAACTAGCTCAGTCGGTAGAGAGTCAGACTCTTAATCCCAGGGCCGTGGGTTCGAGCCACACGCTGGGTGGAACGGAATTTTGTTCCGCTGCAGATGTAAATTACCGTTTTTCTGATTAACGAGATGTAATGGAAATAGCAACTTTAAACTTTGCCTACGTCTCTGTCAGTCGCAAGGAAACTGTATTTGAAGGTGAAGGTGATTTTGTAGACACGTGTGAAAGACATGTTCTGAAATGTAAGAGTTGTTGTTTGGAGAGCACATCGGTTACGTGTCAGATGTGTAGCCAAGCAGCAATGGGTCGCCATAGCTGCAAATATTAGCCTGTAATATGAAGTGTTGTCAGCTGAAGTCTGATGATGCAGACGACCGTAAGGACGAAGTACCCAAGGGTACCGCTAGGCCGCGCCTCTTTAGCTCAGTGGTAGAGTACTGCTGTAATAAACCAGGTGTCGTAAGTTCAATCCTCACAGGAGAAAGATGAATTTTGGAAATCAGTTGCGCGTCGTGGCCGTATAGCAAACAGTATCTGTGATGACGAACAATTAGCGACAGGCGTTTTTTTTTTAAGAATTACTCTCAGATGTGATTAAGGCGAATGGCGCAGATAAAGCATTTGCCAAAGCGGTACAGCATAAAGTGGGACGAATCAGTCTGAATTACATTTTATAGATGTATTTCTCACATATCTCAGAGCCTCTCGCGGTCGTCGTCGTCGTCGTCGTCGCCGCCGCCGCTTCTGCAGAAGTAGCAAATGGCCATCGTAGCAAATGCGGCGAGGGACGCCCTGCCTTCGATTCCGAATGCACAAAGTGTGTGGTCTTGTTTCTCAGTCTATATTTGGTCGGTCTCGTAAGAGGTTGAATGTAACGAATGGGTGGGAAAGAGCAAGGGGCAGCGGCTGTGTAGAACGAAAACACAAATCCTCAGTGGTGTGAGCGTTTCGATGTGAGTCGTATACATGTTATAGTTGGTCGTCAGTGACCATGTGGCCTAATGTATAAGCCTCGGACTTCGGATCTGAAGATTACAGGTTCGAATGCTGTCACGCTCGTGTTTTTCCAGTTCTGAAAAAGAAACATACCGTTTTAATGTAGCAATTAAGCAGTACGAAACCGTCTGAATGTTGCTGTTGACCATTTTTTGCTTGGAGATGCTCTTGAGCTTGAAACACACACAACAAGACCGGTGTTAACTAGCGAAATGGTCGGCAGAGTGCCGACAGCGCGAGTTTTGACTGGCACTTGCACATCTAAAACAACGTCGGAAAGTAACTCGTTCGGCTTTTGAGTCACATGAAGTATGTGTGTTAACTTTGACGCCACTAGCTCTGCATGTTGTCATGCAATTTCTTTACCTCTCAGAAATGATTATGACATAAAAGTGAAGTACGTGACGAGTGTGACGATAGAAAAACATTAGGGAGCATGGAGAGATTCTGTATGGGACCACCCAACCCAAACAAGTACTGTGTGACGTGCTTCCCGGCATGTATACAACGAGGTAGCCGGCTAGCTTCGTCGGTAGAGAGTCAGACTCTTAATCCCAGGGCCGTGGGTTCGAGCCACACGCTGGGCGGAACGGAATTTTGTTCCGCTGCTGATGTAAATTACCGTTTTTCTGATTAAGGAGATGTAATGGAAATAGCAACTTTAAACTTTGCCTACGTCACTGTCAGTCGCAAGGAAACTGTATTTGAAGGTGAAGGTGATTTTGTAGACACGTGTGAAAGACATGTTCTGAAATGCAAGTGTTGTTGTTTGGAGAGCACATCGGTTACGTGTCAGATGTGTAGCCAAGCAGCAACGGGTCGCCATAGCTGCAAATATTAGCCGGTAATATGAAGTGTTGTCAGCTGAAGTCTGATGATGCAGACGATTATAAGGACGAAGTACCCAAGGGTACCGCTAGGCTGCGCCTCTTTAGCTCAGTGGTAGAGTACTGCTGTAATAAACCAGGTGTCGTAAGTTCCATCCTCACAGGAGAATGATGAATTTTGGAAATCAGTTGCGCGTCGTGGCCGTATAGCAAACAGTATCTGTGATGACGAACAATTAGCGACCGGCGTTTTTTTAAGAATTACTCTCAGATGTGATTAAGGCGAATGGCGCAGATAAAACATTTGCCAAAGCGGTACAGCATAAAGTGGGACGAGGCAGTCTGAATTACATTTTATACATGTATTTCTCACATATCTCAGAGACTCTCGCGGCCGTCGTCGTCGTCGTCGTCGTCGTCGTCGTCGTCGTCGTCGTCGCCGCTTCTGCAGAAGTTGCAAATGGCCATCGTAGCAAATGCGGCGAGGGACGCCCTGCCTTCGATTCCGAATGCACAAAGTGTGTGGTCTTGTTTCTCAGTCTATATTTGGTCGGTCTCGTAAGAGGTTGAATGTAACGAATGGGTGGGAAAGAGCAAGGGGCAGCGGCTGTGTAGAAAGAAAACACAAATCCTCAGGGGTGTGAGCGTTTCGAGATGAGTCGTATACATGTTATAGTTGGTCGCCAGTGACCGTGTGGCCTATTGGATAAGCCTCGGACTTCGGAACTGAAGATTACAGGTTCGAATGCTCTCACGCTCCTGTTTTTCCAGTTCTGAAAAAGAAACATACCGTTTAAATGTAGCAATTAAGAAGTACCAAACCGTCTGAATGTTGCTGTTGACCATTTTTTGCTTGGAGATGCTCTTGAGCTTGAAACACACACAACAAGACCGGTAGTAACTAGCGAAATGGTCGGCAGAGTGCCGACACCGCGAGTTTTGACTGGCACTTGCACATCTAAAACAACGTCGGAAAGTAACTCGTTCGGCTTTTGAGTCACATGAAGTATGTGTGTTAACTTTGACGCCACTAGCTCTGCATGTTGTCATGCAATTTCTTTACCTCTCAGAAATGATTATGACATAAAAGTGAAGTACGTGACGAGTGTGACGTTAGAAAAACATTAGGGAGCATGGAGAGATTCTGTATGGGACCACCCAACCCAAACGAGTACTGTGTGACGTGCTACCTGGCATGTATCCAACGAGGTAGCCGGCTACCTCAGTCGGTAGAGCGTCAGACTCTTAATCCCAGGGTCGTGGGTTCGAGCCACACGCTGGGCGGAACGGAATTTTGTTCCACTGCAGATGTAAATTGCCGTTTTTCTGATTAACGAGATGTAATAGAAATAGCAACTTTAAACTTTGCCTACGTCTCTGTCAGTCGCAAGGAAACTGTATTTGAAGGTGAAGGTGATTTTGTAGACACGTGTGAAAGACATGTTCTGAAATGTAAGTATTGTTGTTTGGAGAGCACATCGGTTACGTGTCATATGAGTAGCCAAGCAGCAATGGGTCGCCATAGCTGCAAATATTAGCCGGTAATATGAAGTGTTGTCAGCTGAAGTCTGATGATGCAGACGATCATAAGGATGAAGTACCCAACAATACCGCTATGCCGCGCCTCTTTAGCTCAGTGGTAGAGTACTGCTCTAATAAACCAGGTGTCGTAAGTTCCATCCTCACAGGAGAATGATGAATTTTGGAAATCAGTTGCGCGTCGTGGCCGTAAAGCAAACAGTATCTGTGATGACGAACAATTAGCGACCGGCGTTTTTTTAAGAATTACTCTCAGATGTGATTAAGGCGAATGGCGCAGATAAAGCATTTGCCAAAGCGGTACAGCATAAAGTGGGACGAGGGAGTCTGAATTACATTTTATAGATGTATTTCTCACATATCTCAGAGCCTCTCGCGGTCGTCGTCGTCGTCGACGTCGTCGTCGTCGTCGCCGCCGCCGCTTCTGCAGAAGTAGCAAATGGCCATCGTAGCAAATGCGGCGAGGGACGCCCTGCCTTCGATTCCGAATGCACAAAGTGTGTGGTCTTGTTTCTCAGTCTATATTTGGTCGGTCTCGTAAGAGGTTGAATGTAACGAATGGGTGGGAAAGAGCAAGGGGCAGCGGCTGTGTAGAACGAAAACACAAATCCTCCGGGGTGTGAGCGTTTCGAGATGAGTCGTATACATGTTATAGTTTGTCGTCAGTGACCGTGTGGCCTAATGGATAAGCCTCGGACTTCGGAACTGAAGATTACAGGTTCGAGTGCTGTCACGCTCGTGTTTTTCCAGTTCTGAAAAAGAAACATACCGTTTTAATGTAGCAATTAAGCAGTACGAAACCGTCTGAATGTTGCTGTTGACCATTTTTTGCTTGGAGATGCTCTTGAGCTTGAAACACACACAACAAGACCGGTGTTAACTAGCAAAATAGTCGGCAGAGTGCCGACACCGCGAGTTTTGACTGGCACTTGCACATCTAAAACAACGTCGGAAAGTAACTCGTTCGGATTTTGAGTCACATGAAGTATGTGTGTTAACTTTGACGCCACTAGCTCTGCATGTTGTCATGCAATTTCTTAACCTCTCAGAAATGATTATGACATAAAAGTGAAGTATGTGACGAGTGTGACGTTAGAAAAACATTAGGGAGCATGGAGTGATTCTGTATGGAACCACCCAACCCAAACGAGTACTGTGTGACGTGCTACCCGGCATGTGTACAACGAGGTAGCCGGCTAGCTCAGTCGGTAGAGCGTCAGACTCTTAATCCCAGGGTCGTGGGTTCGAGCCACATGCTGGGCGGAACGGAATTTGGTTCCGCTGCAGCTGTAAATTACCGTTTTTCTGATTAACGAGATGTAATGGAAATAGCAACTATAAACTTTGCCTACGTCTCTGTCAGTCGCAAGGAAACTGTATTTAAAGGTGAAGGTGATTTTGTAGACACGTGTGAAAGACATGTTCTGAAATGCAAGTGTTGTTGTTTGGAGAGCACATCGGTTACGTGTCAGATGTGTAGCCAAGCAGTAATGGGTCGCCATAGCTGCAAATATTAGCCGGTAATATGAAGTGTTGTCAGCTGATGTCTGATGATGCAGACGACCATAAGGACGAAGTACCCAAGAGTACCGCTAGGCCGCGCCTCTTTAGCTCAGTGGTAGAGTACTGCTCTAATAAACCAGGTGTCGTAAGTTCCATCCTCACAGGAGAATGATGAATTTTGGAAATCAGTTGCGCGTCGTGGCCGTATAGCAAACAGTATCTGTGATGACGAACAATTAGCGACCGGCGTTTTTTTAAGAATTACTCTCAGATATGATTAAGGCGAATGGCGCAGATAAAGCATTTGCCAAAGCGGTACAGCATAAAGTGGGACGAGGCAGTCTGAATTACATTTTATAGATGTATTTCTCACATATCTCAGAGCCTCTCGCGGTCGTCGTCGTCGTCGGCGTCGTCGTCGTCGCCGCCGCCGCTTCTGCAGAAGTAGCAAATGGCCATCGTAGCAAATGCGGCGAGGGACGCCCTGCCTTCGATTCCGAATGCACAAAGTGTGTGGTCTTGTTTCTCAGTCTATATTTGGTCGGTCTCGTAAGAGGATGAATGTAACGAATGGGTGGGAAAGAGCAAGGGGCAGCGGCTGTGTAGAACGAAAACACAAATCCTCCGGGGTGTGAGCGTTTCGAGATGAGTCGTATACATGTTATAGTTGGTCGTCAGTGACCGTGTGGCCTAATGGATAAGCCTCGGACTTCGGATCTGAAGATTACAGTTTCGAATGCCGTCACGCTCTTGTTTTTCCAGTTCTGAAAAGGAGACATACCGTTTTAATGTAGCAATTAAGCAGTACGAAACCGCCTGAATGTTGCTGTTGACCATTCTTTGCTTGGAGATGCTCTTGAGCTTGAAACAAACACTACAAGACCGGTGTTAACTAGCAAAATGGTCGGCAGAGTGCCGACACCGCGAGTTTTGACTGGCACTTGCACATCTAAAACAACGTCGGAAAGTAACTCGTTCGGCTTTTGAATCACATCAAGTATGTGTGTTAATTTTGACGCCACTAGCTCTGCATGTTGTCATGCAATTCCTTTACCTCTCAGAAATGATTATGAAATAAAAGTGAAGTAGGTGACGAGTGTGACGTTAGGAAAACATTAGGCAGCATGGAGAGATTCTGTATGGGACCACCCAACCCAAACGAGTACTGTGTGACGTGCTACCCGGCATGTATACACCGATTTAGCCGGCTATCTCAGTCGGTAGAGCGTCAGACTTTTAATCCCAGGGTCGTGGGTTCGAGCCACACGCTGGGCGGAACGGAATTTTGTTCCGCTGCAGATGTAAATTACCGTTTTTCTGATTAGCGAGATGTAATGGAAATAGCAACTTTAAACTTTGCCTACGACTCTGTCAGTCGCAAGGAAACTGTATTTGAAGGTGAAGGTGATTTTGTAGACACGTGTGAAAGACATGTTCTGAAATGCAAGTGTTGTTGTTTGGAGAGCACATCGGTTACGTGTCAGATGTGTAGCCAAGCAGCAATGGGTCGCCATAGCTGCAAATATTATCCGGTAATATGAAGTGTTGTCAGCTGAAGTCTGATGATGCAGACGACCATAAGGACGAAGTACCCAAGATTACCACTAGGCCGCGCCTCTTTAGCTCAGTGGTAGAGTACTGCTCTAATAAACCAGGTGTCGTAAGTTCCATTCTCACAGGAGAATGATGAATTTTGGAAATCAGTTGCACGTCGTGGCCGTATAGCAAACAGTATCTGTGATGACGAAAAATTATCGACCGGCGTTTTTTTAAGAATTACTCTCAGATGTGATTAAGGCGAATGGCGCAGATAAAGAATTTCCCAAAGCGGTACAGCATAAAGTGGGACGAGGCAGTCTGAATTACATTTTATAGATGTATTTCTCACATATCTCAGAGCCTCTCGCGGTCGTCGTCGTCGTCGTCGACGTCGTCGTCGTCGCCGCCGCCGCTTCTGCGGAAGTAGCAAATGGCCATCGTAGCAAATGCGGCGAGGGACGCCCTGCCTTCGATTCCAAATGCACAAAGTGTGTGGTCTTGTTTCTCAGTCTATATTTGGTCGGTCTCGTAAGAAGTTGAATGTAACGAATGGGTGGGAAAGAGCAAGGGGCAGCGGCTGTGTAGAACGAAAACACAAATCCTCCGGGGTGTGAGCGTTTCGAGATAAGTCGTATACATGTTATAGTTGGTCGTCAGTGACCGTGTGGCCTAATGGATAAGCCTCGGACTTCGGATCTGAAGATTACAGGTTCGAGTGCTGTCACGCTCGTGTTTTTCCAGTTCTGAAAAAGAAACATACCGTTTTAATGTAGCAATTAAGAAGTATGAAACCGTCTGAATGTTGCTGTTGACCATTTTTTGCTTGGAAATGCTCTTGAGCTTGAAACACACACAACAAGACCGGTGGTAACTAGCGAAATGGTCGGCAGAGTGCCGACACCGCGAGTTTTGACTGGCACTTGCACATCTAAAACAACGTCGGAAAGTAACTCGTTCGGCTTTTGAGTCACATGAAGTATGTGTGTTAACTTTGATGCCACTAGCTCCGCATGTTGTCATGCAATTTCTTTACCTCTCAGAAATTATTATGACATAAAAGAGAAGTACGTGACGAGTGTGACGTTAGAAAAACATTAGGGAGCATTGAGAGATTCTGTATGGGACCACCCAACCCAAACGAGTACTGTGTGACGTGCTACCCGACATGCATACAACGAGGAAGCTGGCTAGCTCAGTCGGTAGAGCGTCAGACTCTTAATCCCAGGGTCGTGGGTTCGAGCCACACGCTGGGCGGAACGGAATTTTGTTCCGCTGCAGATGTAAATTACCGTTTTTCTGATTAACGAGATGTAATGGAAATAGCAACTTTAAACTTTGCCTACGTCTCTGTCAGTCGCAAGGAAACTGTATTTGAAGGTGAAGGTGATTTTGTAGACACGTGTGAAAGACATGTTCTGAAATGCAAGTGTTGTTGTTTGGAGAGCACATCGGTTACGTGTCAGATGTGTAGCCAAGCAGCTATGGGTCGCAATAGCTGCAAATATTAGCCAGTAATATGAAGTGTTGTCAGCTGAAGTCTGATGATGCAGACGACCATAAGGACGAAGTACCCAAGAGTACCGCTAGGCCGCGCCTCTTTAGCTCAGTGGTAGAGTACTGCTCTAATAAATCAGGTGTCGTAAGTTCCATCCTCACAGAAGAATGATGAATTTTGGAAATCAGTTGCGCGACGTGGCCGTATAGCAAACAGTATCTGTGATGACGAACAATTAGCGACCGGCGTTTTTTTAAGAATTACTCTCAGATATGATTAAGGCGAATGGCGCAGATAAAGAATTTGCCAAAGCGGTACAGCATAAAGTAGGACGAGGCAGTCTGAATTACATTTTATAGATGTATTTCTCACATATCTCAGAGCCTCTCGCGGTCGTCGTCGTCGTCGTCGACGTCGTCGTCGTCGTCGTCGTCGCCGCCGCCGCTTCTGCAGAAGTAGCAAATGGCCATCGTAGCAAATGCGGCGAGGAACGCCCTGCCTTCGATTCCGAATGCACAAAGTGTGTGGTCTTGTTTCTCAGTCTATATTTGGTCGGTCTCGTAAGAGGTTGAATGTAACGATTGGGTGGGAAAGAGCAAGGGGCAGCGGCTGTGTAGAACGAAAACACAAATCCTCCGGGGTGTGAGCGTTTCGAGATGAGTCGTATACATGTTATAGTTGGTCGTCAGTGACCGTGTGGCCTAATGGATAAGCCTCGGACTTCGGATCTGAAGATTGCAGGTTCGAATGCTGTCACGGTCGTGTTTTTCCAGTTCTGAGAAAGAAACATACCGTTTTAATGTAGCAATTAAGCAGTACGAAACCGTCTGAATGTTGCTGTAGACCATTTTTTGCTTGGAGATGCTCTTGAGCTTGAAACACACACAACAAGACCGGTGGTAACTAGCGAAATGGTCGGCAGAGTGCCGACACCGCGAGTTTTGACTGGCACTTGCACATCTAAAACAACGTCGGAAAGTAACTCGTTCGGCTTTTGAGTCACATGAAGTATGTGTGTTAACTTTGACGCCACTAGCTCTGCATGTTGTCATGCAATTTCTTTACCTCTCAGAAATTATTATGACATAAAAGTGAAGTACGTGACGAGTGTGACGTTAGAAAAACATTAGGGAGCATGGAGAGATTCTGTATGGGACCACCCGACCCAAACGAGTACTGTGTGACATGCTACCCGGCATGTATACACCGACGTAGCCGGCTATCTCAGTCGGTAGAGCGTCAGACTCTTAATCTCAGGGTCGTGGGTTCGAGCCACACGCTGGGCGGAACGGAATTTTGTTCCACTGCACATGTAAATTACCGTTTTTCTGATTAACGAGATGTAATGGAAATAGCAACTTTAAACTTTGCCTACGTCTCTGTCAGTCGCAAGGAAACTGTAATTGAAGGTGAAGGTGATTTTGTAGACATGTGTGAAAGACATGTTCTGAAATGCAAGTGTTGTTGTTTGGAGAGCACATCGGTTACGTGTCAGATGTGTAGCCAAGCAGCAATGGGTCGCCATAGCTGCAAATATTAGCCGGTAATATGAAGTGTTGTCAGCTGAAGTCTGTTGATAGAGACGACCATAAGGACGAAGTACCCAAGAGTACCGCTAGGCCGCGCCTCTTTTGCTCAGTGGTAGAGTACTGCTCTAATAAACCAGGTGTCGTAAGTTCCATCCTCACAGGAGAATGATGAATTTTGGAAATCAGTTGCGCGTCGTGGCCGTATAGCAAACAGTATCTGTGATGACGAACAATTAGCGACCGGCGTTTTTTTAAGAATTACTCTCAGATGTGATTAAGGCGAATGGCGCAGATAAAGAATTTGCCAAAGCGGTACAGCATAAACTGGGACGAGGCAGTCTGAATTACATTTTATAGATGTATTTCTCACATATCTCAGAGCCTCTCGCGGTCGTCGTCGCCGCCGCAGCCGCTTCTGCAGAAGTAGCAAATGGCCATCGTAGCAAATGCGGCGAGGGACGTCCTGCCTTCGATTCCGAATGCACAAAGTGTGTGGTCTTGTTTCTCAGACTATATTTGGTCGCTCTCGTAAGAAGTTGAATGTAACGAATGGGTGGGAAAGATCAAGGGGCAGCGGCTGTGTAGAACGAAAACACAAATCCTCCGGGGTGTGAGCGTTTCGAGATGAGTCGTATACATGTTATAGTTGGTCGTCAGTGACCGTGTGGCCTAATGGATAAGCCTCGGACTTTGGATCTGAAGATTACAGGTTCGAATGCTGTGACGCTCGTGTTTTTCCAGTTCTGAAAAAGAAACATACCGTTTTAATGTAGCAATTAAGCAATACGAAACCGTCTGAATGTTGCTGTTGACCATTTTTTGCTTGGAGATGCTCTTGAGCTTGAAACACACTCAACAAGACCGGTGTTAACTAGCGAAATGGTCGGCAGAGTGCCGACACCGCGAGTTTTGACTGGCACTTGCACATCTAAAACAACGTCGGAAAGTAACTCGTTCGGCTTTTGAGTCACATGAAGTATGTGTGCTAACTTTGACGCCACTAGCTCTGCATGTTGTCATGCAATTTCTTTACCTCTCAGAAATGATTATGACATAAAAGAGAAGTACGTGACAAGTGTGACGTTAGAAAAACATTAGGGAGCATGGAGAGATTCTGTATGGGACCACCCAACCCAAACGAGTAAAATGTGACGTGCTATCCGGCAGGTATTCACCGAGGTAGCCGGCTATCTCAGTCGGTAGAGCGTCAGACTTTTAATCCCAGGGTCGTGGGTTCGAGCCACAAGCTGGGCGGAACGGAATTTTGTTCCGCTGCAGATGTAAATTACCGTTTTTCTGATTAACGAGATGTAATGGAAACAGCAACTTTAAACTTTGCCTACGTCTCTGTCAGTCGCAAGGAAACTGTATTTGAAGGTGAAGGTGATTTTGTAGACACGTGTGAAAGACATGTTCTGAAATGCAAGTGTTGTTGTTTGGAGAGCACATCGGTTACGTGCCAGATGGTTAGCCAAGCAGCAATGGGTCGCCATAGCTGCAAATATTAGCCTGTAATATGAAGTGTTGTCAGCTGAAGTCTGATGATGCAGACGACCATAAGGACGAGGTACCCAAGAGTACCGCTAGGCCGCGCCTCTGTAGCTCAGTGGTAGACTACTGCTGTAATAAACCAGGTGTCGTAAATTCCATCCTCACAGGAGAGTGAAGAATTTCGGAAATCAGTTGCGCGTCGTGGCCGTATAGCAAACAGTATCTGTGATGACGAACAATTAGCGACCGGCGTTTTTTTAAGAATTACTCTCAGATGTGATTAAGGCGAATGGCGCTGATAAAGAATTTGCCAAAGCGGTACAGCATAAAGTGGGAAGAGGTAGTCTGAATTACATTTTATAGATGTATTTCTCACATATCTCAGCGCCTCTCGAGGTCGTCGCCGTCGTCGTCGCCGTCGCCGCTTCTGCAGAAGTAGCAAATGGCCATCGTAGCAAATGCGGCGAGGGACGCCCTGCCTTCGATTCCGAATGCACAAAGTGTGTGGTCTCGTTTCTGAGTCTATATTTGGTCGGGCTCGAAAGAGGTTGAATGTAACGAATGGGTGGGAAAGAGCAAGGGGCAGCGGCTGTGTAGAACGAAAACACAAATCCTCAGGGGTGTGAGCGTTTCGAGATGAGTCGTATACATGTTATAGTTGATCGTCAGTGACCGTGTGGCCTAATGGATAAATCTCGGACTTCGGATCTGAAGATTATAGGTTCGAATGCTGTCACGCTCGTTTTTTTCCAGTTCTGAAAAAGAAACATACCGTTTTAATGTAGCAATTGAGCAGTACGAAACCGTCTGAATGTTGCTGTTGACCATTTTTTGCTTCGAAATGCTCTTGAGCTTGAAACACACACAACAAGACCGGTGTTAACTAGCGAAATGGTCGGCAGAGTGCCGACACCGCGAGTTTTGACTGGCACTTGCACATCTAAAACAACGTCGGAAAGTAACTCGTTCGGCTTTTGAGTCACATAAAGTATGTGTGTTAATTTTGACGCCACTAGCTCTGCATGCTGTCATGCAATTTCTTTACCTCTCAGAAATGATTATGACATAAAAGTGAAGTACGTGACGAGTGTGACGTTAGAAAACATTAGGCAGCATGGAGAGATTCTGTATGGGACCACCCAACCCAAACGAGTACTGTGTGACGTGCTATCCGCAGGTATTCACCGAGGTAGCCGGCTAGCTCAGTCGGTAGAGCGTCAGACTCTTAATCCTAGGGTCGTGTGTTCGAGCCACACGCTGGGCGGAACGGAATTTTGTTCCGCTGCAGATGTAAATTACCGTTTTTCTGATTAAGGAGATGTAATGGAAATAGCAACTTTAAATTTTGCCTGCGTCTCTGTCAGTCACAAGGAAACTGTATTTGAATGTGAAGGTGATTTTGTAGACATGTGTGGAAGACATGTTCTGAAATGCAAGTGTTGTTGTTTGGAGAGCACATCGGTTACGTGTCAGATGTGTAGCCAAGCAGTAATGGGTCGCCATAGCTGCAAATATTAGCCGGTAATATGAAGTGTTGTCAGCTGAAGTCTGATGATGCAGACGACCGTAAGGACGAAGTACCTAAGAGTACCGCTAGGCCGCGCCTCTTTAGCTCAGTGGTAGAGCACTGCTCTAATAAACCAGGCATCGGACGTTCCATCCACACAGGAGAAAGATGAATTTTGGAAATCAGTTGCGCGTCGTGGCCGTATAGCAAACAGTATCTGTGATGACGAACAATTAGCGACAGGCGTTTTTTTTAAGAATTACTCTCAGATGTGATTAAGGCGAATGGCGCAGAGAAAGCATTTGCCAAAGCGGTACAGCATACAAACTTAGTAAGGCCAACCATTTTGCCTCCTACCTCACCGATGTCTTTACCATCCCTGACGATCCCCAGTTCGATTATTCCCTCTTCCCCGATGTCCGCGATCGAACTGACACCTCTATCCCTCCACTAGCTCCTGGCTTCCAGTACTTGGACAACATTACACACACTGAACTCAATAACCCTATAGCTACTCAAGACATCATCGATATACTCCGCACCAAACGCAACACTGCTCCTGGTCACGACCGTGTTACTTACCGTCACCTCCGTGAAGCTCCCGCCCCCTTCCTCTCCACCCTGGCCAGGCTGTACAATGTGGTCTTGTCCACCGGCTTCTACTCCGACCTGTGGAAAACCTCCCGGATCCTGATGTTCCTCAAACCCGATAAACCACCTTCCGCTGTCTCCTCCTACCGTCCTATAAGTCTTACCTCGGTCTTCAGCAAGGTCCTGGAATCCATTCTAACCCGCCGCATCCACCAGCATCTCCACCGGCACCGCTTCCTTCCCTCCACCCAATGTGGCTTTCGATCATCCTTCTCTGCCGATGACCTTCTCCTTCACCTCACTCACCCCCTCTCCGAACAACTCAACTCCCGTCGCTCCGCCATATTCCTCTCCCTTGACCTTGAACGCGCCTATGACCGTGTGTGGCATTCTGGTCTCCTCTTCAAGCTCCAAACCTTTGCTCTTCCTATTAACTACGTCCGTCTGATCGCCTCCTTCATTTCCCACCGCCCTTCCTATGTCACTATCCACAACACTGATTCCTACACCTTCTACCCCTCTGCCGGTGTGCCCCAAGGTTCCGTCCTTTCCCCTCTTCTTTACCTTCTTTATACGGCGGACTTGCCTCCACCTGCACCCCCCTTCACCTTCTCCAATACGCCGATGACACCGCCTTCCTTGCCCTTGCCCCCACCCTGCAACGCTCCCAACACCTTCTCCAATCCCATCATGACCGGTTCACCTCTTGGTGTAACCAGTGGTTGCTCAAGGTCAATCCTTCCAAGACCCAGGCAATCATCGTAGGCAAAACCACCCCTTCCTTCCGTCTCCTTGATTTCTATCTTACCATTTATGGCCGTCCTATTAACCTCACACCCACCCTCAAGTACCTTGGCGTCACCCTTGACCGTCGCCTCTCCTGGACCCCTCATCTCCGGACAATCCAAGCCAAGGCACGCTCCCGACTCCACCTCCTGAAGCTCCTTTCTGGCCGCACATGGGGTCTGGACCCCTCCACCGTCCTCCACACCTATAAATCTCTCATCCGCCCTATCCTCTGTTATGCCCATCCCGCCTGGATCTCTGCCCCGCCTACATTTTACAAATCCCTTCAAATCCTTGAACGGCATGCACTCCGCCTCGCCTATCGCATCCGCCTCCCTTCCCCCACGCGGCTCCTCTATGACCTCATCCCCTTCCCACACCTCCTCCTCTTCCTCCAACGGATACGGATCCTCTACACCTCCCGCAAGCTTGATCCTCCCCACCCGCTTGTCTCTTCCATCCTCTCCCACCCCAACCCACTGCCGCGCCAGTACTCCTGTATCCCACCTGCTCTCCATCTTCACACTCTCCATACCCTCTCCCAAGGTGGCTTCCGCCGACTCCCCCTCCCGGATGATGCCCTCCTCCGTTCCATCTACCCCTCCTACCAACTTTGAGCCTTGCCTTCCCCTCTCCTCTCATTTTCCTGTGGGCAACCTCTCTCCCTTCTCTCCCTCCCTCTCTCCCTCCTTCCATCCTTACCTCCCCTCCCCCTCTCCCAGGGCTTCCACCCCCCTCTTTTCGTTTTCTCCCCTCCTCCTCCCTGGCATCCTATCTCCCCCTCCCTCCTTCCCTCCCCCTGTTTTTTCCCTTGGCAGGCCCCCAGCTTTTCGGTGTGGACAGTGCCCCTGCAAGCGCCGAAGCCCATCTCCACAGTGTCCGTGTCTTTCGTCCCGTCTGTGCCTCGAGTGTTTCTTCGTTTTCTGCTCCACCGTTCACCTGTGCTAGTGTTCTCTGTTCCGTGCTGTGCTGCCCGTCTTTTTTAAAACTGAAACAGTGCTGCGTCGGTGAACGACTTCAATTCTTTTTATTCTCTGTTGTCTTCTGATTTTTGTCCTCCATGTCTGTGTTTTGAGATTATGTCTTCCTGTTTTTATCTCTTGTATGTTTCTTGTGGCCGAAGAGCGGCATATTAGGCCGCTGCCGGCCTACCTTTGTAGGTATAAAATGACAATAAAGGAAAAAAAAAAAAAAAACGGTACAGCATAAAGTGGGACGAGGCAGTCTGAATTACATTTTATAGATGTATTTCTCACATATCTCAGAGCCTCTCGCGGTCGTCGTCGTCGTCGTCGTCGTCGTCGTCGTCGTCGTCGTCGTCGTCGCCGCCGCCGCTTCTGCAGAACTAGCAAATGGCCATCGTAGCAAATGCGGCGAGGGACGCCCTGCCTTCGATTCGGAATGCACAAAGTGTGTGGTCTTGTTTCTCAGTCTATATTTGGTCGGTCTCGTAAGAGGTTGAATGTAACGAATGGGTGGGAAAGAGCAAGGGGCAGCGGCTGTGTAAAACGAAAACACAAATCCTCAGGGGTGTGAGCGTTTCGAGATGTGTCGTATACATGATATAGTTGGTCGTCAGTGACCACGTGGCCTAATGGATAAGGCGTCGGACTTCGGATCTGATGATTACAGGTTCGAATGTTGTCACGCTCGTTTTTTTCCAGTTCTGAAAAAGAAACATACCGTTTTAATGTAGCAATTGAGCAGTACGAAACCGTCTGAATGTTGCTGTTGACCATTTTTTGCTTGGAAATGCTCTTGAGCTTGAAATACACACAACAAGACCGGTGTTAACTAGCGAAATGGTCGGCAGAGTGCCGACACCGCGAGTTTTGACTGGCACTTGCACATCTAAAACAACGTCAGAAAGTAACTCGTTCGGCTTTTGAGTCACATAAAGTATGTGTGTTAATTTTGACGCCACTAGCTCTGCATGCTGTCATGCAATTTCTTTACCTCTCAGAAATGATTATGACATAAAAGTGAAGTACGTGACGAGTGTGACGTTAGGAAAACATTAGGCAGCATGGAGAGATTCTGTATGGGACCACCCAACCCAAACGAGTACTGTGTGACGTGCTATCCGGCAGGTATTCACCGAGGTAGTCGGCTAGCTCAGTCGGTAGAGCGTCAGAATCTTAATCCTAGGGTCGTGGGTTCGAGCCACACGCTGGGCGGAACGGAATTTTGTTCCGCTGCAGATGTAAATTACCGTTTTTCTGATTAAGGAGATGTAATGGAAATAGCAACTTTAAACTTTGCCTGCGTCTCTGTCAGTCACAAGGAAACTGTATTTGAATGTGAAGGTGATTTTGTAGACATGTGTGGAAGACATGTTCTGAAATGCAAGTGTTGTTGTTTGGAGAGCACATCGGTTACGTGTCAGATGTGTAGCCAAGCAGTAATGGGTCGCCATAGCTGCAAATATTAGCCGGTAATATGAAGTGTTGTCAGCTGAAGTCTGATGATGCAGACGACCGTAAGGACGAAGTACCCAAGAGTACCGCTAGGCCGCGCCTCTTTAGCTCAGTGGTAGAGCACTGCTCTAATAAACCAGGCATCGGACGTTCCATCCACACAGGAGAAAGATGAATTTTGGAAATCAGTTGCGCGTCGTGGCCGTATAGCAAACAGTATCTGTGATGACGAACAATTAGCGACAGGCGTTTTTTTTAAGAATTACCCTCAGATGTGATTAAGGCGAATGGCGCAGATAAAGCTTTTGCCAAAGCGGTACAGCATAAAGTGGGACGAGGCAGTCTGAATTACATTTTATAGATGTATTTCTCACATATCTCAGAGCCTCTCGCGGTCGTCGTCGTCGTCGTCGTTGTCGTCGTCGCCGCCGCCGCCGCTTCTGCAGAACTAGCAAATGGCCATCGTAGCAAATGCGGCGAGGGACGCCCTGCCTTCGATTCCGAATGCACAAAGTGTGTGGTCTTGTTTCTCAGTCTATATTTGGTCGGTCTCGTAAGAGGTTGAATGTAACGAATGGGTGGGAAAGAGCAAGGGGCAGCGGCTGTGTAAAACGAAAACACAAATCCTCAGGGTTGTGAGCGTTTCGAGATGAGTCGTATACATGATGTAGTGGGTCGTCAGTGACCATGTTGCATAATGGATAAGGCGTCGGACTTCGGATCTGAAGATTACAGGTTCGAATGCTGTCACTCTCGTTTTTTTCCAGTTCTGAAAAAGAAACATACCGTTTTAATGTAGCAATTGAGCAGTACGAAACCGTCTGAATGTTGCTGTTGACCATTTTTTGCTTCGAAATGCTCTTGAGCTTGAAACACACACAACAAGACCGGTGTTAACTAGCGAAATGGTCGGCAGAGTGCCGACACCGCGAGTTTTGACTGGCACTTGCACATCTAAAACAACGTCGGAAAGTAACTCGTTCGGCTTTTGACTCACATAAAGTATGTGTGTTAATTTTGACGCCACTAGCTCTGCATGCTGTCATGCAATTTCTTTACCTCTCAGAAATGATTATGACATAAAAGTGAAGTACGTGACGAGTGTGACGTTAGGAAAACATGAGGCAGCATGGAGAGATTCTGTATGGGACCACCCAACCCAAACGAGTACTGTGTGACGTGCTATCCGGCAGGTATTCACCGAGGTAGCGGGCTAGCTCAGTCGGTATTCTGGCTCTAGCTGCCGACGCGTACGGACGTGTCACCGTTGCTGCGTGTAGTCAGTGTTTCGCCAGTGTTTACCTTTGCGTTTCGGTGTTTTTGAGTTTTATGATTTTCTTCGTGTGTAACTCATGTTTTTTCTGCCTCCTTTGTTCTGTTTTTGTGTTTTCTACCGACGATTATTTGTTGTTTGTGGAGTTTTCGGTAATTACCGGAATCTCCCCTTGATTACTGCATACCATGGCTACAACTGTGAGGAAGAATACGCTGGTTTTTGCCTTCGCTAAGGAAACACGACGTGTTCAGCCGACTGCTCTGGAAATTCATGATTGGCTTGATCAGGTACTTGACATAAATTCTGATATGGTGCATACCACTCAGCTAGATACTGACAACTACTGTGTTTTCGTAAAGTTTTTGGATCCCGTTTCGGTCGATAAAATTATTGGAAAATTCGGGTATCATGTCGAATTTTTGCATAGAGACGGCTCTACAAGTAAAGTGGCTATCAGGAGAGCTGATGCTCTTTATAGATCTGTGCGGGTGTTAAATTTACCTATCGAGATAGATAATGAGAAAATCAAGGTTGCCCTGTCTCAATATGGTGAGGTAAAGGATATAGTTAACGAACGTTGGTCGAAGCAATTTAAAATTCAGAGCTTCAATGGTATTCGTTCGGTAGAGATGGAAGTAAAGACGAATATCCCGTCTCATATAACTGTTGACGGGCATAAAGCACACGTGATTTATACTGGTCAAACCCCTACGTGCCATATATGCAATGAATCGGGTCATTTAAGGCAGGACTGTCCCCGTCGTGTCTTTGTACTAAAAACAAATTTAGTCCAACGCCGCAAGATGACCTTGAGCGAAGTTTTGGCAACCGATAACACGGCCAAACAGGGTGAGGGTTCGGATCCTGTACTTAGTACTGGAACTATTGCTGTTGAAGGCAGTGATTTTCCACCCCTGGTAACACGCTTCAATTGTGATTCCTCTGCCCGTGAGTTAGACGTACTAACCAAGAAACGACCACTTGAACATACAGATGATCATTCTGATGATGACACCTCCCGACAATCTCCTGCTGTACGTAAACAGAAAGCTGGCGATGAAAATCTGCATGTGCCCCAAGACGAAATGCAAGTAAATTTAATTGCAGTTTCTGATACATCTCGCTCACTGCCAGAAAATGCAACGGCAGCTGCCGACAGCGAGAAAGTAGAAGTCCCCCAAGCAGTGACAACTTGCCCAGCTGTAAACAGCGATAATCAGCTGTTTACCGACGGGAAGTTCGCGGAAGCGGTAGAACAACAACACCGCGACACCGCAACAGCACAGCAACCGGCACCAGAGTGTAAACAAGTGAAAGTGTTTACTCCTGAACCGGAAAATAAGCAAACACCGTCGCAAGCGTCACATCAACCGAAGGTAGCATGTAAACAGCAGGCAGTGTTTACAAACCAGGTCTCTCTAGACACTGCTGCTGAAGCGGCCGCGTCGAGTGTTGCCACAACAAAATCAGGTCAGGGTTTTCAGGGCGTCCACCGCCGTACGCTAAAACCACAACCGAATCTTACTGTTTCTCGCACCCAAGCCAAACAAAAAGCGGACAAGTCGGACGTAAAATCACAGAAAAATATACGATATGAAATTGTCAGAGAAGGTGCTCCAGATGAGCCTCCTGACACACTCAATGTAGAACAGCCCCTCAGTACTAAGGCGCGGGATGACAATGGCAGACAAACTAACGTTTAGCGACCGTGTTACTAGGACTGCTACCAAGTTCTGAATGACTGTAGTTCTAAACCGGATTTCAGCATACCAAAAGTAGAACAGTTTTTTTTTTTTTTTTTTTTTTTTTACCAACTTTGTCCGTGGCCAATAGCAAGTTAGGGATGCAAGCATACTCTATCACAACGATCAATATAAATAAAATTCGAACCTCATTAAAGCTAGCTGCTCTCAAGGAATTTTTGTATGACTCTGGAACCGATATCGCTTTGCTACAGGAGGTTGTAACGACGGAATTTGTAATACCAGGATACACCGCAATTGTTAACGTATCTTGTGACACACATACAGGAACAGCGGTTCTGCTCAGGGAAGGGATTCCCGTATCTCAAGTGGAGCGGTTGGAATCTGGAAGGGCAATTAGTATTAACGTTTTAGGTACCACATTGATTAACTTATACGCGCCCTCAGGAAATAGTAATAGACAGGACAGGGCAGCATTTTATAAAGAGGAACTTATATATTTATTACGTCGAAACCCAAACAGTTTTATAATGGGCGGTGATTTTAACTGCGTGTTAAATCGTAAAGATCAACAACCACATTTTAACGGTTCTTTAGAACTTAAACGCCTAGTAATCGACCTAAAACTAAAGGACGCATGGGAACTAAAATATCCAACGAAGGTTGAATATACGTATATAACACAGACTTCGCGCAGTAGAATAGACAGAATCTATGTTTCCCAAAACTTGGAAAGATGTCTACTAAATTCAGAAATCGTACCTGTATATTTTAGTGACCACTGCAGTATGAAGGCGTGCATTAATTTAGCTCCACAGCCGATTCAGATTTTTAGGAACCAGTGGCAGCTAAATGTCTCTCTCTTAAAAGAGCAAGATTTGGCAGACGCGGTATCGGATGCGTGGACCTTATGTCTGCGATCGATCGGGAGGCACCCCACAGTATTAGACTGGTGGCTTAAGGTTGCAAAGCCGAGACTGAGAAAAGTGTGTATCAGATACAGCAGAGAAAGAGCGTGGGAGTTAAAAAACAGTATGGAATTTTATTACAGTTTGTTGCGAGACCTCTATGAACAGGCAAACGTGTCAACCATTAGATTACAAGACATCAGACACACCAAAGCGAAATTACTCGCCATTAAACGACAACAGATGGAAGGTTTAAAACTGAAGTCAAAGGCGAAGTCGGTGGTAGATGATGAAACAACATCCTTATATCATCTGCTTCGGCATGCAAAGAATAGGCGACGCACTGTTATTAGTGAACTTAAAACCCCCAATGGGACAACACTGACGTCTCAGAAGGAGATTCTAAATGCAGTATACCAGTACTACTATGCATTATATTCCTCCAGCCCACCTCACGAGGGGTCTCTGCAAGAGTTTCTCAGTGTTTTATCCCCACAGTTGACAAGTTCTGAAAACGACGAAATCCTTTCTGAAGTCAGTAACGAAGAGGTTCGTGAGACAATAACCAAGTCCCCGATGAATAAATCTGCTGGACCCGACGGACTCCCTGTAGAATTTTACAGAAAGTTCTGGTTTTTAATTGGTGACACGTTTACATGCATTGTCAATGAGATTTTTAACGAGCAGACGATACCTGCAGATTTTAAAGACAGCAAAATTGTACTTCTACCGAAAAACAAAGGGACGAAAAGTTTAAACAATTACCGCCCTATTTCACTTTTAAACTCTGACTACAAAATAGTATGCAGGATTTTAAAAAAGAGACTTTCCCCTCTGACCGACAAATTAATTAGTCAACATCAGTCATGTGCAGCAAATAGAAGTATTTTTAATACGATTTCTGAATATAGAGACATCATCGCCTTAGCATCGGTTTCTAATATCAAATGTGCTTTACTTTTTATAGATTTTACTAAGGCTTTCGACTCGGTGAATCACCGCTTCCTATTTGAGGTACTGACAAAAATGGGACTCGTCCACAAAACAGTTAATGTTATAAAAAACGTTGCTACTGGTCTGAACGCTAAATTAGCTGTCAACTGTCAGCTGACGCGGCAAATTCAAATAAACCGTGGCATCCCACAGGGAAGTCCATTATCTATGTTTTTGTTTGTTGTGTCGTTAGAGCCCTTTTTAAGAAGTGTTCATGAAAGGTTAAAGGGCATAACTATAACTGGCAGGAAAACTGTAGTGAGAGCCTATGCTGACGATGTTGGTGTCGTCATAAGAGGGCAAGATGATGTAATTCGACTAGGGGCCATTCTTCAAAACTACTGCCACGCATCGGGTGCGACAACAAACGAAAATAAAAGTACAATCCTGGGAATGCGGGGTGTTGAACGGATACAAATCGATTGGGCGAAGTCAGTTACCACACATAAAACCCTGGGGACAATCCTGACGGCATGTCCAATGAGGATGACAGCCCTCAATTGGAAAGAGGTTTTAACAAAGATTCAAGGGGGACTTATTGAGAACTCACAACGACTTATGAACCAGGTTCAGAGGGTCAGGTTCATTAACTTATGCATTCTCTCAAAGGCATTCTATATGGCACAAGTTTTTCCCTTGCCGAAGTTGATAGCTCAGAAAATAATGTCGAGGGTTGCAAATTTCTTATGGAAGGGGGAAATCTTCAGGGTTAACCTAAGAACTGCGACTTTACATCCTAGAAATGGAGGCCTCGGACTGGTGGACATACGCAATAAAGCTTCTGCGCTTTTCATAAAAAGGTCTTTAAACATATTTCACGCCAACCCCGGCAGTATTACTACACGATTGTTTAAATGTGTCCAACCAGAAAGCCTCAACCACCGGCAGACGTACAAAAAATTAACCCCCGACTGCGATACGTTAGGATCTTATACACAGAATTGAGCTATGTTAACGAGAAACTCAGAACTTCACTGCACATTACAGCCAGAGATATCATGAGACAAAGACAACAATATGAAGGACAAAATAAAATTGCCACGAAATATATGAGTCACAACTGGGATGCAATTTGGGAGAATATTAGTTTTAACAGGCTCAATTCGGATGTGGTAACGGCATGGTACAAAGCCGTCAATAATATTGTCAGCACCAACGAGCGGCTTTATAAAATTGGGAAAGCTGAAACCCCCTTATGTCAGAAATGTAACCTAGTTGACACTGTGATTCATAGATTTACGTGTGCTGGAAATCTCTACAATTGGCATTGGCTCAGGAAAAGTCTTGCACTACTGCAACGAACGTCACCCAATTCCATTACTCCTATGGTGCTTTTCAGACCTGAAACTAAATATTACCCGAAAACCAAAAATAATGCAATACACTGGTTAATGGGACAGTTTGTCCATTACATTATCAATAAAATAGGTGGTGACGACGAAACGGAATTCAAGCTTTTTATGCAAATGGAGTACAGCAACATTCAGCAATATGCAGACCACAGGAAAATGTATGGAAACATGTTGATCGTTTTATTCGAACGAATAGGTGTTGGTTAAAGCGCACAGTCTAACACTAAATGTACTATTTTAGGGGTAATGAAGAAGTGAAGTATAAATCTACGTTCAAGATGAAGGAAATGCCTCTTCTTTTATCCATTCATGTTACGTCTGCCCCCCAATAAGTGTCTCATAAATGCTCGCTGTATATTGCAGTATAATCACATGTTTCTTACTCGAATGTCTGTTGACTGAAAACTCGAATGACGGCTTTGCAATGGGATCTCACCCCCAGATGTCGTACAATCAGTGCTCCTTACCACAATAAAGAGAGCAGGCGAAAAATATACACGACTATACCCGCTTTTCTATAACAATTAAAATGCACTGAAGGAGCAATTCGGTGGGAGTGATGGTGGGGGCATCGTGGCCAGGCCTCGAGTTCTTTGACCCCTGCCCTCTTTGTCCCCGTCATGCGCCTCCTGATATGCATCCTTATAAAAAACAATAAAAAGCGGTCCAAGGGGCCAGACTAAAGGAAAAGTGGCTAGGATACCTGGCTTTAAAAAAATGAGAAACAAAAGTGGTTAAAAAAAAAAGTTCCATGGTGTAACGGTTAGCACTCTGGACTCTGAATCAAAAAAAAAAAAAAAAAAAAAAAAAAGTCGGTAGAGCGTCAGACTCTTAATCCTAGGGTCGTGGGTTCGAGCCACACGCTGGGCGGAACGGAATTTTGTTCCGCTGCAGATGTAAATTACCGTTTTTCTGATTAAGGAGATGTAATGGAAATAGCAACTTTAAACTTTGCCTACGTCTCTGTCAGTCACAAGGAAACTGAATTTGAATGTGAAAGTGATTTTGTAGACATGTGTGGAAGACATGTTCTGAAATACAAGTGTTGTTGTTTGGAGAGCACATCGGTTACGTGTCAGATGTGTAGCCAAGCAGTAATGGGTCGCCATAGCTGCAAATATTAGCCGGTAATATGAAGTGTTGTCAGCTGAAGTCTGATGATGCAGACGACCGTAAGGACGAAGTACCCGAGAGTACCGCTAGGCCGCGCCTCTTTAGCTCAGTGGTAGAGCACTGCTCTAATAAACCAGGCATCGGACGTTCCATCCACACAGGAGAGAGATGAATTTTGGAAATCAGTTGCGCGTCGTGGCCGTATAGCAAACAGTATCTGTGATGACGAACAATTAGCGACAGGCGTTTTTTGTAAGAATTACTTTTAGATGTGATTAAGGCGAATGGCGCAGATAAAGCATTTGCCAAAGCGGTACAGCATAAAGTGGGACGAGTCACTCTGAATTACAATTTATAGATGTATTTCTCACATATCTCAGAGCCTCTCGCAGTCGTCGTCGTCGTCGTCGTCGTCGTCGTCGTCGCCGCCGCCGCCGCTTCTGCAGAACTAGCAAATGGCCATCGTAGCAAATGCGGCGAGGGACGCCCTGCCTTCGATTCCGAATGCACAAAGTGTGTGGTCTTGTTTCTCACTCTATATTTGGTCGGTCTCGTAAGAGGTTGAATGTAACGAATGGGTGGGAAAGAGCAAGGGGCAGCGGCTGTGTAAAACGAAAACACAAATCCTCAGGGGTGTGAGCGTTTCGAGATGAGTCGTATACATGATATAGTTGGTCGTCAGTGACCATGTGGCCTACTGGATAAGGCGTCGGACTTCGGATCTGATGATTACAGGTTCGAATGTTGTCACGCTCGTTTTTTTCCAGTTCTGAAAAAGAAACATACCGTTTTAATGTAGCAATTGAGCAGTACGAAACCGTCTGAATGTTGCTGTTGACCATTTTTTGCTTCGAAATGCTTTGAGTTTGAAACACACACAACAAGACCGGTGTTAACTAGCGAAATGGTCGGCAGAGTGCCGACACCGCGAGTTTTGACTGGCACTTGCACATCTAAAACAACGTAGGAAAGTAATTCGTTAGGTTTTTGAGTCACATAAGGTATGTGTGTTAATTTTGACGCCACTAGCTCTGCATGCTGTCATGCAATTTCTTTACCTCTCAGAAATGATTATGACATAAAAGTGAAGTACGTGACGAGTGTGACGTTAGGAAAACATTAGGCAGCATGGAGAGATTCTGTATGGGACCACCCAACCCAAACGAGTACTGTGTGACGTGCTATCCGGCAGGTATTCACCGAGGTAGCCGGCTAGCTCAGTCGGTAGAGCGTCAGACTCTTAATCCTAGGGTCGTGGGTTCGAGCCACACGCTGGGCGGAACGGAATTTTGTTCCGCTGCAGATGTAAATTACCGTTTTTCTGATTAAGGAGATGTAATGGAAATAGCAACTTTAAACTTTGCCTACGTCTCTGTATGGGACCACCCAACCCAAACGAGTACTGTGTGACGTGCTATCCGGCAGGTATTCACCGAGGTAGCCGGCTAGCTCAGTCGGTAGAGCGTCAGACTCTTAATCCTAGGGTCGTGGGTTCGAGCCACACGCTGGGCGGAACGGAATTTTGTTCCGCTGCAGATGTAAATTACCGTTTTTCTGATTAAGGAGATGTAATGGAAATAGCAACTTTAAACTTTGCCTACGTCTCTGTCAGTCACAAGGAAACTGTATTTGAATGTGAAGGTGATTTTGTAGACATGTGTGGAAGACATGTTCTGAAATGCAAGTGTTGTTGTTTGGAGAGCACATCGGTTACGTGTCAGATGTGTAGCCAAGCAGTAATGGGTCGCCATAGCTGCAAATATTAGCCGGTAATATGAAGTGTTGTCAGCTGAAGTCTGATGATGCAGACGACCGTAAGGACGAAGTACCCAAGAGTACCGCTAGGCCGCGCCTCTTTAGCTCAGTGGTAGAGCACTGCTCTAACAAACCAGGCATCGGACGTTCCATCCACACAGGAGAAAGATGAATTTTGGAAATCAGTTGCGCGTCGTGGCCGTATAGCAAACAGTATCTGTGATGACGAACAATTAGCGACAGGCGTTTTTTTTAAGAATTACTCTCAGATGTGATTAAGGCGAATGGCGCAGATAAAGCATTTGCCAAAGCGGTACAGCATAAAGTGGGACGAGGCAGTCTGAATTACATTTTATAGATGTATTTCTCACATATCTCAGAGCCTCTCGCGGTCGTCGTCGTCGTCGTCGTCGTCGCCGCCGCCGCCGCTTCTGCAGAACTAGCAAATGGCCATCGTAGCAAATGCGGCGAGGGACGCCCTGCCTTCGATTCCGAATGCACAAAGTGTGTGGTCTTGTTTCTCAGTCTATATTTGGTCGGTCTCGTAAGAGGTTGAATGTAACGAATGGGTGGGAAAGAGCAAGGGGCAGCGGCTGTGTAAAACGAAAACACAAATCCTCAGGGGTGTGAGCGTTTCGAGATGAGTCGTATACATGATGTAGTTGGTCGTCAGTGACCATGTGGCCTAATGGATAAGGCGTCGGACTTCGGATCTGAAGATTACAGGTTCGAATGTTGTCACGCTCGTTTTTTTCCAGTTCTGAAAAAGAAACATACCGTTTTAATGTAGCAATTGAGCAGTACGAAACCGTCTGAATGTTGCTGTTGACCATTTTTTGCTTGGAAATGCTCTTGAGCTTGAAACACACACAACAAGACCGGTGTTAACTAGCGAAATGGTCGGCAGAGTGCCGACACCGCGAGTTTTGACTGTCACATCTAAAACAACGTAGGAAAGTAATTCGTTCGGCTTTTGAGTCACATAAGGTATGTGTGTTAATTTTGACGCCACTAGCTCTGCATGCTGTCATGCAATTTCTTTACCTCTCAGAAATGATTATGACATAAAAGTGAAGTACGTGACGAGTGTGACGTTAGGAAAACATTAGGCAGCATGGAGAGATTCTGTATGGGACCACCCAACCCAAACGAGTACTGTGTGACGTGCTATCCGGCAGGTATTCACCGAGGTAGCCGGCTAGCTCAGTCGGTAGAGCGTCAGACTCTTAATCCTAGGGTCGTGGGTTCGAGCCACACGCTGGGCGGAACGGAATTTTGTTCCGCTGCAGATGTAAATTACCGTTTTTCTGATTAAGGAGATGTAATGGAAATAGCAACTTTAAACTTTGCCTACGTCTCTGTCAGTCACAAGGAAACTGTATTTGAATGTGAAGGTGATTTTGTAGACATGTGTGGAAGACATGTTCTGAAATGCAAGTGTTGTTGTTTGGAGAGCACATCGGTTACGTGTCAGATGTGTAGCCAAGCAGTAATTGGTCGCCATAGCTGCAAATATTAGCCGGTAATATGAAGTGTTGTCAGCTGAAGTCTGATGATGCAGACGACCGTAAGGACGAAGTACCCAAGAGTACCGCTGGGCCGCGCCTCTTTAGCTCAGTGGTAGAGCACTGCTCTAATAAACCAGGCATCGGACGTTCCATCCACACAGGAGAAAGATGAATTTTGGAAATCAGTTGCGCGTCGTGGCCGTATAGCAAACAGTATCTGTGATGACGAACAATTAGCGACAGGCGTTTTTTTTAAGAATTACTCTCAGATGTGATTAAGGCGAATGGCGCAGATAAAGCATTTGCCAAAGTGGT
Organism: Schistocerca gregaria; assembly: GCF_023897955.1. NCBI lineage: Eukaryota > Metazoa > Arthropoda > Insecta > Orthoptera > Acrididae > Schistocerca > Schistocerca gregaria. Next base: position 6,341,259 of record NC_064926.1, read on the forward strand.
ACAGCATAAAGTGGGACGAGGCAGTCTGAATTACATTTTATAGATGTATTTCTAACATATCTCAGAGCCTCTCGCGGTCGTCGTCGTCGTCGCCGTCGTCGTCGTCGTCGTCGCCGCCGCCGCTTCTGCAGAACTAGCAAATGGCCATCGTAGCAAATGCGGCGAGGGACGCCCTGCCTTCGATTCCGAATGCACAAAGTGTGTGGTCTTGTTTCTCAGTCTATATTTGGTCGGTCTCGTAAGAGGTTGAATGTAACGAATGGGTGGGAAAGAGCAAGGGGCAGCGGCTTTGTAAAACGAAAACACAAATCCTCAGGGGTGTGAGCGTTTCGAGATGAGACGTATACATGATATAGTTGGTCGCCAGTGACCTTGTGGCCTAATGGATAAGGCGTCAGACGTCGGATCTGATGATTACAGGTTCGAATGTTGTCACGCTCGTTTTTTTCCAGTTCTGAAAAAGAAACATACCGTTTTAATGTAGCAATTGAGCAGTACGAAACCGTCTGAATGTTGCTGTTGACCATTTTTTGCTTGGAAATGCTCTTGAGCTTGAAACACACAAAACAAGACCGGTGTTAACTAGCGAAATGGTCGGCAGAGTGCCGACACCGCGAGTTTTGACTGGCACTTGCACATCTAAAACAACGTCGGAAAGTAACTCGTTCGGCTTTTGAGTCACATAAAGTATGTGTGTTAATTTTGACGCCACTAGCTCTGCATGCTGTCATGCAATTTCTTTACCTCTCAGAAATGATTATGACATAAAAGTGAAGTACGTGACGAGTGTGACGTTAGGAAAACATTAGGCAGCATGGAGAGATTCTGTATGGGACCACCCAACCCAAACGAGTACTGTGTGACGTGCTATCCGGCAGATATTCACCGAGGTAGCCGGCTAGCTCAGTCGGTAGAGCGTCAGACTCTTAATCCTAGGGTCGTGGGTTCGAGCCACACGCTGGGCGGAACGGAATTTTGTTCCGCTGCAGATGTAAATTACCGTTTTTCTGATTAAGGAGATGTAATGGAAATTGCAACTTTAAACTTTGCCTACGTCTCTGTCAGTCACAAGGAAACTGTATTTGAATGTGAAGGTGATTTTGTAGACATGTGTGGAAGACATGTTCTGAAATGCAAGTGTTGTTGTTTGGAGAGCACATCGGTTACGTGTCAGATGTGTAGCCAAGCAGTAATGGGTCGCCATAGCTGCAAATATTAGCCGGTAATATGAAGTGTTGTCAGCTGAAGTCTGATGATGCAGACGACCGTAAGGACGAAGTACCCAAGAGTACCGCTAGGCCGCGCCTCTTTTGCTCAGTGCTAGAGCACTGCTCTAATAAACCAGGCATCGGACGTTCCATCCACACAGGAGAAAGATGAATTTTGGAAATCAGTTGCGCGTCGTGGCCGTATAGCAAACAGTATCTGTGATGACGAACAATTAGCGACAGGTGTTTTTTTTAAGAATTACTCTCAGATGTGATTAAGGCGAATGGCGCAGATAAAGCATTTGCCAAAGCGGTACAGCATAAAGTGGGACGAGGCAGTCTGAATTACATTTTATAGATGTATTTCTCACATATCTCAGAGCCTCTCGCGGTCGTCGTCGTCGTCGTCATCGTCGTCGTCGTCGTCGTCGTCGTCGAAGCCGCCGCTTCTGCAGAACTAGCAAATGGCCATCGTAGCAAATGCGGCGAGGGACGCCCTGCCTTCGATTCTTAATGCACAAAGTGTGTGGTCTTGTTTCTCAGTCTATATTTGGTCGGTCTCGTAAGAGGTTGAATGTAACGAATGGGTGGGAAAGAGCAAGGGGCAGCGGATTTGTAAAACGAAAACACAAATCCTCAGGGGTGTGAGCGTTTCGAGATGAGTCGTATACATGATAGAGTTGGTCGTCAGTGACCATGTGGCCTAATGGATAGGGCGTCGGACTTCGGATCTGATGATTACAGGTTCGAATGTTGTCACGCTCGTTTTTTTCCAGTTCTGAAAAAGAAACATACCGTTTTAATGTAGCAATTGAGCAGTACGAAATCGTCTGAATGTTGCTGTTGACCATTTTTTGCTTGGAAATGCTCTTGAGCTTGAAACACGCACTACAAGACCGGTGTTAACTAGCGAAATGGTCGGCAGAGTGCCGACACCGCGAGTTTTGACTGGCACTTGCACATCTAAAACAACGTCGGAAAGTAACTCGTTCGGCATTTGAGTCACATAAAGTATGTGTGTTAATTTTGACGCCACTATCTCTGCATGCTGTCATGCAATTTCTTTACCTCTCAGAAATGATTATGACATAAAAGTGAAGTACGTGACGAGTGTGACGTAAGGAAAACATTAGGCAGCATGGAGAGATTCTGTATGGGACCACCCAACCCAAACGAGTACTGTGTGACGTGCTATCCGGCAGTTATTCACCGAGGTAGCCGGCTAGCTCAGTCGGTAGAGCGTCAGACTCTTAATCCTAGGGTCGTGGGTTCGAGCCACACGCTGGGCGGAACGGAATTTTGTTCCGCTGCAGATGTAAATTACCGTTTTTCTGATTAAGGAGATGTAATGGAAATTGCAACTTTAAACTTTGCCTACGTCTCTGTCAGTCACAAGGAAACTGTATTTGAATGTGAAGGTGATTTTGTAGACATGTGTGGAAGACATGTTCTGAAATGCAAGTGTTGTTGTTTGGAGAGCACATCGGTTACGTGTCAGATGTGTAGCCAAGCAGTAATGGGTCGCCATAGCTGCAAATATTAGCCGGTAATATGAAGTGTTGTCAGCTGAAGTCTGATGATGCAGACGACCGTAAGGACGAAGTACCCAAGAGTACCGCTAGGCCGCGCCTCTTTAGCTCAGTGGTAGAGCACTGCTCTAATAAACCAGGCATCGGACGTTCCATCCACACAGGAGAAAGATGAATTTTGGAAATCAGTTGCGCGTCGTGGCCGTATAGCAAACAGTATCTGTGATGACGAACAATTAGCGACAGGCGTTTTTTTTAAGAATTACTCTCAGATGTGATTAAGGCGAATGGCGAAGATAAAGCATTTGCCAAAGCGGTACAGCATAAAGTGGGACGAGGCAGTCTGAATTACATTTTATAGATGTATTTCTCACATATCTCAGAGCCTCTCGCGGTCGTCGTCGTCGTCGTCGTCGTCGTCGTCGTCGACGACGCCGCCGCTTCTGCAGAACTAGCAAATGGCCATCGTAGCAAATGCGGCGAGGGACGCCCTGCCTTCGATTCCGAATGCACAAAGTGTGTGGTCTTGTTTCTCAGTCTACATTTGGTCGGTCTCGTAAGAGGTTGAATGTAACGAATGGGTGGGAAAGAGCAAGGGGCAGCGGCTTTGTAAAACGAAAACACAAATCCTCAGGGGTGTGAGCGTTTCGAGATGAGTCGTATACATGATATAGTTGGTCGTCAGTGACCATGTGGCCTAATGGGTAGGGCGTCGGACTTCGGGTCTGATGATTACAGGTTCGAATGTTGTCAAGCTCGTTTTTTTCCACTTCTGAAAAAGAAACATACCGTTTTAATGTAGCAATTGAGCAGTACGAAACCGTCTGAATGTTGCTGTTGACCATTTTTTGCTTGGAAATGCTCTTGAGTTTGAAACACACACAACAAGACCGGTGTTAACTAGCGAAGTGGTCGGCAGAGTGCCGACACCGCGAGTTTTGACTGGCACTTGCAAATCTAAAACAACGTCGGAAAGTAACTTGTTCGGCTTTTGAGTCACATAAAGTATGTGTGTTAATTTTGACGCCACTAGCTCTGCATGCTGTCATGCAATTTCTTTACCTCTCAGAAATGATTATGACATAAAAGTAAAGTACGTGACGAGTGTGACGTTAGGAAAACATTAGGCAGCATGGAGAGATTCTGTATGGGACCACCCAACCCAAACGAGTACTGTGTGACGTGCTATCCGGCAGTTATTCACCGAGGTAGCCGGCTAGCCCAGTCGCTAGAGTGTCAGACTCTTAATCCTAGGGTCGTGGGTTCGAGCCACACGCTGGGCGGAACGGAATTTTGTTCCGCTACAGATGTAAATTACCGTTTTTCTGATTAAGGAGATGTAATGGAAATAGCAACTTTAAACTTTGCCTACGTCTCTGTCAGTCACAAGGAAACTGTATTTGAATGTGAAGGTGATTTTGTAGACATGTGTGGAAGACATGTTCTGAAATGCAAGTGTTGTTGTTTGGAGAGCACATCGGTTACGTGTCAGATGTGTAGCCAAGCAGTAATGGGTCGCCATAGCTGCAAATATGAGCCGGTAATATGAAGTGTTGTCAGCTGAAGTCTGATGATGCAGACGACCGTAAGGACGAAGTACCCAAGAGTATCGCTAAGCCGCGCCTTTGCTCAGTGGTAGAGCACTGCTCTAATAAACCATGCATCGGACGTTCCATCCACACAGGAGAAAGATGAATTTTGGAAATCAGTTGCGCGTCGTGGCCGTATAGCAAACAGTATCTGTGATGACGAACAATTAGCGACAGGCGTTTTTTTTAAGAATTACTCTCAGATGTGATTAAGGCGAATGGCGCAGATAAAGCATTTGCCAAAGCGGTACAGCATAAAGTGGGACGAGGCAGTCTGAATTACATTTTATAGATGTATTTCTCACATATCTCAGAGCCTCTCGCGGTCGTCGTCGTCGTCGTCGTCGTCGTCGTCGTCGTCGTCGCCGCCGCCGCCGCTTCTGCAGAACTAGCAAATGGCCATCGTAGCAAATGCGGCGAGGGACGCCCTGCCTTCGATTCCGAATGCACAAAGTGTGTGGTCTTGTTTCTCAGTCTATATTTGGTCGGTCTCGTAAGAGGTTGAATGTAACGAATGGGTGGGAAAGAGCAAGGGGCAGCGGCTTTGTAAAACGAAAACACAAATCCTCAGGGGTGTGAGCGTCTCGAGATGAGTCGTATACATGATACAGTTGGTCGTCAGTGACCATGTGGCCCAATGGATAAGGCGTCGGACTTCGGATCTGATGATTACAGGTTCGAATGTTGTCACGCTCGTTTTTTTCCAGTTCTGAAAAAGAAACATACCGTTTTAATGTAGCAATTGAGCAGTACGAAACCGTCTGAATGTTGCTGTTGACCATTTTTTGCTTCGAAATGCTCTTGAGCTTGAAACACACACAACAAGACCGGTGTTAACTAGCGAAATGGTCGGCAGAGTGCCGACACCGCGAGTTTTGACTGGCACTTGCACATCTAAAACAACGTCGGAAAGTAACTCGTTCGGCTTTTGAGTCACATAAAGTATGTGTGTTAATTTTGACGCCACTAGCTCTGCATGCTGTCATGCAATTTCTTTACCTCTCAGAAATGATTATGACATAAAAGTGAAGTACGTGACGAGTGTGACGTTAGGAAAACATTAGGCAGCATGGAGAGATTCTGTATGGGACCACCCAACCCAAACGAGTACTGTGTGACGTGCTATCCGGCAGGTATTCACCGAGGTAGCCGGCTAGCTCAGTCGGTAGAGTGTCAAACTCTTAATCCTAGGGTCGTGGGTTCGAGCCACACGCTGGGCGGAACGGAATTTTGTTCCGCTGCAGATGTAAATTACCGTTTTTCTGATTAAGGAGATGTAATGGAAATAGCAACTTTAAACTTTGCCTACGTCTCTGTCAGTCACAAGGAAACTGTATTTGAATGTGAAGGTGATTTTGTAGACATGTGTGGAAGACATGTTCTGAAATGCAAGTGTTGTTGTTTGGAGAGCACATCGGTTACGTGTCAGATGTGTAGCCAAGCAGTAATGGGTCGCCATAGCTGCAAATATTAGCCGGTAATATGAAGTGTTGTCAGCTGAAGTCTGATGATGCAGACGACCGTAAGGACGAAGTACCCAAGAGTATCGCTAGGCCGCGCCTTTGCTCAGTGGTAGAGCACTGCTCTAATAAACCATGCATCGGACGTTCCATCCACACAGGAGAAAGATGAATTTTGGAAATCAGTTGCGCGTCGTGGCCGTATAGCAAACAGTATCTGTGATGACGAACAATTAGCGACAGGCGTTTTTTTTAAGAATTACTCTCAGATGTGATTAAGGCGAATGGCGCAGATAAAGCATTTGCCAAAGCGGTACAGCATAAAGTGGGACGAGGCAGTCTGAATTACATTTTATAGATGTATTTCTCACATATCTCAGAGCCTCTCGCGGTCGTCGTCGTCGTCGTCGTCGTCGTCGTCGTCGTCGTCGTCGTCGTCGCCGCCGCCGCCGCTTCTGCAGAACTAGCAAATGGCCATCGTAGCAAATGCGGCGAGGGACGCCCTGCCTTCGATTCCGAATGCACAAAGTGTGTGGTCTTGTTTCTCAGTCTATATTTGGTCGGTCTCGTAAGAGGTTGAATGTAACGAATGGGTGGGAAAGAGCAAGGGGCAGCGGCTTTGTAAAACGAAAACACAAATCCTCAGGGGTGTGAGCGTCTCGAGATGAGTCGTATACATGATACAGTTGGTCGTCAGTGACCATGTGGCCTAATGGATAAGGCGTCGGACTTCGGATCTGATGATTACAGGTTCGAATGTTGTCACGCTCGTTTTTTTCCAGTTCTGAAAAAGAAACATACCGTTTTAATGTAGCAATTGAGCAGTACGAAACCGTCTGAATGTTGCTGTTGACCATTTTTTGCTTCGAAATGCTCTTGAGCTTGAAACACACACAACAAGACCGGTGTTAACTAGCGAAATGGTCGGCAGAGTGCCGACACCGCGAGTTTTGACTGGCACTTGCACATCTAAAACAACGTCGGAAAGTAACTCGTTCGGCTTTTGAGTCACATAAAGTATGTGTGTTAATTTTGACGCCACTAGCTCTGCATGCTGTCATGCAATTTCTTTACCTCTCAGAAATGATTATGACATAAAAGTGAAGTACGTGACGAGTGTGACGTTAGGAAAACATTAGGCAGCATGGAGAGATTCTGTATGGGACCACCCAACCCAAACGAGTACTGTGTGACGTGCTATCCGGCAGGTATTCACCGAGGTAGCCGGCTAGCTCAGTCGGTAGAGTGTCAGACTCTTAATCGTAGAGTCGTGGGTTCGAGCCACACGCTGGGCGGAACGGAATTTTGTTCCGCTGCAGATGTAAACTACCGTTTTTCTGATTAAGGAGATGTAATGGAAATAGCAACTTTAAACTTTGCCTACGTCTCTGTCAGTCACAAGGAAACTGTATTTGAATGTGAAGGTGATTTTGTAGACATGTGTGGAAGACATGTTCTGAAATGCAAGTGTTGTTGTTTGGAGAGCACATCGGTTACGTGTCAGATGTGTAGCCGAGCAGTAATGGGTCGCCATAGCTGCAAATATGAGCCGGTAATATGAAGTGTTGTCAGCTGAAGTCTGATGATGCAGACGACCGTAAGGACGAAGTACCCAAGAGTACCGCCAGGCCACGCCTCTTTAGCTCAGTGGTTGAGCACTGCTCTAATAAACCAGGCATCGGACGTTCCATCCACACAGGAGAAAGATGAATTTTGGAAATCAGTTGCGCGTCGTGGCCGTATAGCAAACTGTATCTGTGATGACGAACAATTAGCGACAGGCGTTTTTTTTAAGAATTACTGTCAGATGTGATTAAGGCGAATGGCGCAGATAAAGCATTTGCCAAAGCGGTACAGCATAAAGTGGGACGAGGCAGTCTGAATTACATTTTATAGATGTATTTCTCACATATCTCAGAGCCTCTCGCGGTCGTCGTCGTCGTCGTCGCCGCCGCCGCCGCTTCTGCAGAACTAGCAAATGGCCATCGTAGCAAATGCGGCGAGGGACGCCCTGCCTTCGATTCCGAATGCACAAAGTGTGTGGTCTTGTTTCTCAGTCTATATTTGGTCGGTCTCGTAAGAGGTTGAATGTAACGAATGGGTGGGAAAGAGCAAGGGGCAGCGGCTTTGTAAAACGAAAACACAAATCCTCAGGGGTGTGAGCGTTTCGAGATGAGCCGTGTACATGATACAGTTGGTCATCAGTGACCATGTGGCCTAATGGATAAGGCGTCGGGCTTCGGATCTGATGATTACAGGTTCGAATGTTGTCACGCTCGTTTTTTTCAGTTCTGAAAAAGAAACATACCGTTTTAATGTAGCAATTGAGCAGTACGAAACCGTCTGAATGTTGCTGTTGACCATTTTTTGCTTGGAAATGCTCTTGAGCTTGAAACACACACAACAAGACCGGTGTTAACTAGCGAAATGGTCGGCAGAGTGCCGACACCGCGAGTTCTGACTGGCATTTGCACATCTAAAACATCGTCGGAAAGTAACTCGTTCGGCTTTTGAGTCACATAAAGTATGTGTGTTAATTTTGACGCCACTAGCTCTGCATGCTGTCATGCAATTTCTTTACCTCTCAGAAATGATTATGACATAAAAGTGAAGTACGTGACGAGTGTGACGTTAGGAAAACATTAGGCAGCATGGAGAGATTCTGTATGGGACCACCCAACCCAAACGAGTACTGTGTGACGTGCTATCCGGCAGGTATTAACCGAGGTAGCCGGCTAGCTCAGTCGGTAGAGTGTCAGACTCTTAATCCTAGGGTCGTGGGTTCGAGCCACACGCTGGGCAGAACGGAATTTTGTTCCGCTGCAGATGTAAATTACCGTTTTTCTGATTAAGGAGATGTAATAGAAATAGCAACTTTAAACTTTGCCTACGTCTCTGTCAGTCACAAGGAAACTGTATTTGAATGTGAAGGTGATTTTGTAGACATGTGTGGAAGACAAGTTCTGAAATGCAAGTGTTGTTGTTTGGAGAGCACATCGGTTACGTGTCAGATGTGTAGCCAAGCAGTAATGGGTCGCCATAGCTGCAAATATTAGCCGGTAATATGAAGTGTTGTCAGCTGAAGTCTGATGATGCAGACGACCGTAAGGACGAAGTACCCAAGAGTATCGCTAGGCCGCGCCTTTGCTCAGTGGTAGAGCACTGCTCTAATAAACCATGCATCGGACGTTCCATCCACACAGGAGAAAGATGAATTTTGGAAATCAGTTGCGCGTCGTGGCCGTATAGCAAACAGTATCTGTGATGACGAACAATTAGCGACAGGCGTTTTTTTAAGAATTACTCTCAGATGTGATTAAGGCGAATGGCGCAGATAAAGCATTTGCCAAAGCGGTACAGCATAAAGTGGGACGAGGCAGTCTGAATTACATTTTATAGATGTATTTCTCACATATCTCAGAGCCTCTCGCAGTCGTCGTCGTCGTCGTCGTCGTCGTCGTCGTCGTCGCCGCCGCTTCTGCAGAACTAGCAAATGGCCATCGTAGCAAATGCGGCGAGGGAAGCCCTGCCTTCGATTCCGAATGCACAAAGTGTGTGGTCTTGTTTCTCAGTCTATAATTGGTCGGTCTCGTAAGAGGTTGAATGTAACGAATGGGTGTGAAAGAGCAAGGGGCAGCGGCTGTGTAAAACGAAAACACAAATCCTCAGGGGTGTGAGCGTTTCGAGATGAGTCGCATACATGATATGGTTGGTCGTCAGTGACCATGTGGCCTAATGGATAAGGCGTCGGACTTCGGATCTGATGATTACAGGTTCGAATGTTGTCACGCTCGTTTTTTTCCAGTTCTGAAAAAGAAACATACCGTTTTAATGTAGCAATTGAGCAGTACGAAACCGTCTGAATGTTGCTGTTGACCATTTTTTGCTTGGAAATGCTCTTGAGCTTGAAACACACACAACAAGACCGGTGTTAACTAGCGGAATGGTCGGCAGAGTGCCGACAACGCGAGTTTTGACCGGCACTTGCACATCTAAAACAACGTCGGAAAGTAACTCGTTCTGCTTTTGAGTCACATAAAGTATGTGTGTTAATTTTGACGCCACTAGCTCTGCACGCTGTCATGCAATTTCTTTACCTCTCAGAAATGATTATGACATAAAAGTGAAGTACGTGACGAGTGTGACGTTAGGAAAACATTAGGCAGCATGGAGAGATTCTGTATGGGACCACCCAACCCAAACGAGTACTGTGTGACGTGCTATCCGGCAGGTATTCACCGAGGTAGCCGGCTAGCTCAGTCGGTAGAGTGTCAGTCTCTTAATCCTAGGGTCGTGGGTTCGAGCCACACGCTGGGCGGAACGGAATTTTGTTCCGCTGCAGATGTAAATTACCATTTTTCTGATCAAGGAGATGTAATGGAAATAGCAACTTTAAACTTTGCCTACGTCTCTGTCAGTCACAAGGAAACTGTATTTGAATGTGAAGGTGATTTTGTAGACATGTGTGGAAGACATGTTCTGAAATGCAAGTGTTGTTGTTTGGAGAGCACATCGGTTACGTATCAGATGTGTAGCCAAGCAGTAATGGGTCGCCATAGCTGCAAATATTAGCCGGTAATATGAAGTGTTGTCATCTGAAGTCTGATGATGCAGACGACCGTAAGGACGAAGTATCCAAGAGTACCGCTAGGCCGCGCCTTTGCTCAGTGGTAGAGCACTGCTCTAATAAACCAGGCATCGGACGTTCCATCCACACAGGAGAAAGATGAATTTTGGAAATTAGTTGCGCGTCGTGGCCGTATAGCAAATAGTATCTGTGATGACGAACAATTAGCGACAGGCGTTTTGTTTAAGAATTACTCTCAGATGTGATTAAGGCGAATGGCGCAGATAAAGCATTTGTTAAAACGGTACAGCATAAAGTGGGACGAGGCAGTCTGAATTACATTTTATAGATGTACTTCTCACATATCTCAGAGCCTCTCGCGGTCGTCGTCGTCGTCGTCGTCGTCGTCGTCGTCGTCGTCGTCGTCGTCGTCGTCGTCGTCGTCGTCGTCGCCGCCGCCGCTTCTGCAGAACTAGCAAATGGCCATCGTAGCAAATGCGGCGAGGGACGCCCTGCCTTCGATTCCGAATGCACAAAGTGTGTGGTCTTGTTTCTCAGTCTATATTTGGTCGGTCTCGTAAGAGGTTGAATGTAACGAATGGGTGGGAAAGAGCAATTGGCAGCGGCTGTGTAAAACGAAAACACAAATCCTCAGGGGTGTGAGCGTTTCGAGATGAGTCGTATACATGATATAGTTGGTCGTCAGTGACCATGTGGCCTAATGGACGGTAGTCGAGGCGCGGCCGTCGTGCAGGTCGGACGTGCCTGGAGCGTTGTTTACATGCTCAGCTGCGGCCTGCGGTGCGGCACGTGGTGAGTCGAGGGCCGTTGCGGCGCGCAAACATCTTGTTTGTAACGAATAGAACCTAACATGGATCACCCAGAGCGGAAAGATACTTTGAAGTTTATGTTTGATGGAAGTTTTTCTCGACCGAAATATTACGAAGTCGAACGATTTCTCGATGAAGACGTAAAATTGCCTCCCACCGATATCATTGGTATCCATTTGTCTATTGTCAGTAGCACAGTTTATATCAAATTGCGTGACCCAGAATTGTGCGACAAAATCATCGATTCATGTGGCGGTACTTATAAATTTCGACACAGTGACGGGAATGTTGGTGAGGTGACTGTTGTCCACGCTGGTCTTGGTATTCGTACCGTCAGGATTTTCGAGTTGCCTTTTGAAATCTCGGCTGAACAAATGAATGCTTCTATTAAGTCCTACGGCAAAATTATCAGTAACATTGCCGAAAAGTGGGCCTCGTTCCATAAGTACCCTGTTTTGAACGGTGTGCGGCAAATTAAGATCGAATTGCAACGGCATATTCCGTCCTACCTAACGATTTGTGGATATAGGGCGATAATCATATATGAGGGACAGCCTCGTACATGTTCAGGCTGTAATTCCACGGGACACGTCCGGGCACAGTGCATCCAACGACGTGTAACGCAGCTGCCTGCGGGTGAACTGGGCCCTCCCCCGCAACCGACAATATTACCGACTACTTATGTAGCGGCGGTCCGTGCAAATACACCCACTGCGTCGGCTGCGGAAGTCGGACTTAGTGTGGCAGATGTTACGAATGACGGAGATGTACCTATGGAAATCTCTACCGCTCAGGAAGCCTTGCCGGTCGCTGGCTTACTAGCCGCGGTGCCCCGTGACGACTCACGTGAGGAAGCCAGGGTTGACGTTGTGGAGGCGGCCACTACCGCCACTGACAGCCAGCAAGAGACAGAGGCTCTTCCTCTTCCTTTAAAGAATGCGGAAGCCTCTGTCAGTGGGTCCTCCCCGAAAAAGCACAAGAAACGTCGGATCGCTCGTCCGGCGGCAGCTCAATCGGCACCTCCCTTGCGTGAAAAGGCCAAACACGCGGGCCGCATGATCTGCGATGACACTTCGGGGACCGAAGATTATCTTCCGTCGTTGGCCTCACCCATGAATATTGACGAGGATGTATCCAACCTTGACACGGGGAGGGCACATATTAGTGCACCACCGCGGACGGCCCAAGTTGCAGATGTGCAGGGTGACGGCCCGCAATGCGGTTCCGGAACTGCTGCAGCAGGCGCGACGACGGCAGTGTCTGTCGATAATTGGGCGGATGATATTGAAGATATGACTGGCAATCCCGAGCGTGAAGAACCGATGGCAACTGGTGATACGCTGCTTACGTCTCGGCGCAATGCAGCGTCCACGGACGGCGACGTCTAGACTTATACGACCTCCGAAGCGGACGACTGATGAAGGGATAAAAATCGTACCTGTTTTCATCTGCAGATGACCACTCATCCCACATTGCTCCGTTCACGACAATCCTATAAGATTTCTACCATAAATGTTAACCGCATTGTCTCTCAAGCAAAAATCCACAGCCTTCGACATTATTTACGGGCCGCTGATATAGACATTCTGTTCGTACAGGAAGCACTGACTCCACTCCTAGCCGACGTACCCGGTTATGACGCCATTGTCAATATAGGGACGGAGGCGGGTACGATCATTCTGTATCGGGAAGGCATTGAATGTTCTTGTTTGTCCATGTTACCTACCGGACGAGGCATTGCCGCACAGTTCCATGATGTACTCCTTCTTAATGTGTACGCCCCTTCCGGTTCCAACGCGCGAGCGGCGAGGAGGGAGTTTTACACGGGAGAGATAGCGAATCTAATCACCGACTTGCGTCTGCGTATTATTATGGGTGGTGACTTTAACTGCGTATTGCGCCGCACCGATCAAACGCCGAACTTTAACTTCAGCCAGGAACTGCTAACACTGGTTACAGAATTGCAGTCAGTCGACACGTGGGCGACCTTACACCCAGATGAAGTTGCCTTTACTCACTTTACGCAGACATCTTCCAGCAGGTTAGATCGCATATATGTGCAACGCGGTCTTTTAGCCGACGTGGGAACTTGCGAATATTGGCCCGTTAATTTCAGTGACCATATCGCTTACCACATCGTCTTTAATCACTCACCGCAGAAAGTTTATAGAGGCTTCGGACGATGGCAACTCAACTGTCGCCTCTTACAAGACGCCACTTTAGAGCGTGAGATCCGGTCAGTTTGGCACTCCGTAACATCAAGCAGGCCCACGTATTCCACGTGGATTGATTGGTGGACGCTTCATGCAAAGGGGAAACTCATTACTTGCATCAAGCACCACGCCCGGATTCGCGCTCGCGGTGAGAAGGAAATCACTGAATTCTATTTCTGTGCCCTGCGAGAATTGTACCGGGATTATCATCAGGTGCCTAATAACATCACGCACGTACGCAGACTCCAAGCCAAGATTACATCCTTGACGGGCTGCACCGCCGTCGGCCACCAGATTCGAGCACGTGACTCCACAAACTTGCCGCAACAGCAGACGTCAGTCCATCATATCGTCCAACAGTTACGTGCAGCGCGTAGGAAACTTATTCATAAGTTGCAGGATGCAGACGGTGCTTGTTATACCCTACAGCGAGACATCAAAAACCATGTTACCAACCACTTTGCTGCACTTTACACCTGTGCTGGTGTACCACATGAGAAAGTGCGAGAATGGTATCATTCTGGACCCCCGCCGTACTACATTACCGACGACCTCAATCGGGACCTGCTTGCTCCCTTTACCAAAGAAGAACTGAAGGATGCCCTGCTTGCAGCGCCACGAAATAAATCTCCGGGCACGGACGGGCTCTCTGTCGAGTTTTACGTCAAATATTGGCCTATATTAGGGGACGAACTCACAGAGATGTACAATGAAGTACTGCGTGGGATTGCTCTACCCCCAGCCTTCACAGAAGGGTTAACTGTTTTAATACCTAAGACGCCGACGCCGACCACCACCAAAGATCTGCGGCCCATTACTCTGCTCAATGCCGACTTTAAGCTTCTGACGCGCGCCCTCAATGCCCGATTACGAGAGCTGTTACCCTGTCTTCTGGGACCATACCAAATGAGTGCGATCCGTGGTCGGTCGCTGTCCACCATTTTGGCGCTATATCGGGATCTCGTCTCCCTCACCTGGGCCACCCGCACTCCTATGGCCATAGCATTTCTTGACTTCGATAAGGCTTACGATCGAGCTGACTATCACTATCTCAGCGGCGTGATGGAATCAATGGGCTTCAGTCTTAATTTTATCCACCTCATCAGCAACTGTATCAGTGGTACCCGTACACGCTTCCTGATCAATAATACATTGACGGAGTACGTCCAGCTCTCACGGGGTATCAAGCAAGGCTGTCCACTTTCAACGACGCTCTATGCGATCCTCATGGAACACTTGTTGCGCCATCTACATCATAGCCTCCCTGGATTCCAGTTTTATGGTATCAAGTCTGTGGTCCAAGCTTACGCAGACGATGTCAGCGTGCTTCTTAACGACGTTCGCGATGTCACCGCAGCGAAACGCATTCTTGAGGAATTCCAAAGAGATAGTGGTGCCATGTTAAACGTCAATAAATCCGCCGCCTTAACGCTTGGTCAAGAACGACCTATCACAGGCGACGCTTGGCTGCCCTGTGTACAGACTAGAAAACACCTTGGTCTCTACGTTACGGCCCGGCCTCTGGACATGTCTCACAAAAATTGGATACCCAAAATTCAGGCGATAAAAGCACTCCTGCGCGACCAGAACATGCGACACCTCGATCGTCTGCAGCGAGCCTTTTTCGTCAACTCTTATGCCCTCTCCAAATTACAATTTGTTGCCGCCGTCCTACCTATGCCACCCACAGTAGCAAGATCACTCCTAGCGGCGGCCGCCTGGTACGTCTGGAAGCTCAATATTTTTAAGGTTTCCTTCACCACGACAGCACTGCCATGCGATATGGGAGGCCTTGGCTTGAAAAACCCCGGCATTCATGCCCTAGCCCTGTATCTGAAACGCTCATGGCAGATACTCACCGCCAGCGAGGACACCGTCACGAAGCGGCTCTATCAACTGTCCCGCCCCCGCAATATATCTCCGCCTGTGGACATTGGCCACGTCGGCCCGCACTTTCAGCATATAGCACTGTATTACCTTGAAAGTAGCTATCTCGACGACGAGCTTTTCAAGAAGCCGACGGTAAAACTGTACCGCCACTTACTTCGGCCGTCACTGCCTGGGCCCTTGGAAAAGAAGTATCCGGCTTGCAATTGGTCCCTCGTTTGGGCTAACATCCATAATCCAACGCTTCCGACAGATGTCCGCTCCAAATGGTATGACGTGGTCGCTGACACTATTCCGACGAAAGAAAAGCGGCACAGGATTAATCTTGCACCCAGTCCCTACTGCGACTTGTGCCACATGGTTGAGACTATTGCACATCTGTTTGTCTGCAAGGATCAAGTGCACATCTGGAATTGGACGCGCAAAAAACTCGCTGTGCTCAACCGGACTGCGCCTCATGCGATTCAGATCCACGACATTCTGCGCCCGGACTACCGACTCTTCCCTGCAGCCAAACATAACAGCTACCTATGGCTTATGGGACATTTTATCCACTATATTCTGTCCGGCAGTGCGCCTAATGTCTTAGATTTTCAAGTATATCTCTCACACCAACACTGGCGCACAACCAACCAATATGGGCACCGGTATCAGTCAACATTTCAAAATTTTCTTCACATCGTCCTTGAGATGAAGTAGGACGTAGATAACATGAATATCTGTTATAACAATTCGTTTTTCCTGTACTATAGTCAAGGTTATACTCACTGCAAAGACTTAAATTTGTCTCATTGTGATTCTGAATAAAGCAACGTATGAGATCAAGAATATGTCCTTCCCAGGAGCAGTTATTTCTACGACATATTAAATTTGGTGTATTTTGCATGAAACAAAAGCGCAAAACAGACAGTAGAAACGAGCAAAGAAGATGGATAGAAAACAAAAAAAAAAAAAAAAATGCGGTAGACCGCAAGAAAAAAAAAAGTGGTTAAGGCGTTGGAGGAAAAAAAAAAAATAAGAAAAAAAAATGGATAAGGCGTCGGAGAAAAAAAAATGGATAAGGCGTCGGACTTCGGATCTGATGATTACAGGTTCGAATGTTGTCACGCTCGTTTTTTTCCAGTTCTGAAAAAGAAACATACCGTTTTAATGTAGCAATTGAGCAGTACGAAACCGTCTGAATGTGGCTGTTGACCATTTTTTGCTTCGAAATGCTCTTGAGCTTGAAACACACACAACAAGACCGGTGTTAACTAGCGAAATGGTCGGCAGAGTGCCGACACCGCGAGTTTTGACTGGCACTTGCACATCTAAAACAACGTCGGAAAGTAACTCGTTCGGCTTTTGAGTCACATAAAGTATGTGTGTTAATTTTGACGCCACTAGCTCTGCATGCTGTCATGCAATTTCTTTACCTCTCAGAAATGATTATGACATAAAAGTGAAGTACGTGACGAGTGTGACGTTAGGAAAACATTAGGCAGCATGGAGAGATTCTGTATGGGACCACCCAACCCAAACGAGTACTGTGTGACGTGCTATCCGGCAGGTATTCACCGAGGTAGCCGGCTAGCTCAGTCGGTAGAGCGTCAGGCTCTTAATCCTAGGGTCGTTAGTTCGAGCCACACGCTGGGCGGAACGGAATTTTGTTCCGCTGCAGATGTAAATTACCGTTTGTCTGATTAAGGAGATGTAATGGAAATAGCAACTTTAAACTTTGCCTACGTCTCTGTCAGTCACAAGGAAACTGTATTTGAATGTGAAGGTGATTTTGTAGACATGTGTGGAAGACATGTTCTGAAATGCAAGTGTTGTTGTTTGGAGAGCACATCGGTTACGTGTCAGATGTGTAGCCAAGCAGTAATGGGTCGCCACAGCTGCAAATATTAGCCGGTAATATGAAGTGTTGTCAGCTGAAGTCTGATGATGCAGACGACCGTAAGGACGAAGTACCCAAGAGTATCGCTAGGCCGCGCCTTTGCTCAGTGGTAGAGCACTGCTCTAATAAACAATGCATCGGACGTTCCATCCACACAGCAGAAAGATGAATTTTGGAAATCAGTTGCGCGTCGTGGCCGTATAGCAAACAGTATCTGTGATGACGAACAATTAGGGACAGGCGTTTTTTTTAAGAATTGATCTCAGATGTGATTAAGGCGAATGGCGCAGATAAAGCATTTGCCAAAGCGGTACAGCATAAAGTGGGACGAGGCAGTCTGAATTACATTTTATAGATGTATTTCTCACATATCTCAGAGCCTCTCGCGGTCGTCGTCGCCGCCGCCGCTTCTGCAGAACTAGCAAATGGCCATCGTAGCAAATGCGGCGAGGGACGCCCTGCCTTCGATTCCGAATGCACAAAGTGTGTGGTCTTGTTTCTCAGTCATTATTTGGTCGGTCTCGTAAGAGGTTGAATGTAACGAATGGGTGGGAAAGAGCAAGGGGCAGCGGCTGTGTAAAACGAAAACACAAATCCTCAGGGGTGTGAGCGTTTCGAGATGAGTCGTATACATGATATAGTTGGTCGTCAGTGACCATGTGGCCTAATGGATAAGGCGTCGGACTTCGGATCTGATGATTACAGGTTCGAATGTTGTCACCCTCGTTTTTTTCCACTTCTGAAAAAGAAACATACCGTTTTAATGTAGCAATTGAGCAGTACGAAACCGTCTGAATGTTGCTGTTGACCATTTTTTGCTTCGAAATGCTCTTGAGCTTGAAACACACACAACAAGACCGGTGTTAACTAGCGAAATGGTCGGCAGAGTGCCGACACCGCGAGTTTTGACTGGCACTTGCACATCTAAAACAACGTCGGAAAGTAACTCGTTCGGCTTTTTAGTCACATAAAGTATGTGTGTTAATTTTGACGCCACTAGCTCTGCATGCTGTCATGCAATTTCTTTACCTCTCAGAAATGATTATGACATAAAAGTGAAGTACGTGACGAGTGTGACGTTAGGAAAACATTAGGCAGCATGGAGAGATTCTGTATGGGACTATCCAACCCAAACGAGTACTGTGTGACGTACTATCCGGCAGGTATTCACCGAGGTAGCCGGCTACCTCAGTCGGTAGAGCGTCAGACTCTTAATCCTAGGGTCGTGGGTTCGAGCCACACGCTGGGCGGAACGGAATTTTGTTCCGCTGCAGATGTAAATTACCGTTTTTCCGATTAAGGAGATGTAATGGAAATAGCAACTTTAAACTTTGCCTAGGTCTCTGTCAGTCACAAGGAAACTGTATTTGAATGTGAAGGTGATTTTGTAGACATGTGTGGAAGACATGTTCTGAAATGCAAGTGTTGTTGTTTGGAGAGCACATCGGTTACGTGTCAGATGTGTAGCCAAGCAGTAATGGGTCGCCATGGCTGCAAATATTAGCCGGTAATATGAAGTGTTGTCAGCTGAAGTCTGATGATGCAGACGACCGTAAGGACGAAGTACCCAAGAGTACCGCTAGGCCGCGCCTCTTTAGCTCTGTGGTAGAGCACTGCTCTAATAAACCAGGCATCGGACGTTCCATCCACACAGGAGAAAGATGAATTTTGGAAATCAGTTGCGCGTCGTGGCCGTATAGCAAACAGTATTTGTGATGACGAACAATTAGCGACAGGCGTTTTTTTAAGAATTACTCTCAGATGTGATTAAGGCGAATGGCGCAGATAAAGCATTTGCCAAAGCGGTACAGCATAAAGTGGGACAAGGCAGTCTGAATTACATTTTATAGATGTATTTCTCACATATCTCAGAGCCTCTCGCGGTCGTCGTCGTCTTCGTCGTCGTCGCCGCCGCCGCTTCTGCAGAAGTAGCAAATGGCCATCGTAGCAATTGCGGCGAGGGACGCCCTGCCTTCGTTTCCGAATGCACAAAGTGTGTGGTCTTGTTTCTCAGTCTATATTTGGTCGGTCTCGTAAGAGGTTGAATGTAACGAATGGGTGGGAAAGAGCAAGGGGCAGCGGCTGTGTAAAACGAAAACACAAATCCTCAGGGGTGTGGGCGTTTCAAGATGAGTCGTATACATGATATAGTTGGTCGTCAGTGACCATGTGGCCTAATGGATAAGGCGTCGGACTTCGGATCTGATGATTATAGGTTCGAATGTTGTCACGCTCGATTTTTCCACTTCTGAAAAAGAAACATACCGTTTTAATGTAGCAATTGAGCAGTGCGAAACCGTCTGAATGTTGCTGTTGACCATTTTTTGCTTGGAAATGCTCTTGAGCTTGAAACACACACAACAAGACCGGTGTTAACTAGCGAAATGGTCGGCAGAGTGCCGACACCGCGAGTTTTGACTGGCACTTGCACATCTAAAACAACGTCGGAAAGTAACTCGTTCGGCTTTTTAGTCACATAAAGTATGTGTGTTAATTTTGACGCCACTAGCTCTGCATGCTGTCATGCAATTTCTTTACCTCTCAGAAATGATTATGACATAAAAGTGAAGTACGTGACGAGTGTGACGTTAGGAAAACATTAGGCAGCATGGAGAGATTCTGTATGGGACCACCCAACCCAAACGAGTACTGTGTGACGTGCTATCCGGCAGGTATTCACCGAGGTAGCCGGCTAGCTCAGTCGGTAGAGCGTCAGACTCTTAATCCTAGGGTCGTGGGTTCGAGCCACACGCTGGGCGGAACGCAATTTTGTTCCGCTGCAGATGTAAATTAATGTTTTTCTGATTAAGGAGATGTAATGGAAATAGCAACTTTAAACTTTGCCTACGTCTCTGTCAGTCACAAGGAAACTGTATTTGAATGTGAAGGTGATTTTGTTGACATGTGTGGAAGACATGTTCTGAAATGCAAGTGTTGTTGTTTGGAGAGCACATCGGTTACGTGTCAGATGTGTAGCCAAGCAGTAATGGGTCGCCATAGCTGCAAATATTAGCCGGTAATATGAAGTGTTGTCAGCTGAAGTCTGATGATGCTGACGACCGTAAGGATGAAGTACCCAAGAGTACCGCTAGGCCGCGCCTCTTTAGCTCAGTGGTAGAGCACTGCTCTAATAAACCAGGCATCGGACGTTCCATCCACACAGGAGAAAGATGAATTTTGGAAATCAGTTGCGCGTCGTGGCCGTATAGCAAACAGTATCTGTGATGACGAACAATTAGCGACAGGCGTTTTTTTAAGAATTACTCTCAGATGTGATTAAGGCGAATGGCGCAGATAAAGCATTTGCCAAAGCGGTACAGCATAAAGTGGGACGAGGCAGTCTGAATTACATTTTATAGATGTATTTCTCACATATCTCAGAGCCTCTCGCGGTCGTCGTCGTCGTCGTCGTCGCCGCCGCCGCTTCTGCAGAAGTAGCAAATGGCCATCGTAGCAATTGCGGCGAGGGACGCCCTGCCTTCGTTTCCGAATGCACAAAGTGTGTGGTCTTGTTTCTCAGTCTATATTTGGTCGGTATCGTAAGAGGTTGAATGTAACGAATGGGTGGGAAAGAGCAAGGGGCAGCGGCTGTGTAAAACGAAAACACAAATCCTCAGGGGTGTGAGCGTTTCAAGATGAGTCATATACATGATATAGTTGGTCATCAGTGACCATGTGGCCTAATGGATAAGGCGTCGGACTTCGGATCTGATGATTATAGGTTCGAATGTTGTCACGCTCGATTTTTCCACTTCTGAAAAAGAAACATACCGTTTTAATGGAGCAATTGAGCAGTACGAAACCGTCTGAATGTTGCTGTTGACCATTTTTTGCTTGGAAATGCTCTTGAGCTTGAAACACACACAACAAGACCGGTGTTAACTAGCGAAATGGTCGGCAGAGTGCCGACACCGCGAGTTTTGACTGGCACTTGCACATCTAAAACAACGTCGGAAAGTAACTCGTTCGGCTTTTTAGTCACATAAAGTATGTGTGTTAATTTTGACGCCACTAGCTCTGCATGCTGTCATGCAATTTCTTTACATCTCAGAAATGATTATGACATAAAAGTGAAGTACGTGACGAGTGTGACGTTAGGAAAACATTAGGCAGCATGGAGAGATTCTGTATGGGACCACCCAACCCAAACGAGTACTGTGTGACGTGCTATCCGGCAGGTATTCACCGAGGTAGCCGGCTAGCTCAGTCGGTAGGGCGTCAGATTCTTAATCCTAGGGTCGTGGGTTCGAGCCACACGCTGGGCGGAGCGGAATTTTGTTCCGCTGCAGATGTAAATTACCGTTTTTCTGATTAAGGAGATGTAATGGAAATAGCAACTTTAAACTTTGCCTACGTCTCTGTCAGTCACAAGGAAACTGTATTTGAATGTGAAGGTGATTTTGTAGACATGTGTGGAAGACATGTTCTGAAATGCAAGTGTTGTTGTTTGGAGAGCACATCGGTTACGTGTCAGATGTGTAGCCAAGCAGTAATGGGTCGCCATAGCTGCAAATATTAGCCGGTAATATGAAGTGATGTCAGCTGAAGTCTGATGACGCAGACGACCGTAAGGACGAAGTACCCAAGTGTACCGCTAGGCCGCGCCTCTTTAGCTCAGTGGTAGAGCACTGGTCTAATAAACCAGACATCGGACGTTCCATCCACACAGGAGAAAGATGAATTTTGGAAATCAGTTGCGCGTCGTGGCCGTATAGCAAACAGTATCTGTGATGACGAACAATTAGCGACAGGCGTTTTTTTAAGAATTACTCTCAGATGTGATTAAGGCGAATGGCGCAGATAAAGCATTTGCCAAAGCGGTATAGCATAAAGTGGGACGAGGCAGTCTGAATTACATTTTATAGATGTATTTCTCACATATCTCAGAGCCACTCGCGGTCGTCGTCGTCGTCGTCGTCGTCGTCGTCGCCGCCGCCGCCGGTTCTGCAGAACTAGCAAATGGCCATCGTAGAAAATGCGGCGAGGGACGCCCTGCCTTCGATTCCGAATGCATAAAGTGTGTGGTCTTGTTTCTCAGTCTATATTTGGTCGGTCTCGTAAGAGGTTGAATGTAACGAATGGGTGGGAAAGAGCAAGGGGCAGCGGCTGTGTAAAACGAAAACACAAATCCTCAGGGGTGTGAGCGTTTCAAGATGAGTCGTATACATGATATAGTTGGTCGTCAGTGACCATGTGGCCTAATGGATAAGGCGTCTGACTTCGGATCTGATGATTATAGGTTCGAATGTTGTCACGCTCGTTTTTTTCCACTTCTGAAAAAGAAACATACCGTTTTAATGTAGCAATTGAGCAGTGCGAAACCGTCTGAATGTTGCTGTTGACCATTTTTTGCTTGGAAATGCTCTTGAGCTTGAAACACACACAACAAGACCGGTGTTAACTAGCGAAATGGTCGGCAGAGTGCCGACACCGCGAGTTTTGACTGGCACTTGCACATCTAAAACAACGTCGGAAAGTAACTCGTTCGGCTTTTTAGTCACATAAAGTATGTGTGTTAATTTTGACGCCACTAGCTCTGCATGCTGTCATGCAATTTCTTTACCTCTCAGAAATGATTATGACATAAAAGTGAAGTACGTGACGAGTGTGACGTTAGGAAAACATTAGGCAGCATGGAGAGATTCTGTATGGGACCACCCAACCCAAACGAGTACTGTGTGACGTGCTATCCGGCAGGTATTCATCGAGGTAGCCGGCTAGCTCAGTCGGTAGAGCGTCAGACTCTTAATCCTAGGGTCGTGGGTTCGAGCCACACGCTGGGCGGAACGCAATTTTGTTCCGCTGCAGATGTAAATTAATGTTTTTCTGATTAAGGAGATGTAATGGAAATAGCAACTTTAAACTTTGCCTACGTCTCTGACAGTCACAAGGAAACTGTATTTGAATGTGAAGGTGATTTTGTTGACATGTGTGGAAGACATGTTCTGAAATGCAAGTGTTGTTGTTTGGAGAGCACATCGGTTACGTGTCAGATGTGTAGCCAAGCAGTAATGGGTCGCCATAGCTGCAAATATTAGCCGGTAATATGAAGTGTTGTCAGCTGAAGTCTGATGATGCTGACGACCGTAAGGATGAAGTACCCAAGAGTACCGCTAGGCCGCGCCTCTTTAGCTCAGTGGTAGAGCACTGCTCTAATAAACCAGGCATCGGACGTTCCATCCACACAGGAGAAAGATGAATTTTGGAAATCAGTTGCGCATCGTGGCCGTATAGCAAACAGTATCTGTGATGACGAACAATTAGCGACAGGCGTTTTTTTAAGAATTACTCTCAGATGTGATTAAGGCGAATGGCGCAGATAAAGCATTTGCCAAAGCGGTATAGCATAAAGTGGGACAAGGCAGTCTGAATTACATTTTATAGATGTATTTCTCACATATCTCAGAGCCTCTCGCGGTCGTCGTCGTCGTCGTCGTCGTCGTCGTCGTCGTCGTCGTCGCCGCCGCCGCCGCCGCCGCCGCTTCTGCAGAAGTAGCAAATGGCCATCGTAGCAATTGCGGCGAGGGACGCCCTGCCTTCGTTTCCGAATGCACAAAGTGTGTGGTCTTGTTTCTCAGTCTATATTTGGTCGGTCTCGTAAGAGGTTGAATGTAACGAATGGGTGGGAAAGAGCAAGGGGCAGTGGCTGTGTAAAACGAAAACACAAATCCTCAGGGGTGTGAGCGTTTCGAGATGAGTCGGATACATGATATAGTTGGTCGTCAGTGACCATGTGGCCTAATGGATAAAAAAAAAAGAAAAAAAATGGATAAGGCGTCGGACTTCGGATCTGATGATTATAGGTTCGAATGTTGTCACCCTCGTTTTTTTCCACTTCTGAAAAAGAAACATACCGTTTTAATGTAGCAATTGAGCAGTGCGAAACCGTCTGAATGTTGCTGTTGACCATTTTTTGCTTCGAAATGCTCTTGAGCTTCAAACACACACAACAAGACCGGTGTTAACTAGCGAAATGGTCGGCAGAGTGCCGACACCGCGAGTTTTGACTGGCACTTGCACATCTAAAACAACGTCGGAAAGTAACTCGTTCGGCTTTTGAGTCACATAAAGTATGTGTGTTAATTTTGACGCCACTAGCTCTGCATGCTGTCATGCAATTTCTTTACCTCTCAGAAATGATTATGACATAAAAGTGAAGTACGTGACGAGTGTGACGTTAGGAAAACATTAGGCAGCATGGAGAGATTCTGTATGGGACCACCCAACCCATACGAGTAAAATGTGACGTGCTATCCGTCAGGTATTCACCGAGGTAGCCGGCTAGATCAGTCGGTAGACTGTCAGACTCTTAATCCTAGGGTCGTGGGTTCGAGCCACACGCTGGGCAGAACGGAATTTTGTTCCGCTGCAGATGTAAATTACCGTTTTTCTGATTAAGGAGATGTAATGGAAATAGCAACTTTAAACTTTGCCTACGTCTGTCAGTCACAAGGAAACTGTATTTGAATGTGAAGGTGATTTTGTAGACATGTGTGGAAGACATGTTCTGAAATGCAAGTGTTGTTGTTTGGAGAGCACATCGGTTACGTGTCAGATGTGTAGCCAAGCAGTAATGGGTTGCCATAGCTGCAAATATTAGCCGGTAATATGAAGTGTTGTCAGCTGAAGTCTGATGATGCAGACGACCGTAAGGACGAAGTACCCAAGAGTACCGCTAGGCCGCGCCTCTTAAGCTCAGTGGTAGAGCACTGCACTAATAAACCAGGCATCGGACGTTCCATCCACACAGAAGAAAGATGAATTTTGGAAATTAGTTGCGCGTCGTGGCCGTATAGCAAACAGTATCTGTGATGACGAACAATTAGCGACAGGCGTTTTTTTAAGAATTACTCTCAGATGTGATTAAGGCGAATGGCGCCACTAGCTCTGCATGCTGTAATGCAATTTCTTTACCTCTCAGAAATGATTATGACATAAAAGTGAAGTACGTGACGAGTGTGACGTTAGGAAAACATTAGGCAGCATGGAGAGATTCTGTATGGGACCACCCAACCCAAACGAGTACTGTGTGACGTGCTATCCGGCAGGTATTCACCGAGGTAGCCGGCTAGCTCAGTCGGTAGAATGTCAGACTCTTAATCCTAGGGTCGTGGGTTCGAGCCACATGCTGGGCGGAACGGAATTTTGTTCCGCTGCAGATGTAAATTACCGTTTTTCTGATTAAGGAGATGTAATGGAAATAGCAACTTTAAACTTTGCCTACGTCTCTGTCAGTCACAAGGAAACTGTATTTGAATGTGAAGGTGATTTTGTAGACATGTGTGGAAGACATGTTCTGAAATGCAAGTGTTGTTGTTTGGAGAGCACATCGGTTACGTGTCAGATGTGTAGCCAAGCAGTAATGGGTCGCCATAGCTGCAAATATTAGCCGGTATTATGAAGTGTTGTCAGCTGAAGTCTGATGATGCAGACGACCGTAAGGACGAAGTACCCAAGAGTTTCGCTAGGCCACGCCTCTTTAGCTCAGTGGTAGAGCACTGCTCTAATAAACCAGTCATCGGACGTTCCATCCACACAGGAAAAAGATGAATTTTGGAAATCAGTTGCGCGTCGTGACCGTATAGCAAACAGTATCTGTGATGACGAACAATTAGCGACAGGCGTTTTTTTTAAGAATTACTCTCAGATGTGATTAAGGCGAATGGCGCAGATAAAGCATTTGCCAAAGCGGTACAGCATAAAGTGGGACGAGGCAGTCTGAATTACATTTTATAGATGTATTTCTCACATATCTCAGAGCCTCTCGCGGCCGTCGTCGTCGTCGTCGTCGTCGTCGTCGTCGTCGTCGTCGTCGCCGCCGCCGCTTTTGCAGAACTAGCAAATGGCCATCGTAGCAAATGCGGCGAGGGACGCCCTGCCTTCGATTCCGAATGCATAAAGTGTGTGGTCTTGTTTCTCAGTCTATATTTGGTCGGTCTCGTAAGAGGTTGAATGTAACGAATGGGTGGGAAAGAGCAAGGGGCAGCGGCTTTGTAAAACGAAAACACAAATCCTGAGGGGTGTGAGCGATTCGAGATGAGTCGTATACATGATATAGTTGGTCGTCAGTGACCATGAGGCCTAATTGACAAGGCGTCGGACTTCGGAGCTGATGATTACAGGTTCGAATGTTGTCACGCTCGTTTTTTTCCAGTTCTGAAAAAGAAACATACCGTTTTAATGTAGCAATTGAGCAGTACGAAACCGTCTGAATGTTGCTGTTGACCATTTTTTGCTTGGAAATGCTCTTGAGCTTGAAACACACACAACAAGACCGGTGTTAACTAGCGAAATGGTCGGCAGAGTGCCGACACCACGAGTTTTGACTGGCACTTGCACATCTAAAACAACGTCGGAAAGTAACTCGTTCGGCTTTTGAGTCACATAAAGTATGTGTGTTAATTTTGACGCCACTAGCTCCGCATGCTGTCATGCAATTTCTTTACCTCTCAGAAATGATTATGACATAAAAGTGAAGTACGTGACGAGTGTGACGTTAGGAAAACATTAGGCAGCATGGAGAGATTCTGTATGGGACCACCCAACCCAAACGAGTACTGTGTGACGTGCTATCCGGCAGTTATTCACCGAGGTAGCCGGCTAGCCCAGTCGCTAGAGTGTCAGACTCTTTATCCTAGGGTCGTGGGTTCGAGCCACACGCTGGGCGGAACTTAATTTTGTTCCGCTGCAGATGTAAATTACCGTTTTTCTGAGTAAGGAGATGTAATGGAAATAGCAACTTTAAACTTTGCCTACGTCTCTGTCAGTCACAAGGAAACTGTATTTGAATGTGAAGGTGATTTTGTAGACATGTGTGGAAGACATGTTCTGAAATGCAAGTGTTGTTGTTTGGAGAGCACATCGGTTACGTGTCAGATGTGTAGCCAAGCAGTAATGGGTCGCCATAGCTGCAAATATTAGCCGGTAATATGAAGTGTTGTCAGCTGAAGTCTGATGATGCAGACGACCGTAAGGACGAAGTACCCAAGAGTACCGCTAGGCCGCGCCTCTTTAGCTCAGTGGTAGAGCACTGCTCTAATAAACCAGGCATCGGACGTTCTATCCACACAGGAGAAAGATGAATTTTGGAAATCAGTTGCGCGTCGTGACCGTATAGCAAACAGTATCTGTGATGACGAACAATTAGCGACAGGCGTTTTTTTTAAGAATTACTCTCAGATGTGATTAAGGCGAATGGCGCAGATAAAGCATTTGCCAAAGCGGTACAGCATAAAGTGGGACGAGGCAGTCTGAATTACATTTTATAGATGTATTTCTCACATATCTCAGAGCCTCTCGCGGTCGTCGTCGTCGTCGTCGTCGTCGTCGTCGCCGTCGTCGTCGTCGTCGCCGTCGTCGCCGCCGCTTCTGCAGAACTAGCAAATGGCCATCGTAGCAAATGCGGCGAGGGACGCCCTGCCTTCGATTCCGAATGCACAAAGTGTGTGGTCTTGTTTCTCAGTTTATATTTGGGCGGTCTCGTAAGAGGTTTAATGTAACGAATGTGTGGGAAAGAGCAAGGGGCAGTCGCTTTGTAAAACGAAAACACAAATCCTCAGGGGTGTGAGCGTTTCGAGATGAGTCGTATACATGATATAGTTGGTCGTCAGTGACCATGTGGCCTAATTGACAAGGCGTCGGACTTCGGAGCTGGTGATTACAGGTTCGAATGTTGTCACGCTCGTTTTTTTCCAGTTCTGAAAAATAAACATACCGTTTTAATGTAGCAATTGAGCAGTACGAAACCGTCTGAATGTTGCTGTTGACCATTTTTTGCTTGGAAATGCTCTTGAGCTTGAAACACACACAACAATACCGGTGTTAACTAGCGAAATGGTCGGCAGAGTGCCGACACCGCGAGTTTTGACTGGCACTTGCACATCTAAAACAACGTCGGAAAGTAACTCGTTCGGCTTTTGAGTCACATAAAGTATGTGTGTTAATTTTGACGCCACTAGCTCCGCATGCTGTCATGCAATTTCTTTACCTCTCAGAAATGATTATGACATAAAAGTGAAGTACGTAACGAGTGTGACGTTAGGAAAACATTAGGCAGCATGGAGAGATTCTGTATGGGACCACCCAACCCAAACGAGTACTGTGTGACGTGCTATCCGGCAGTTATTCACCGAGGTAGCCGGCTAGCCCAGTCGCTAGAGTGTCAGACTCTTAATCCTATGGTCGTCGGTTCGAGCCACACGCTGGGCGGAACGGAATTTTGTTCCGCTACAGATGTAAATTACCGTTTTTCTGATTAAGGAGATGTAATGGAAATAGCAACTTTAAACTTTGCCTACGTCTCTGTCAGTCACAAGGAAACTGTATTTGAATGTGAAGGTGATTTTGTAGACATGTGTGGAAGACATGTTCTGAAATGCAAGTGTTGTTGTTTGGAGAGCACATCGGTTACGTGTCAGATGTGTAGCCAAGCAGTAATGGGTCGCCATAGCTGCAAATATTAGCCGGTAATATGAAGTGTTGTCAGCTGAAGTCTGATGATGCAGACGACCGTAAGGACGAAGTACCCAAGAGTACGGCTAGGCCGCGCCTCTTTAGCTCAGTGGCAGACCACTGCTCTAATAAACCAGGCATCGGACGTTCCATCCACACAGGAGAAAGATGAATTTTGGAAATCAGTTGCGCGTCGTGGCCGTATAGCAAACTGTATCTGTGATGACGAACAATTAGCGACAGGCGTTTTTTTTAAGAATTACTCTCAGATGTGATTAAGGCGAATGGCGCAGATAAAGCATTTGCCAAAGCGGTACAGCATAAAGTGGGACGAGGCAGTCTGAATTACATTTTATAGATGTATTTCTCACATATCTCAGAGCCTCTCGCGGTCGTCGTCGTCGTCGTCGTCGTCGTCGTCGTCGTCGTCGTCGTCGCCGCCGCCGCCGCTTCTGCAGAACTAGCAAATGGCCATCGTAGCAAATGCGGCGAGGGACGCCCTGCCTTCGATTCCGAATGCACAAAGTGTGTGGTCTTGTTTCTCAGTCTATATTTGGTCGGTCTCGTAAGAGGTTGAATGTAACGAATGGGTGGGAAAGAGCAAGGGGCAGCGGCTTTGTAAAACGAAAACACAAATCCTCAGGGGTGTGAGCGTTTCGAGATGAGTTGTATACATGATATAGTTGATCGTCAGTGACCATGTGGCCTAATGGATAAGGCGTGGGACTTCTGATCTGATGATTACAGGTTCGAATGTTGTCACGCTCGTTTTTTTCCAGTTCTGAAAAAGAAACATACCGTTTTAATGTAGCAATTGAGCAGTACGAAACCGTCTGAATGTTGCTGTTGACCATTTTTTGCTTGGAAATGCTCTTGAGCTTGAAACACACACAACAAGACCGGTGTTCACTAGCGAAATGGTCGGCAGAGTGCCGACACCGCGAATTTTGACTGGCACTTGCACATCTAAAACAACGTCGGAAAGTAACTCGTTCGGCTTTTGAGTCACATAAAGTATGTGTGTTAATTTTGACGCCACTAGCTCTGCATGCTGTCATGCAATTTCTTTACCTCTCAGAAATGATTATGACATAAAAGTGAAGTACGTGACGAATGTGACGATAGGAAAACATTAGGCAGCATGGAGAGATTCTGTATGGGACCACCCAACCCAAACGAGTACTGTGTGACGTGCTATCCGGCAGGTATTCACCGAGGTAGCCGGCTAGCTCAGTCGGTAGAGCGTCAGACTCTTAATCCTGGGGTTGTGGGTTCGAGCCACACGCTGGGCGGAACGAAATTTTGTTCCGCTGCAGATGTAAATTACCGTTTTTTCTGATTAAGGAGATGTAATGGAAATAGCAACTTTAAACTTTGCCTACGTCTCTGTCAGTCACAAGGAAACTGTATTTGAATGTGAAGGTGATTTTGTAGACATGTGTGGAAGACATGTTCTGAAATGCAAGTGTTGTTGTTTGGAGAGCACATCGGTTACGTGTCAGATGTGTAGCCAAGCAGTAATGGGTCGCCATAGCTGCAAATATTAGCCAGTAATATGAAGTGTTGTCAGCTGAAGTCTGATGATGCAGACGACCGTAAGGACGAAGTACCCAAGAGTACGGCTAGGCCGCGCCTCTTTAGCTCAGTGGTAGAGCACTGCTCTAATAAACCAGGCATCGAACGTTCCATCCACACAGGAGAAAGATGAATTTTGGAAATCAGTTGCGCGTCGTGGCCGTATAGCAAACTGTATCTGTGATGACGAACAATTAGCGACAGGCGTTTTTTTTAAGAATTACTCTCAGATGTGATTAAGGCGAATGGCGCAGATAAAGCATTTGCCAAAGCGGTACAGCATAAAGTGGGACGAGGCAGTCTGAATTACATTTTATAGATGTATTTCTCACATATCTCAGAGCCTCTCGCGGTTGTCGTCGTCGTCGTCGTCGTCTTCGTGGTCGTCGCCGCCGCCGCCGCTTCTGCAGAACTAGCAAATGGCCATCGTAGCAAATGCGGCGAGGGACGCCCTGCCTTCGATTCCGAATGCACAAAGTGTGTGGTCTTGTTTCTCAGTCTCTATTTGGTCGGTCTCGTAAGAGGTTGAATGTAACGAATGGGTGGGAAAGAGCAAGGGGCAGCGGCTTTGTAAAAAGAAAACACATCGTAGCAAATGCGGCGAGGGATGCCCTGCCTTCGATTCCGAATGCACAAAGTGTGTGGTCTTGTTTCTCAGTCTCTATTTGGTCGGTCTCGTAAGAGGTTGAATGTAACGAATGGGTGGGAAAGAGCAAGGGGCAGCGGCTTTGTAAAACGAAAACACAAATCCTTAGGGGTGTGAGCGTTTCGAGATGAGTCGTATACATGATATTGTTGGTCGTCACTGACCATGTGGCCTAATGGATAAGGCGTCGGACTTCGGATCTGATGATTACAGGTTCGAATGTTGTCACGCTCGTTTTTTTCCAGTTCTGAAAAAGAAACATACCGTTTTAATGTAGCAATTGAGCAGTACGAAACCGACTGAATGTTGCTGTTGACCATTTTTTGCTTGGAAATGCTCTTGAGCTTGAAACACACACAACAAGACCGGTGTTAACTAGCGAAATGGTCGGCAGAGTGCCGACACCGCGAGTTTTGACTGGCACTTGCACATCTAAAACAACGTCGGAAAGTAACTCGTTCGGCTTTTGAGTCACATAAAGTATGTGTGTTAATTTTGACGCCATTAGCTCTGCATGCTGTCATGCAATTTCTTTACCTCTCAGAAATGATTATGACATAAAAGTGAAGTACGTGACGAGTGTGACGTTAGGAAAACATTAGGCAGCATGGAGAGATTCTGTATGGGACCACCCAACCCAAACGAGTACTGTGTGACGTGCTATTCGGCAGGTATTCACCGAGGTAGCCGGCTAGCTTAGTCGGTAGAGTGTCAGACTCTTAATCGTGGGTTCGAGCCACACGCTGGGCGGAACGGAATTTTGTTCCGCTGCAGATGTAAATTACCGTTTTTCTGATTAAGGAGATGTAATGGAAATAGCAACTTTAAACTTTGCCTACGTCTCTGTCAGTCACAAGGAAACTGTATTTGAATGTGAAGGTGATTTTGTAGACATGTGTGGAAGACATGTTCTGAAATGCAAGTGTTGTTGTTTGGAGAGCACATCGGTTACGTGTCAGATGTGTAGCCAAGCAGTAATGGGTCGCCATAGCTGCAAATATTAGCCGGTAATATGAAGTGTTGTCAGCTGAAGTCTGATGATGCAGACGACCGTAAGGACGAAGTACCCAAGAGTACCGGTAGGCCGCGCCTCTTTAGCTCAGTGGTAGAGCACTGCTCTAATAAACCAGGCATCGGACGTTCCATCCACACAGGAGAAAGATGAATTTTGGAAATCAGTTGCGCGTCGTGGCCGTATAGCAAACAGTATCTGTGATGACGAACAATTAGCGACAGGCGTTTTTTTAAGAATTACTTTCAGATGTGATTAAGGCGAATGGCGCAGATAAAGCATTTGCCAAAGCGGTACAGCATAAAGTGGGACGAGGCAGTCTGAATTACATTTTATAGATGTATTTCTCACATATCTCAGAGCCTCTCGCGGTCGTCGTCGTCGTCGTCGTCGCCGCCGCCGCTTCTGCAGAAGTAGCAAATGGCCATCGTAGCAAAT
This sequence comes from Schistocerca gregaria, assembly GCF_023897955.1. Lineage (NCBI taxonomy): Eukaryota > Metazoa > Arthropoda > Insecta > Orthoptera > Acrididae > Schistocerca > Schistocerca gregaria. Next base: position 6,373,543 of record NC_064926.1, read on the forward strand.
GCGGCGAGGGACGCCCTACCTTCGATTCCGAATGCACAAAGTGTGTGGTCTTGTTTCTCAGTCTATATTTGGTCGGTCTCGTAAGAGTTTGAATGTAACGAATGGGTGGGAAAGAGCAAGGGGCAGCGGCTGTGTAAAACGAAAACACAAATCCTCAGGGGTGTGAGCGTTTCGAGATGAGTCGTACACATGTTATAGTTGGTCGTCAGTGACCATGTGGCCTAATGGATAAGGCGTCGGACTTCGGATCTGATGATTACAGGTTCGTATGTTGTCACGCTCGTTTTTTTCCAGTTCTGAAAAAGAAACATACCGTTTTAATGGAGCAATTGAGCAGTACGAAACCGTCTGAATGTTGCTGTTGACCATTTTTTGCTTCAAAATGCTCTTGAGCTTGAAACACACACAACAAGACCGGTGTTAACTAGCGAAATGGTCGGCAGAGTGCCGACACCGCGAGTTTTGACTGGCACTTGCACATCTAAAACAACGTCGGAAAGTAACTCGTTCGGCTTTTGAGTCACATAAAGTATGTGTGTTAATTTTGACGCCACTAGCTCTGCATGCTGTCATGCAATTTCTTTACCTCTCAGAAATGATTATGACATAAAAGTGAAGTTCGTGACGAGTGTGACGTTAGGAAAACATTAGGCAGCATGGAGAGATTCTGTATGGGACCACCCAACCCAAACGAGTACTGTGTGACGTGCTATCAGGCAGGTATTCACCGAGGTAGCCGGCTAGCTCAGTCGGTAGAGCGTCAGACTCTTAATCCTATGGTCGTGGGTTCGAGCCACACGCTGGGCGGAATGGAATTTTGTTCTGCTGCAGATATAAATTACCGTTTTTCTGATTAAGGAGATGTAATGGAAATAGCAACTTTAAACTTTGCCTACGTCTCTGTCAGTCACAAGGAAACTGTATTTGAATGTGAAGGTGATTTTGTAGACATGTGTGGAAGACATATTCTGAAATGCAAGTGTTGTTGTTTGGAGAGCACATCGGTTACGTGTCAGATGTGTAGCCAAGCAGTAATGGGTCGCCATAGCTGCAAATATTAGCCGGTAATATGAAGTGTTGTCAGCTGAAGTCTGATGATGCAGACGACCGTAAGGACGAAGTACCCAAGAGTACCGCTAGGTCGCACCTCTTTAGCTCAGTGGTAGAGCACTGCTCTAATAAACCAGGCATCGGACGTTCCATCCACACAGGAGAAAGATGAATTTCGGAAATCAGTTGCGCGTCGTGGCCGTATAGCAAACAGTATCTGTGATGACGAACAATTAGCGACAGGCGTTTTTTTTTAAGAATTACTCTCAGATGTGATTAAGGCGAATGGCGCAGATAAAGCATTTGCCAAAACGGTACAGCATAAAGTGGGAAGGGGCAGTCTGAATTACATTTTATAGATGTATTTCTCACATATCTCAGAGCCTCTCGCGGTCGTCGTCGTCGTCGTCGTCGTCGTCGCCGCCGCCGCCGCTTCTGCAGAAGTAGCAAATGCCATCGTAGCAAATGCGGCGAGGGACGCCCTGCCTTCGATTCCGAATGCACAAAGTGTGTGGTCTTGTTTCTCAGTCTATATTTGGTCGGTCTCGTAAGAGGTTGAATGTAACGAATGGTTGGGAAAGAGCAAGGGGCAGCGGCTGTGTAAAACGAAAACACAAATCCTCAGGGGTGTAAGCGTTCCGAGATGAGTCGTATACATGATATAGTTGGTCGTCAGTGACCATGTGGCCTAATGGATCAGTTCGGCGCTAGCGGCCGTGCGGAGCGGAGGTCCGATACTTCCGCCTGTGCGGCGTGTGCGAGTGTTTGTTTACTTGTGGACTTAGTCTGCGCGCGGGCTAATAACAACGATCATGGCGAACAAGTACAGAAAAACTACATTACGATTCAATTTCTGCAAAGACTACGAAAGACCAAAGGCTTTAGCAGTGGAACGATTCATACGTGAGGACGTCAAGATACCGCCAAACGATATTGTCGGAATTCACCTGTCCGTCGTTAGTCCCACGGTGTATGTTAAGATGGTAAATGACGCGGCGTGTGAGAGAATTCTACGGGCGACAAAAGCAGGTCTCCGATTTTGCCATAGTGACGGGAATGTCGGCACTGTAACTGTAGAACATGCTGGTCTGGGTGTACGGACAATACGTGTTTTTGAGCTGCCATTTGAGTTCCCGGCTGACGAAGTTATTGAGGCTTTTAAGCCATACGGCACGGTACATGGTCACACAGCAGAACGCTGGACACAATTCGCCACGTACCCCGTGCTTAACGGAGTGAGACAGATCACTATTGATCTTCAGAAGCATGTACCGTCCTATCTGACAATTGGTGGTTGTAGGGCGGTGGTGATTTACGATATGCAACCACATACATGTTCTGGCTGTGGCCAGGAGTGACACCTCAGGTCGAACTGTATGCGACGGCGGATTACGCAACTGCCTTCAGATGTGCGGGAACCGTCGCCGGCGATGACAGTACTACCGATCACCTATGCCAAAGCCCTCACTGCGTCCGCTGATGACCGAAAGGACACAGCCCCGGTGGAAGTTTCCGATGGCACTCTCCGAAACCTAGTAGCAGACGTAGGGATGACAGAGGATGCTGCTCCATCTAGCATACCATCTACGGCGACAACACCAGTTGACACCGAACTCCTACCAAGCACACCGATAGTACACGAAGCAGTTCCAGCCACTACGGATGCTGTTCCGTCTGGAACGCACTCTGTGACGACAACATCAGTTTCGACCAAACTCCCGCCAACTACAACGATGGGACTCGAAACACTTCCAGTTCCTACGGATGCTTTTCTGTCGGGCAGCCGTGATTCCCTACAATCTGAGGACACGGAAGGAATATCATGCAAACAACGTTCCCCGAAAAGGAGGAAACGGCGTCGTCGCACGACATCTCCTAGGGATGACTCCCCTTGCCCCGACGACGATGCGCCTGTGGAGCAAGACGACACAATAGCCTCTACAAAGCAGGATGAGGCAATGGAAACTGTTCGATCAGACCCGCAGCGGTCTGTCACATTGACGGTAGCGGGACGTGGTGATGCTGAAGAGGAACGACAACCAGTTGGCTCTCCAGACGCAGATGCTGTGGCTATGGACACGAATATATCACTGCCTGCAAAGATGTGGTATGACGATATTGAGGAGGCGCCGGACGTCATACAGAGGCAGCCGGCACTCACAAAGACGGCCTAGTAATTGCTGAAGGTGAAGAGAGAGGGGCGAGAGAACGTCTTCTAACTCAGCCCCCAGCGCCGATGCAGGGAGATATTGTTGCGCCTCGACAGAGTGGGATTCAACGCCATGCGAACCGTATTGCGACATTAAATATAAATGACGTGCGTTCACCAACCAAAATACACCTACTGAAGGAAACGATTTGGGCATCTGATGCGGATATTGCTTTGCTGCAGGAAGTCCACATAGCTGCACTCCCACACATCGCAGGCTACCAATCCTATTCGTCACATGGAGATCGCAATGGGAGTGGGGTGGCAGTTTACGTGCGAGATGGCTTACCCATGGAAAACGTGTGTTACCTTCCGTCGGCCCGGGGAATGGCTTTCACGACGTTTGGGACACGCATCATCAATCTTTATGCACCGTCGGGAAACAATCGGCGGCGGGAAAGGGCGCGATTTTATGCAGAAGATATTGCACCACTTTTCCATGGACGTTATGAATGTGTAATAATTGGTGGAGATTTCAACTGTGTTCTCAGCCAGAAAGACCAATGGCCGCAAGCAAACATCAGCCAGGAGTTGCGAATCGTTGTCAGCGACCTTGTACTTAGTGACACGTGGGAATTACGACATGGAGATGCACCGGGATACACCTATGTGACCAGTCATTCGGCGAGCAGATTAGATCGCATTTATATCTCACGGGCTCATGCAAATGATGTCCAGGACGCGGAACGCTGGCCATTGGCATTTTCCGATCACAGCGCTTACATCTGTACGGTGCTTCTTCCCCGTAGAGAGGTGTGGAACAGCAAGGCCCCGTGGAAATTAAACATTCAACATCTGCATGATCCCGAATGTCGTCAACGGATCCTTGAGACATGGACGATGTGCGAGCGAAAGGTTGGAAGGTATGCGACGAAGCTTGATTGGTGGCTGACTTGTGCTAAACCGGCGCTTCGCCGTACGTTCATCTCATATAGCAGGGAGATGGCCGAATGGCGCCGCCGTACGACCAACTTTTATTTTGCAGCGCTGCGCGAACTGGACGATGATCCGCCGGGACCGGACGTCTGGATCGAACGCAAAAGGATAAAAGCTAAATTAGTGGCTTTAGCTCGGAAACATCTTCAGGGAACCATGTTGCGCGCCAGATGTCACGATACGATACAACACGAGATTCCTTCCATGCACCACGTCGTGAATGAACGAAAGCACCGACGACGCGTTTTGGTACGGGAGTTAATTACCCGTGAAGACCGAAGAGTGACGCGGACATTGTCTCTGCATTCGTCGACCATTACCAACACATCTATCGGGAGGAAGCAGCCCGTGTTGATGACCTCGCACGTATAGCCACATACGTCTCCCGTACACTAACGGTGGAAGACGCTGGAACCTTATTGGAAGCTATTAGCTGTGAGGAAGTACATGATGCGATCGCAAAGGGTGCGTTGAATCGCTCCCCAGGCATTGATGGACTTCCTGCTGAATTTTATCGAGAATTTCGCAACGAAATGGCACCGCGATGGACGGAAATGTACAACGAGTTGTTAAATTCCGATGCACCTATTCCACCGGCTTTTATGGAAGGCCTCTTGGTGCCAGTACATAAACCGAAGCCAGGAATTACGGTCACACATTATCGCCCCATCACCCTGCTTAATGAGGTCTATAAGATCTTTGCACGGATGCTAGCGTCCCGATGTCGTATGTTAATTCGTAGCGTTCTCTCCCCAGAACAGACGACACAGGGTGGATCGGTGAATGTGCAAACAGCTACTGGCGAATGCCGTGATGTAATAGCGCTGGCGGAGGAGTGCCGGCTTAAAGCGGCGATGGTGGCGGTTGATTTTGACAGTGCTTTTGATAAGGTGCGCCACAACTATCTGTACGCTGTACTGGAACAAATGGGATTTCCAGACTGTTTTACTGGTCTCATTAGAAGGATTTATGGGAGCGCACAATCCTTGGTACATGTTAATGGGTGTATAGCAGGACCCATTCAAATTCGACGTTCCATTCGCCAGGGCTGCCCTCTTTCGATGCTGCTGTTCGCGATAGCGTTGGAACCATTAATTGGGAGGCTAACAAATTCTCTTTCTGGGGTGGAACTGCGGGGCTACACCTTCAAATGTCGTGCTTATGCGGACGACCTCCTGCTGCTCGTTCGTTCTGAGGAAGAGGTGAAGACGGTTCTTGAACTGTTGTTGGACCACAGTGTGACGGCGGGTAGTGCAGTGAACATGAACAAATCGGCAGCAATGCCGGTTGGAAAGGGCCTTACGCCGGAAGAAATCAGTCCATTTCCTTATGTGCAACAATTCCGCTATCTCGGCATAGACTTTACCTCATCTGTGAAACATACTGCGGCAGTTAACTACCGACGTATTTTACAGACAACACGTACCATGGTCCGCCAACATCTCCTACGACGCCTTGATCCTTTGCAGCGAGTCGAATATCTGAACACTTATGTGGTTTCTCGAATGGTGCATATTTCGCAGATCCTGCCCCTACCACTCACACTCGGGCATCGACTTCAATCAGCACTAGGCTATTTTGTGATGATTGGGTCGCCCCTCAAGGTGCGATACGCAACGCTCACGCTCCCTACGGACAAGGGGGGACTCGGACTTACGAATGTTCGCTGCCGAGCAACGGCGCTCCTTCTAGCCACGATGTACAAGCAATGGCGTAGCGGGCGCGATTCCCTTACATCCCGCCTACTGGATCTCCTAGTTCCAGCGTCCCTCACACCTCCGGTGGCGGTGGGCAACATTACGCCACATTTTGCGCATGTATCAACATTTATCGTGGAACTTAGTTATATCAGAGACGAGCTTCCGCGCACGAGACCACCATGCGCGAAGGATTTTTATGTTTGGCTGCTACGACGGATAAGTCGTAATGTCATTGAACTGAAACACCCCACGTTGCATTGGCCGAAGATTTGGAGACATGTGCACCAAAAATTCTTTCCTACCTTCGTTCGGGCACTGTGGTTCTCTGTCACCTGTGGCAAGTTCAACACCAACCAACGACTCCATGCAATTGGACTAGTGGACACTCCACTGTGCCCGAAATGTCGCCAAGTGGATGACGACCATCACCGCTTAACTTGTATAGCGGTGGAGGACGTATGGCTCCTAGGACGACAGATGGTGGCTTGCTACCTCCGTGTGACCCCGCAACATATTACACCTGCTTCCTTCCTACATCCGGAGAGTGACTACTTTCCGGCGACTAAATCACAGTCGATCATCTGGGTCAAAGGTTGTACGATCGCGTACCTCTATGGGGAAGCTGCCAAGTCGCGACTCGACTTTTGGTATTTCTTACAGCAAGCCCACTATGAGGTTCATAGATGGTCACACTATCGGAAAACCTTTGCCAACTATCTTCAGGCAGTCTTCCTCGACCCCCCACGCAGTTGAGATGTGCCGGGTGCAGTCGGTGTGCACATTTGACAGCTGATAATGAACCTCACGCTTCTCTCAACGCTCCATATGTAATGCACATACTATACCATGAAATGATCTACATGATCTACATGTTCCTTTTAACAGGGTGATTGTGGAAAATAAATAAATATAATAAATAAAAACAACATCCCTGTATCCCTTTTCCTTTACATTTTGTGATTTGTTGTACAACGATTTTCTTTCGTTTTTGTTTTTGCAGAGGATGCATTAAAAAAAAATAAAGTCAGTAGTGTGCTATGCTCTCATGTGGCCGATCTGCGTTAGATTCTACGTACCTTGCGGTGCGGTTTCATTTTGTTTTTTCATTGTATTAAAAATTGTAACGATTCTTAAATAAAGTTAATGATTTAAAAAAAAAGTCGGTAGAGCGTCAGACTCTTAATCCCAGGGTCGTGGGTTCGAGCAACACGCTGGGCGGAACGGAATTTTGAAAAAAAAAAAAAAATGGATAAGGCGTCGGACTTCGGATCTGATGATTACGGGTTCGAATGTTGTCACGCTCGTTTTTTTCCAGTTCTGAAAAAGAAACATACCGTTTTAATGTAGCAATTGAGCAGAACGAAACCGTCTGAATGTTGCTGTTGACCATTTTTTGCTTCGAAATGCTCTTGAGCTTGAAACACACACAACAAGACCGGTGTTAACTAGCGAAATGGTCGGCAGAGTGCCGACACCGCGAGTTTTGACTGGCACTTGCACATCTAAAACAACGTCGGAAAGTAACTCGTTCGGCTTTTGAGTCATATAAAGTATGTGTGTTAATTTTGACGCCACTAGCTCTGCATGCTGTCATGCAATTTCTTTACCTCTCAGAAATGATTATGACATAAAAGTGAAGTACGTGACGAGTGTGACGTTAAGAAAACATTAGGCAGCATGGAGAGATTCTGTATGGGACCACCCAACCCAAACGAGTACTGTGTGACGTGCTATCCGGCATGTATTCACCGAGGTAGCCGGCTAGCTCAGTCGGTAGAATGTCAGACTCTTAATCCTAGGGTCGTGGGTTCGAGCCACATGCTGGGCGGAACGGAATTTTGTTCCGCTGCAGATGTAAATTACCGTTTTTCTGATTAAGGAGATGTAATGGAAATAGCAACTTTAAACTTTGCCTACGTCTCTGTCAGTCACAAGGAAACTGTATTTGAATGTGAAGGTGATTTTGTAGACATGTGTGGAAGACATGTTCTGAAATGCAAGTGTTGTTGTTTGGAGAGCACATCGGTTACGTGTCAGATGTGTAGCCAAGCAGTAATGGGTCGCCATAGCTGCAAATATTAGCCGGTATTATGAAGTGTTGTCAGCTGAAGTCTGATGATGCAGACGACCGTAAGGACGAAGTACCCAAGAGTTTCGCTAGGCCACGCCTCTTTAGCTCAGTGGTAGAGCACTGCTCTAATAAACCAGTCATCGGACGTTCCATCCACACAGGAAAAAGATGAATTTTGGAAATCAGTTGCGCGTCGTGACCGTATAGCAAACAGTATCTGTGATGACGAACAATTAGCGACAGGCGTTTTTTTTAAGAATTACTCTCAGATGTGATTAAGGCGAATGGCGCAGATAAAGCATTTGCCAAAGCGGTACAGCATAAAGTGGGACGAGGCAGTCTGAATTACATTTTATAGATGTATTTCTCACATATCTCAGAGCCTCTCGCGGCCGTCGTCGTCGTCGTCGTCGTCGTCGTCGTCGTCGTCGTCGCCGCCGCCGCTTTTGCAGAACTAGCAAATGGCCATCGTAGCAAATGCGGCGAGGGACGCCCTGCCTTCGATTCCGAATGCATAAAGTGTGTGGTCTTGTTTCTCAGTCTATATTTGGTCGGTCTCGTAAGAGGTTGAATGTAACGAATGGGTGGGAAAGAGCAAGGGGCAGCGGCTTTGTAAAACGAAAACACAAATCCTGAGGGGTGTGAGCGATTCGAGATGAGTCGTATACATGATATAGTTGGTCGTCAGTGACCATGAGGCCTAATTGACAAGGCGTCGGACTTCGGAGCTGATGATTACAGGTTCGAATGTTTTCACGCTCGTTTTTTTCCAGTTCTGAAAAAGAAACATACCGTTTTAATGTAGCAATTGAGCAGTACGAAACCGTCTGAATGTTGCTGTTGACCATTTTTTGCTTGGAAATGCTCTTGAGCTTGAAACACACACAACAAGACCGGTGTTAACTAGCGAAATGGTCGGCAGAGTGCCGACACCACGAGTTTTGACTGGCACTTGCACGTGTAAAACAACGTCGGAAAGTAACTCGTTCGGCTTTTGAGTCACATAAAGTATGTGTGTTAATTTTGACGCCACTAGCTCCGCATGCTGTCATGCAATTTCTTTACCTCTCAGAAATGATTATGACATAAAAGTGAAGTACGTGACGAGTGTGACGTTAGGAAAACATTAGGCAGCATGGAGAGATTCTGTATGGGACCACCCAACCCAAACGAGTACTGTGTGACGTGCTATCCGGCAGTTATTCACCGAGGTAGCCGGCTATCCCAGTCGCTAGAGTGTCAGACTCTTTATCCTAGGGTCGTGGGTTCGAGCCACACGCTGGTCGGAACTTAATTTTGTTCCGCTGCAGATGTAAATTACCGTTTTTCTGAGTAAGGAGATGTAATGGAAATAGCAACTTTAAACTTTGCCTACGTCTCTGTCAGTCACAAGGAAACTGTATTTGAATGTGAAGGTGATTTTGTAGACATGTGTGGAAGACATGTTCTGAAATGCAAGTGTTGTTGTTTGGAGAGCACATCGGTTACGTGTCAGATGTGTAGCCAAGCAGTAATGGGTCGCCATAGCTGCAAATATTAGCCGGTAATATGAAGTGTTGTCAGCTGAAGTCTGATGATGCAGACGACCGTAAGGACGAAGTACCCAAGAGTACCGCTGGGCCGCGCCTCTTTAGCTCAGTGGTAGAGCACTGCTCTAATAAACCAGGCATCGGACGTTCCATCCACACAGGAGAAAGATGAATTTTGGAAATCAGTTGCGCGTCGTGGCCGTATAGCAAACAGTATCTGTGATGACGAACAATTAGCGACAGGCGTTTTTTTTAAGAATTACTCTCAGATGTGATTAAGGCGAATGGCGCAGATAAAGCATTTGCCAAAGCGGTACAGCATAAAGTGGGACGAGGCAGTCTGAATTACATTTTATAGATGTATTTCTCACATATCTCAGAGCCTCTCGCGGCCGTCGTCGTCGTCGTCGTCGTCGTCGTCGTCGTCGTCGTCGTCGTCGTCGTCGCCGCCGCCGCTTTTGCAGAACTAGCAAATGGCCATCGTAGCAAATGCGGCGAGGGACGCCCTGCCTTCGATTCCGAATGCATAAAGTGTGTGGTCTTGTTTCTCAGTCTATATTTGGTCGGTCTCGTAAGAGGTTGAATGTAACGAATGGGTGGGAAAGAGCAAGGGGCAGCGGCTTTGTAAAACGAAAACACAAATCCTGAGGGGTGTGAGCGATTCGAGATGAGTCGTATACATGATATGGTTGGTCGTCAGTGACCATGAGGCCTAATTGACAAGGCGTCGGACTTCGGAGCTGATGATTACAGGTTCGAATGTTGTCACGCTCGTTTTTTTCCAGTTCTGAAAAAGAAACATACCGTTTTAATGTAGCAATTGAGCAGTACGAAACCGTCTGAATGTTGCTGTTGACCATTTTTTGCTTGGAAATGCTCTTGAGCTTGAAACACACACAACAAGACCGGTGTTAACTAGCGAAATGGTCGGCAGAGTGACGACACCACGAGTTTTGACTGGCACTTGCACATCTAAAACAACGTCGGAAAGTAACTCGTTCGGCTTTTGAGTCACATAAAGTATGTGTGTTAATTTTGACGCCACTAGCTCCGCATGCTGTCATGCAATTTCTTTACCTCTCAGAAATGATTATGACATAAAAGTGAAGTACGTGACGAGTGTGACGTTAGGAAAACATTAGGCAGCATGGAGAGATTCTGTATGGGACCACCCAACCCAAACGAGTACTGTGTGACGTGCTATCCGGCAGTTATTCACCGAGGTAGCCGGCTAGCCCAGTCGCTAGAGTGTCAGACTCTTTATCCTAGGGTCGTGGGTTCGAGCCACACGCTGGGCGGAACTTAATTTTGTTCCGCTGCAGATGTAAATTACCGTTTTTCTGAGTAAGGAGATGTAATGGAAATAGCAACTTTAAACTTTGCCTACGTCTCTGTCAGTCACAAGGAAACTGTATTTGAATGTGAAGGTGATTTTGTAGACATGTGTGGAAGACATGTTCTGAAATGCAAGTGTTGTTGTTTGGAGAGCACATCGGTTACGTGTCAGATGTGTAGCCAAGCAGTAATGGGTCGCCATAGCTGCAAATATTAGCCGGTAATATGAAGTGTTGTCAGCTGAAGTCTGATGATGCAGACGACCGTAAGGACGAAGTACCCAAGAGTACCGGTAGGCCGCGCCTCTTTAGCTCAGTGGTAGAGCACTGCTCTAATAAACCAGGCATCGAACGTTCCATCCACACAGGAGAAAGATGAATTTTGGAAATCAGTTGCGCGTCGTGGCCGTATAGCAAACTGTATCTGTGATGACGAACAATTAGCGACAGGCGTTTTTTTTAAGAATTACTCTCAGATGTGATTAAGGCGAATGGCGCAGATAAAGCATTTGCCAAAGCGGTACAGCATAAAGTGGGACGAGGCAGTCTGAATTACATTTTATAGATGTATTTCTCACATATCTCAGAGCCTCTCGCGGTTGTCGTCGTCGTCGTCGTCGTCTTCGTGGTCGTCGCCGCCGCCGCCGCTTCTGCAGAACTAGCAAATGGCCATCGTAGCAAATGCGGCGAGGGACGCCCTGCCTTCGATTCCGAATGCTCAAAGTGAGTGGTCTTGTTTCTCAGTCTATATTTGGTCGGTCTAGTAAGAGGTTGAATGTAACGAATGGGTGGGAAAGAGCAAGGGGCAGCGGCTTTGTAAAACGAAAACACAAATCCTTAGGGGTGTGAGCGTTTCGAGATGAGTTGTATACATGATATAGTTGATCGTCAGTGACCATGTGGCCTAATGGATAAGGCGTCGGACTTCTGATCTGATGATTACAGTTTCGAATGTTGTCACGCTCGTTTTTTTCCAGTTCTGAAAAAGAAACATACCGTTTTAATGTAGCAATTGAGCAGTACGAAACCGTCTGAATGTTGCTGTTGACCATTTTTTGCTTGGAAATGCTCTTGAGCTTGAAACACACACAACAAGACCGGTGTTCACTAGCGAAATGGTCGGCAGAGTGCTGACACCGCGAATTTTGACTGGCACTTGCACATCTAAAACAACGTCGGAAAGTAACTCGTTCGGCTTTTGAGTCACATAAAGTATGTGTGTTAATTTTGACGCCACTAGCTCTGCATGCTGTCATGCAATTTCTTTACCTCTCAGAAATGATTATGACATAACAGTGAAGTACGTGACGAATGTGACGATAGGAAAACATTAGGCAGCATGGAGAGATTCTGTATGGGACCACCCAACCCAAACGAGTACTGTGTGACGTGCTATCCGGCAGGTATTCACCGAGGTAGCCGGCTAGCTCAGTCGGTAGAGTGTCAGACTCTTAATCCTAGGGTCGTGGGTTCGAGCCACACGCTGGGCGGAAAGGAATTTTGTTCCGCTGCAGATGTAAATTACCGTTTTTCTGATTAAGGAGATGTAATGGAAATAGCAACTTTAAACTTTGCCTACGTCTCTGTCAGTCACAAGGAAACTGTATTTGAATGTGAAGGTGATTTTGTAGACATGTGTGCAAAACATGTTCTGAAATGCAAGAGTTGTTGTTTGGAGAGCACATCGGTTACGTGTCAGATGTGTAGCCAAGCAGTAATGGGTCGCCATGGCTGCAAATATTAGCCGGTAATATGAAGTGTTGTCAGCTGAAGTCTGATGATGCAGACGACCGTAAGGACGAAGTACCCAAGAGTACCGCTAGGCCGCGCCTCTTTAGCTCAGTGGTAGAGCACTGTTCTAATAAACCAGGCATCGGACGTTCCATCCACACAGGAGAAAGATGAATTTTGGAAATCAGTTGCGCGTCGTGGCCGTATAGCAAACAGTATCTGTGATGACGAACAATTAGCGACAGGCGTTTTTTTTAAGAATTACTCTCAGATGTGATTAAGGCGAATGGCGCAGATAAAGCATTTGCCAAAGCGGTACAGCATAAAGTGGGACGAGGCAGTCTGAATTACATTTTATAGATGTATTTCTCACATATCTCAGAGCCTCTCGCGGTCGTCGTCGTCGTCGTCGTCGCCGTCGCCGCCGCCGCCGCTTCTGCAGAAGTAGCAAATGGCCATCGTAGCAAATGCGGCGAGGGACGCCCTGCCTTCGATTCCGAATGCACAAAGTGTGTGGTCTTGTTTCTCAGTCTATATTTGGTCGGTCTCGTAAGAGGTTGAATGTAACGAATGGGTGGGAAAGAGCAAGGGGCAGCGGCTTTGTAAAAAGAAAACACATCGTAGCAAATGCGGCGAGGGATGCCCTGCCTTCGATTCCGAATGCACAAAGTGTGTGGTCTTGTTTCTCAGTCTCTATTTGGTCGGTCTCGTAAGAGGTTGAATGTAACGAATGGGTGGGAAAGAGCAAGGGGCAGCGGCTTTGTAAAACGAAAACACAAATCCTTAGGGGTGTGAGCGTTTCGAGATGAGTCGTATACATGATATTGTTGGTCGTCACTGACCATGTGGCCTAATGGATAAGGCGTCGGACTTCGGATCTGATGATTACAGGTTCGAATGTTGTCACGCTCGTTTTTTTCCAGTTCTGAAAAAGAAACATACCGTTTTAATGTAGCAATTGAGCAGTACGAAACCGACTGAATGTTGCTGTTGACCATTTTTTGCTTGGAAATGCTCTTGAGCTTGAAACACACACAACAAGACCGGTGTTAACTAGCGAAATGGTCGGCAGAGTGACGACACCACGAGTTTTGACTGGCACTTGCACATCTAAAACAACGTCGGAAAGTAACTCGTTCGGCTTTTGAGTCACATAAAGTATGTGTGTTAATTTTGACGCCATTAGCTCTGCATGCTGTCATGCAATTTCTTTACCTCTCAGAAATGATTATGACATAAAAGTGAAGTACGTGACGAGTGTGACGTTAGGAAAACATTAGGCAGCATGGAGAGATTCTGTATGGGACCACCCAACCCAAACGAGTACTGTGTGACGTGCTATTCGGCAGGTATTCACCGAGGTAGCCGGCTAGCTTAGTCGGTAGAGTGTCAGACTCTTAATCGTGGGTTCGAGCCACACGCTGGGCGGAACGGAATTTTGTTCCGCTGCAGATGTAAATTACCGTTTTTCTGATTAAGGAGATGTAATGGAAATAGCAACTTTAAACTTTGCCTACGTCTCTGTCAGTCACAAGGAAACTGTATTTGAATGTGAAGGTGATTTTGTAGACATGTGTGGAAGACATGTTCTGAAATGCAAGTGTTGTTGTTTGGAGAGCACATCGGTTACGTGTCAGATGTGTAGCCAAGCAGTAATGGGTCGCCATAGCTGCAAATATTAGCCGGTAATATGAAGTGTTGTCAGCTGAAGTCTGATGATGCAGACGACCGTAAGGACGAAGTACCCAAGAGTACCGCTAGGCCGCGCCTCTTTAGCTCAGTGGTAGAGCACTGCTCTAATAAACCAGGCATCGGACGTTCCATCCACACAGGAGAAAGATGAATTTTGGAAATCAGTTGCGCGTCGTGGCCGTATAGCAAACAGTATCTGTGATGACGAACAATTAGCGACAGGCGTTTTTTTAAGAATTACTTTCAGATGTGATTAAGGCGAATGGCGCAGATAAAGCATTTGCCAAAGCGGTACAGCATAAAGTGGGACGAGGCAGTCTGAATTACATTTTATAGATGTATTTCTCACATATCTCAGAGCCTCTCGCGGTCGTCGTCGTCGTCGTCGTCGCCGCCGCCGCTTCTGCAGAAGTAGCAAATGGCCATCGTAGCAATTGCGGCGAGGGACGCCCTGCCTTCGATTCCGAATGCACAAAGTGTGTGGTCTTGTTTCTCAGTCTATATTTGGTCGGTCTCGTAAGAGGTTGAATGTAACGAATGGGTGGGAAAGAGCAAGGGGCAGCGGCTGTGTAAAACGAAAACACAAATCCTCAGGGGTGTGAGCGTTTCGAGATGAGTCGTATACATGAGGTAGTTGGTTGTCAGTGACCATGTGGCCTAATGGATAAGGCGTCGGACTTCTGATCTGATGATTACAGGTTCGAATGTTGTCACGCTCGTTTTTTTCCAGTTCTGAAAAAGAAACATACCGTTTTAATGTAGCAATTGAGCAGTACGAAACCGTCTGAATGTTGCTGTTGACCATTTTTTGCTTGGAAATGCTCTTGAGCTTGAAACACACACAACAAGCCCGGTGTTCACTAGCGAAATGGTCGGCAGAGTGCCGACACCGCGAATTTTGACTGGCACTTGCACATCTAAAACAACGTCGGAAAGTAACTCATTCGGCTTTTGAGTCACATAAAGTATGTGTGTTAATTTTGACGCCACTAGCTCTGCATGCTGTCATGCAATTTCTTTACCTCTCAGAAATGATTATGACATAAAAGTGAAGTTCGTGACGAGTGTGACGTTAGGAAAACATTAGGCAGCATGGAGAGATTCTGTATGGGACCACCCAACCCAAACGAGTACTGTGTGACGTGCTATCAGGCAGGTATTCACCGAGGTAGCCGGCTAGCTCTGTCGGTAGAGCGTCAGACTCTTAATCCTAGGGTCGTGGGTTCGAGCCACACGCTGGGCGGAACGGAATTTTGTTCTGCTGCAGATATAAATTACCGTTTTTCTGATTAAGGAGATGTAATGGAAATAGCAACTTTAAACTTTGCCTACGTCTCTGTCAGTCACAAGGAAACTGTATTTGAATGTGAAGGTGATTTTGTAGACATGTGTGGAAGACATGTTCTGAAATGCAAGTGTTGTTGTTTGGAGAGCACATCGGTTACGTGTCAGATGTGTAGCCAAGCAGTAATGGGTCGCCATAGCTGCAAATATTAGCCGGTAATATGAAGTGTTGTCAGCTGAAGTCTGATGATGCAGACGACCGTAAGGACGAAGTACCCAAGAGTACCGGTAGGCCGCGCCTCTTTAGCTCAGTGGACAACAGTCTGCCTGCAGCGGCGGTGGCGAGCGGTTCGTCGTGCTGTGCTTCGCTCTGCGGCTGGCTTTGTTTACATCCGCTGTGTAAGTCTGTGCGTTTTCGCCGGCGCTTCGCAGTAGTTAGATATTCTGTCAACGTTCGAAAATGCAGTAATGGCTCAACTTAGTAGAAAGGACACTCTGAAATTTACCTTTGATCGACGTTTTGCTCGACCTAAATCTTTCGAAATTGAGGATTGGTTAGAGGAAGTTGTTCAAGTTCCGTTTGAAGATACTGTTGGTTTTCACTTGTCAATTGTGAGTAGTGTGATGTACTTGAAGCTGAAAAACCCTGAGTTATGCGAACGAGTTGTCAATAATACCGGTGGTAAGCTTAAGTTTAAACACAGTGATGGAAATATTGGCGAAGTTACTGTCGATCATGTGGGACTTGGTATTCGAACAATTCGAATTTTTGAGCTACCCTTTGAAGTTCCTACAGATGCGATCAATCTTGTTATTGCACCCTTTGGGAAGGTCCTCAGTAATTTTGCAGAAAAATGGTCCGGTGCTCACAAATATCCGGTTTTGAACGGTGTCAGGCAGTTGAAGGTGGACTTATTACGACATATTCCGTCTTACATTAACGTTTGCGGTTATCGAGGTATCGTCATTTATGATGGTCAACCACGAACGTGTGCAGCTTGCAATTCTCCAGGTCATATTCGTTCTGAATGTATTCAAAGACGTGTTGTGCAGCTGCCGACAGGTGAACCGGTGAAGTCCGCGGAGATGACTATTTTGTCCACCACTTACGCTTCGGTGGCTCGCGACCAACCGACCGACCAACTGCCCATGGATACCGAAGTAGACATTCGCCCCCAACCAACCCTTCCTCCAACGGCCGAGCAACTTGTTGACATTTCTGAGCGACAAGAGCAACACCTGAGTGTGAGTGACGTGGTTGATTCCGTAGCGCAGTCCCCGACTCTGTCAACAGAACAAAATTCCCCCTCCTCAGAGACGCAGGTCAGGACTGTGACTGCTGAATGTCGTTCCCCACAACCCCACCATGAAATCTCGGATTCCGATGAGCGTTGTCCACCTGCTAAATCCCCGCGGAAGAACAAGAAACGCAGAATCGCCCGCCAGGGTGCGGAAGAGGCGGCGGCGTCGTTGCGGGGAAAGGTGCAGCAAATCATGGACAAAGTCAGTGCAAAATCACCAGAATCCTCCCGACAACAGGCGCTAACTTCTGCACACCTGCGGGATGAAGATCGTGCAATCACGCTAACTGAGCCCTCTCGCGATGCTACCGGCCAGGTGTCTCCCATGTGCAGTGACGATGTTGATCATTGTTTAAAAGAACAACGACAACATCATCCTCTTGCGTCCAAGAACCCCAGCACTATAGACTGGGCGGCGGAACCAGAGGTCGAACACATGGACGCTGATGCAACTGATATTCCAGTCACTTCCCGATTTCCCGAACAGCCTTCTACGGCAGTAGAACCGGCACATGATGATAAGTTACTGGATCCACGGCAGGCAAACAAAGAAGAGGACTCTGACTTCTTTTAAAACGGCGCCGATTCCTTCTTACTCTCGTAAGAGCGTGAATGACTGATCAGCAGGCGTATAAAATTGGTACATTAAATATAAATAAAATCCGCAGTTCCCTCAAACTCGACAACATCGTAGACCTCTTATACGCCGCCGACATTGATATCCTCTTGCTTCAGGAGGTCGCCGACATTGCTTTGAACCACATTCCCGGTTATAATGTGACGGCCAATCCGGGACACGGTTCCGATTTAGGCACCGCTATTCTCACGAAAGAAGGAATTATCGTCCAGAATGTAGAACGACTCATAAGTTGTAGGGGAATTGGCGTGACTATCAATAATGTTAGACTCCTAAATCTGTATGCACCATCCGGCTCAACTAATAGGCGACGCCGAGCGGACTTTTTCAAGGAAGAAATACTTCCGCTTTTTGCAACACAATATGACCACCTAATATTGGCGGGAGATTTTAACTGTGTACTTAACGCCAAAGATCAGACGCCGCATTTCAATAAATCGATTGAATTAGAACAGATCGTCAAGGATTTACGTTTAGTCGATACGTGGGAGCACAAGTTTGGTACAACACCTGGTTTTACTCACGTCACGAATCATTCAGCGAGTAGATTGGACCGCATTTACGTATCGGACACTCTCAGACAGCGAATTTTACAAACTGAGGTCTGGCCAACCAGTTTCTCCGACCATGCGGCTTATATTTGCACGCTGAATTTGGGGAAACAGGAAACCTACCGAGGCAAAGGACTATGGAAACTAAATGTTGCACATTTAGACGATCCTGAATGCAGAGAAGCCTTCACTCGAGCGTGGAATGAAAGTGAAGCCAAATTCAGTACGTACGGCTCGGCATTGCAATGGTGGCTCGAATGCGCTAAACCGAAAATTCGTAAATCCATGATACAATATTCCCGGAATAAGAACTGGTGGTTTAAGAGAACGATGGAGTTTTATTATCAATGTCTTCGAGACTTATATACTCTTGATGCCACTGTGATTGACAACTACCCCCGCATTAAAAGACTGCAAGCAAAAATATTACTTTTGAAACGAAAACAGATGGAAGGTTACAAAATTAGAGGTCGGGTTTCGACTATGGCAAAAGGCGAACAGCCATCCATTTATCACCTGATACGTGAAACTAAACGAGCACGGACAAAGATCTTAACTGAACTACAATCCGAAGACGGCACGATTCTAACTCGGCAACACGATATCAGAGACGCCGTTCAAACTTATTACACTGACTTGATGTCCAATAAACCTACCGACGACGAAGCCCTTGCAGAGTTCCGGAGCAGCTTAACGCACAGGCTTCGCCCTGCGGATGTAGCCGAACTCGTCACCGATGTAACGGAAGATGAACTGGAAGATGTGGTGTTCCACAGTCCAAAAAACAAATCTCCCGGATGTGACGGTCTCCCGGTGGAACTTTATCAAGTCTTCTGGCCACAACTGAAGACAAAGCTGACGGTGCTCTGCAACGAACTTCTCCAACCGGACATGCCCATTCCTCCGCCATTCAGTGAAGGACTTGTGGTCTTACTCCCGAAACGGACGAGCAATAACACCGTCGCAACTTTGCGACCCATTACGTTGCTCAACAGCGACTACAAAATTTTTGCTCGCATTCTCGCAACGAGAATGAAAACTGTGATGCATACCGTCATTGGATCACATCAAACGAGTGTTGGAAAGGACAGAGCTATATATCAGACATTATCAGACTATCGAGATGTGATTTCTGTTGCGGACGCTTGCAAAATCCGATGTGCTATCGTAACTTTAGATTTCGCACAGGCTTTCGACAGAGTGAACCATCCTTACCTTTTCCAGATAATGCAGACTCTGGGTTTTCCTCCGCAGTTCATCAGCATCATACAGAAATTGTTACGGAATAGTACATCCAAACTTGTCGTTAACGGTCAGCCAAGTCGCGCCGTCCCGATAAACAGTTCTGTTAGGCAGGGCTGCCCTATGTCGATGGCGCTGTTTGCCATTGCGATCGAACCGCTGCTAGTCACCTTGACGGAACGTTTACAAGGACTCCACATACACGGGCAGAAGATAGTGTGCCGAGCTTACGCTGATGATGTTACCTTCCTAGCTATGAATGTCAATGAGGTCGAGAGGGGTCTCCTGATCATCTCACAATATGAAAAGGCATCTGGTGCGAAACTGCATTGGACGAAATCAGGGATCATGAACGTTGGGCAAGGCATAGGCGCGATCGGTCATGGCCAGCTTAAAGAGATCACTAGGATGACGTGTCTCGGTGTCGATTTTCGGAACACCATCCGCCACACCATTGCCGCCAATTATAAGCAATTGCTCAACAAAATTCGTGCTTGTGCGAAGTTACATAGCGTCAGGAAATTGGACGAGCTTCAAAAGGTTGAATTGGCCAATATTTATATCACTGCCAAAATCAATTATGTGGCTCAAGTTTTGCCCATCCCCACCGATATAGCCAAATGCATGCTGTCCGCGCTTGGACACTTTGTATGTCGTAGCCAGATCTTTAAAGTTCGATATGACACCTTGACACTCCCAACGCGAGATGGCGGACTCAGTCTCACCGATGTACACAAAAAAGCGAAAGCTCTTTATTTCTGCAAAACTTACAAGCTATGGAAACAGTCACCGACCAGTTTGACCGCTCTTGTCCTGAATGAAATCGCACCGACTGATCTTCAACCGCCAATTGATGTGCACCATATACCGACTGCGCTCTACCACTTCAAGAGTTTTCTCTTAGAGTATAGTTATGTCCATACAACAGTCTCTGAAAAGAATTTGACGACAGTTAAGGCAATCTACAACTCCTTTGTGGCAACTAAATCACGGAATGTTATCGAACAAAAATTTCCAAACTACAACTGGGACGCGACGTGGCAAAACATCCACAGCCCCTACTTACCTTCGCAAGTAAAGGCGACGTGGTACGCTGCCGTCAATAGAAAAATCCCGACGCAGTCCAGGCTTCATGCAATTCATTTGCAGGACTCGCCAATGTGTGTCACGTGTAATCTCATAGACAGCGAAGAACACCGTTTCGTCTGTGGTACCACGAAAGATATATGGGGTTACGCCCGACAGAAACTGTCGAGCATCAAGAGGACCTCACCATCTGCGATAACGCCAGCTGACTTTCTCAACCCTGAAGCAATCCCATTTCCCAGGACAAAGCGGAATGCTGTCAACTGGATAATAGGTCACACAGTGCACTATATTTTTAGTACTGGCGATAAGAACAAAGACGATTTCGTTCTATACCTGACCCTGCAGCACAGCATGATCGCACGCGAACGTAACTACAAGGCGACCTTTGCCAACTTTTTAAGCAAGACCATTGTGTGATATGCGATTCGACACTCGACCCGTCAGTCTTGCCATGACGGGGAACGTAATATTTAAAGAACGCCCGAAACTATACCACGAGACATGAATGCATGTTTAACCTTCTTTCGAAGTAAGGCGAAACCGACTATTCGCTACATCATTGAGGAGCAGCAGAGGACAATAACAGACGAAAGATGTGAAGACAACACTAGAGAAAAAAACAAACACTTTTCGTTTTCTTATATTTTGCACCAACAAAGGAGAAGATTCCTTTTTAATCACTTATTTCTTATTTATTTATTTATTAATCCTAACCAGAAAAGGTACTTTAGTTCGACACTGCTTAACATAGTTGATAGTGTCATCATTTTTTTTTTTTGCCGTTAACGCCTCACTCACCTAGAAGAAATGGATTGAGTTCTGGTGGAAGAATGGATCCCTTCTGGAAGATCCTCATAAAAAAAAAAAAAAAAAAAGAGGAAAAAAAAAAGTGGTTCAAACAAAATTATAAATAAAAAATAAAAAAAATTAAAAAAATTTCACATATACAAATGGGTGACTGGTATGGGGGCGACATCGAGGCCAGGCCTCAGGATTCTTGACCCCTGCCCTCTTTGCCGCCGCCTGCCTGCCACTACTTCATTGAAAAAAAAAAAAAAAAAAAAAAAAAAAAAAAAAAAAGTGGCTAGGATACCTGGCTCTCACCCAGGAATATATATAAAACTAAAAAAGACATAAAAAAATAAAAAACCAAAAAAAAAAATACAAAATATGATAAAAAAAAAAAAAAAAAAAAAAAAAAGTCGGTAGAGCATGAGACTCTTAATCTCAGGGTCGTGGAAAAAAAAAAAAAAAAAAAAAAAAAAAAAAAAAAAAAAAAAGTTGGTAGAGCGGTGGCTATTTTTGTTCTAAATTATTTAAAAAAAAAAAGAGAAAAAAAAAAAAAAAAAAAAAAAAAAAAAGTTGGTAGAGCGGTGGACTGTAGTGGAGGATTCACAGTTATCCATAGGTCGCTGGTTCAAATCCGGCCCAGAGGACTGTTTTTCTAATCTCAGCAGCAAAGAGGCTCCAGAGAATGCCCACTGAGTCAGAACCTCCCTATAAAGAAAAAAAAAAAAAAAAAAAAAAAAAAAAAAGTGGTAGAGCACTGCTCTAATAAACCAGGCATCGGACGTTCCATCCACACAGGAGAAAGATGAATTTTGGAAATCAGTTGCGCGTCGTGGCCGTATAGCAAACAGTATCTGTGATGACGAACAATTAGCGACAGGCGTTTTTTTAAGAATTACTTTCAGATGTGATTAAGGCGAATGGCGCAGATAAAGCATTTGCCAAAGCGGTACAGCATAAAGTGGGACGAGGCAGTCTGAATTACATTTTATAGATGTATTTCTCACATATCTCAGAGCCTCTCGCGGTCGTCGTCGTCGTCGTCGTCGCCGCCGCCGCTTCTGCAGAAGTAGCAAATGGCCATCGTAGCAAATGCGGCGAGGGACGCCCTGCCTTCGATTCCGAATGCACAAAGTGTGTGGTCTTGTTTCTCAGTCTATATTTGGTCGGTCTCGTAAGAGTTTGAATGTAACGAATGGGTGGGAAAGAGCAAGGGGCAGCGGCTGTGTAAAACGAAAACACAAATCCTCAGGGGTGTGAGCGTTTCGAGATGAGTCGTACACATGTTATAGTTGGTCGTCAGTGACCATGTGGCCTAATGGATAAGGCGTCGGACTTCGGATCTGATGATTACAGGTTCGTATGTTGTCACGCTCGTTTTTTTCCAGTTCTGAAAAAGAAACATACCGTTTTAATGGAGCAATTGAGCAGTACGAAACCGTCTGAATGTTGCTGTTGACCATTTTTTGCTTCAAAATGCTCTTGAGCTTGAAACACACACAACAAGACCGGTGTTAACTAGCGAAATGGTCGGCAGAGTGCCGACACCGCGAGTTTTGACTGGCACTTGCACATCTAAAACAACGTCGGAAAGTAACTCGTTCGGCTTTTGAGTCACATAAAGTATGTGTGTTAATTTTGACGCCACTAGCTCTGCATGCTGTCATGCAATTTCTTTACCTCTCAGAAATGATTATGACATAAAAGTGAAGTTCGTGACGAGTGTGACGTTAGGAAAACATTAGGCAGCATGGAGAGATTCTGTATGGGACCACCCAACCCAAACGAGTACTGTGTGACGTGCTATCAGGCAGGTATTCACCGAGGTAGCCGGCTAGCTCAGTCGGTAGAGCGTCAGACTCTTAATCCTATGGTCGTGGGTTCGAGCCACACGCTGGGCGGAATGGAATTTTGTTCTGCTGCAGATATAAATTACCGTTTTTCTGATTAAGGAGATGTAATGGAAATAGCAACTTTAAACTTTGCCTACGTCTCTGTCAGTCACAAGGAAACTGTATTTGAATGTGAAGGTGATTTTGTAGACATGTGTGGAAGACATATTCTGAAATGCAAGTGTTGTTGTTTGGAGAGCACATCGGTTACGTGTCAGATGTGTAGCCAAGCAGTAATGGGTCGCCATAGCTGCAAATATTAGCCGGTAATATGAAGTGTTGTCAGCTGAAGTCTGATGATGCAGACGACCGTAAGGACGAAGTACCCAAGAGTACCGCTAGGTCGCACCTCTTTAGCTCAGTGGTAGAGCACTGCTCTAATAAACCAGGCATCGGACGTTCCATCCACACAGGAGAAAGATGAATTTCGGAAATCAGTTGCGCGTCGTGGCCGTATAGCAAACAGTATCTGTGATGACGAACAATTAGCGACAGGCGTTTTTTTTTAAGAATTACTCTCAGATGTGATTAAGGCGAATGGCGCAGATAAAGCATTTGCCAAAACGGTACAGCATAAAGTGGGAAGAGGCAGTCTGAATTACATTTTATAGATGTATTTCTCACATATCTCAGAGCCTCTCGCGGTCGTCGTCGTCGTCGTCGTCGTCGTCGTCGTCGTCGTCGTCGTCGTCGCCGCCGCCGCCGCTTCTGCAGAAGTAGCAAATGCCATCGTAGCAAATGCGGCGAGGGACGCCCTGCCTTCGATTCCGAATGCACAAAGTGTGTGGTCTTGTTTCTCAGTCTTTATTTGGTCGGTCTCGTAAGAGGTTGAATGTAACGAATGGTTGGGAAAGAGCAAGGGGCAGCGGCTGTGTAAAACGAAAACACAAATCCTCAGGGGTGTAAGCGTTCCGAGATGAGTCGTATACATGATATAGTTGGTCGTCAGTGACCATGTGGCCTAATGGATCAGTTCGGCGCTAGCGGCCGTGCGGAGCGGAGGTCCGATACTTCCGCCTGTGCGGCGTGTGCGAGTGTTTGTTTACTTGTGGACTTAGTCTGCGCGCGGGCTAATAACAACGATCATGGCGAACAAGTACAGAAAAACTACATTACGATTCAATTTCTGCAAAGACTACGAAAGACCAAAGGCTTTAGCAGTGGAACGATTCATACGTGAGGACGTCAAGATACCGCCAAACGATATTGTCGGAATTCACCTGTCCGTCGTTAGTCCCACGGTGTATGTTAAGATGGTAAATGACGCGGCGTGTGAGAGAATTCTACGGGCGACAAAAGCAGGTCTCCGATTTTGCCATAGTGACGGGAATGTCGGCACTGTAACTGTAGAACATGCTGGTCTGGGTGTACGGACAATACGTGTTTTTGAGCTGCCATTTGAGTTCCCGGCTGACGAAGTTATTGAGGCTTTTAAGCCATACGGCACGGTACATGGTCACACAGCAGAACGCTGGACACAATTCGCCACGTACCCCGTGCTTAACGGAGTGAGACAGATCACTATTGATCTTCAGAAGCATGTACCGTCCTATCTGACAATTGGTGGTTGTAGGGCGGTGGTGATTTACGATATGCAACCACATACATGTTCTGGCTGTGGCCAGGAGTGACACCTCAGGTCGAACTGTATGCGACGGCGGATTACGCAACTGCCTTCAGATGTGCGGGAACCGTCGCCGGCGATGACAGTACTACCGATCACCTATGCCAAAGCCCTCACTGCGTCCGCTGATGACCGAAAGGACACAGCCCCGGTGGAAGTTTCCGATGGCACTCTCCGAAACCTTGTAGCAGACGTAGGGATGACAGAGGATGCTGCTCCATCTAGCATACCATCTACGGCGACAACACCAGTTGACACCGAACTCCTACCAAGCACACCGATAGTACACGAAGCAGTTCCAGCCACTACGGATGCTGTTCCGTCTGGAACGCACTCTGTGACGACAACATCAGTTTCGACCAAACTCCCGCCAACTACAACGATGGGACTCGAAACACTTCCAGTTCCTACGGATGCTTTTCTGTCGGGCAGCCGTGATTCCCTACAATCTGAGGACACGGAAGGAATATCATGCAAACAACGTTCCCCGAAAAGGAGGAAACGGCGTCGTCGCACGACATCTCCTAGGGATGACTCCCCTTGCCCCGACGACGATGCGCCTGTGGAGCAAGACGACACAATAGCCTCTACAAAGCAGGATGAGGCAATGGAAACTGTTCGATCAGACCCGCAGCGGTCTGTCACATTGACGGTAGCGGGACGTGGTGATGCTGAAGAGGAACGACAACCAGTTGGCTCTCCAGACGCAGATGCTGTGGCTATGGACACGAATATATCACTGCCTGCAAAGATGTGGTATGACGATATTGAGGAGGCGCCGGACGTCATACAGAGGCAGCCGGCACTCACAAAGACGGCCTAGTAATTGCTGAAGGTGAAGAGAGAGGGGCGAGAGAACGTCTTCTAACTCAGCCCCCAGCGCCGATGCAGGGAGATATTGTTGCGCCTCGACAGAGTGGGATTCAACGCCATGCGAACCGTATTGCGACATTAAATATAAATGACGTGCGTTCACCAACCAAAATACACCTACTGAAGGAAACGATTTGGGCATCTGATGCGGATATTGCTTTGCTGCAGGAAGTCCACATAGCTGCACTCCCACACATCGCAGGCTACCAATCCTATTCGTCACATGGAGATCGCAATGGGAGTGGGGTGGCAGTTTACGTGCGAGATGGCTTACCCATGGAAAACGTGTGTTACCTTCCGTCGGCCCGGGGAATGGCTTTCACGACGTTTGGGACACGCATCATCAATCTTTATGCACCGTCGGGAAACAATCGGCGGCGGGAAAGGGCGCGATTTTATGCAGAAGATATTGCACCACTTTTCCATGGACGTTATGAATGTGTAATAATTGGTGGAGATTTCAACTGTGTTCTCAGCCAGAAAGACCAATGGCCGCAAGCAAACATCAGCCAGGAGTTGCGAATCGTTGTCAGCGACCTTGTACTTAGTGACACGTGGGAATTACGACATGGAGATGCACCGGGATACACCTATGTGACCAGTCATTCGGCGAGCAGATTAGATCGCATTTATATCTCACGGGCTCATGCAAATGATGTCCAGGACGCGGAACGCTGGCCATTGGCATTTTCCGATCACAGCGCTTACATCTGTACGGTGCTTCTTCCCCGTAGAGAGGTGTGGAACAGCAAGGCCCCGTGGAAATTAAACATTCAACATCTGCATGATCCCGAATGTCGTCAACGGATCCTTGAGACATGGACGATGTGCGAGCGAAAGGTTGGAAGGTATGCGACGAAGCTTGATTGGTGGCTGACTTGTGCTAAACCGGCGCTTCGCCGTACGTTCATCTCATATAGCAGGGAGATGGCCGAATGGCGCCGCCGTACGACCAACTTTTATTTTGCAGCGCTGCGCGAACTGGACGATGATCCGCCGGGACCGGACGTCTGGATCGAACGCAAAAGGATAAAAGCTAAATTAGTGGCTTTAGCTCGGAAACATCTTCAGGGAACCATGTTGCGCGCCAGATGTCACGATACGATACAACACGAGATTCCTTCCATGCACCACGTCGTGAATGAACGAAAGCACCGACGACGCGTTTTGGTACGGGAGTTAATTACCCGTGAAGACCGAAGAGTGACGCGGACATTGTCTCTGCATTCGTCGACCATTACCAACACATCTATCGGGAGGAAGCAGCCCGTGTTGATGACCTCGCACGTATAGCCACATACGTCTCCCGTACACTAACGGTGGAAGACGCTGGAACCTTATTGGAAGCTATTAGCTGTGAGGAAGTACATGATGCGATCGCAAAGGGTGCGTTGAATCGCTCCCCAGGCATTGATGGACTTCCTGCTGAATTTTATCGAGAATTTCGCAACGAAATGGCACCGCGATGGACGGAAATGTACAACGAGTTGTTAAATTCCGATGCACCTATTCCACCGGCTTTTATGGAAGGCCTCTTGGTGCCAGTACATAAACCGAAGCCAGGAATTACGGTCACACATTATCGCCCCATCACCCTGCTTAATGAGGTCTATAAGATCTTTGCACGGATGCTAGCGTCCCGATGTCGTATGTTAATTCGTAGCGTTCTCTCCCCAGAACAGACGACACAGGGTGGATCGGTGAATGTGCAAACAGCTACTGGCGAATGCCGTGATGTAATAGCGCTGGCGGAGGAGTGCCGGCTTAAAGCGGCGATGGTGGCGGTTGATTTTGACAGTGCTTTTGATAAGGTGCGCCACAACTATCTGTACGCTGTACTGGAACAAATGGGATTTCCAGACTGTTTTACTGGTCTCATTAGAAGGATTTATGGGAGCGCACAATCCTTGGTACATGTTAATGGGTGTATAGCAGGACCCATTCAAATTCGACGTTCCATTCGCCAGGGCTGCCCTCTTTCGATGCTGCTGTTCGCGATAGCGTTGGAACCATTAATTGGGAGGCTAACAAATTCTCTTTCTGGGGTGGAACTGCGGGGCTACACCTTCAAATGTCGTGCTTATGCGGACGACCTCCTGCTGCTCGTTCGTTCTGAGGAAGAGGTGAAGACGGTTCTTGAACTGTTGTTGGACCACAGTGTGACGGCGGGTAGTGCAGTGAACATGAACAAATCGGCAGCAATGCCGGTTGGAAAGGGCCTTACGCCGGAAGAAATCAGTCCATTTCCTTATGTGCAACAATTCCGCTATCTCGGCATAGACTTTACCTCATCTGTGAAACATACTGCGGCAGTTAACTACCGACGTATTTTACAGACAACACGTACCATGGTCCGCCAACATCTCCTACGACGCCTTGATCCTTTGCAGCGAGTCGAATATCTGAACACTTATGTGGTTTCTCGAATGGTGCATATTTCGCAGATCCTGCCCCTACCACTCACACTCGGGCATCGACTTCAATCAGCACTAGGCTATTTTGTGATGATTGGGTCGCCCCTCAAGGTGCGATACGCAACGCTCACGCTCCCTACGGACAAGGGGGGACTCGGACTTACGAATGTTCGCTGCCGAGCAACGGCGCTCCTTCTAGCCACGATGTACAAGCAATGGCGTAGCGGGCGCGATTCCCTTACATCCCGCCTACTGGATCTCCTAGTTCCAGCGTCCCTCACACCTCCGGTGGCGGTGGGCAACATTACGCCACATTTTGCGCATGTATCAACATTTATCGTGGAACTTAGTTATATCAGAGACGAGCTTCCGCGCACGAGACCACCATGCGCGAAGGATTTTTATGTTTGGCTGCTACGACGGATAAGTCGTAATGTCATTGAACTGAAACACCCCACGTTGCATTGGCCGAAGATTTGGAGACATGTGCACCAAAAATTCTTTCCTACCTTCGTTCGGGCACTGTGGTTCTCTGTCACCTGTGGCAAGTTCAACACCAACCAACGACTCCATGCAATTGGACTAGTGGACACTCCACTGTGCCCGAAATGTCGCCAAGTGGATGACGACCATCACCGCTTAACTTGTATAGCGGTGGAGGACGTATGGCTCCTAGGACGACAGATGGTGGCTTGCTACCTCCGTGTGACCCCGCAACATATTACACCTGCTTCCTTCCTACATCCGGAGAGTGACTACTTTCCGGCGACTAAATCACAGTCGATCATCTGGGTCAAAGGTTGTACGATCGCGTACCTCTATGGGGAAGCTGCCAAGTCGCGACTCGACTTTTGGTATTTCTTACAGCAAGCCCACTATGAGGTTCATAGATGGTCACACTATCGGAAAACCTTTGCCAACTATCTTCAGGCAGTCTTCCTCGACCCCCCACGCAGTTGAGATGTGCCGGGTGCAGTCGGTGTGCACATTTGACAGCTGATAATGAACCTCACGCTTCTCTCAACGCTCCATATGTAATGCACATACTATACCATGAAATGATCTACATGATCTACATGTTCCTTTTAACAGGGTGATTGTGGAAAATAAATAAATATAATAAATAAAAACAACATCCCTGTATCCCTTTTCCTTTACATTTTGTGATTTGTTGTACAACGATTTTCTTTCGTTTTTGTTTTTGCAGAGGATGCATTAAAAAAAAATAAAGTCAGTAGTGTGCTATGCTCTCATGTGGCCGATCTGCGTTAGATTCTACGTACCTTGCGGTGCGGTTTCATTTTGTTTTTTCATTGTATTAAAAATTGTAACGATTCTTAAATAAAGTTAATGATTTAAAAAAAAAGTCGGTAGAGCGTCAGACTCTTAATCCCAGGGTCGTGGGTTCGAGCAACACGCTGGGCGGAACGGAATTTTGAAAAAAAAAAAAAAAATGGATAAGGCGTCGGACTTCGGATCTGATGATTACGGGTTCGAATGTTGTCACGCTCGTTTTTTTCCAGTTCTGAAAAAGAAACATACCGTTTTAATGTAGCAATTGAGCAGAACGAAACCGTCTGAATGTTGCTGTTGACCATTTTTTGCTTCGAAATGCTCTTGAGCTTGAAACACACACAACAAGACCGGTGTTAACTAGCGAAATGGTCGGCAGAGTGCCGACACCGCGAGTTTTGACTGGCACTTGCACATCTAAAACAACGTCGGAAAGTAACTCGTTCGGCTTTTGAGTCATATAAAGTATGTGTGTTAATTTTGACGCCACTAGCTCTGCATGCTGTCATGCAATTTCTTTACCTCTCAGAAATGATTATGACATAAAAGTGAAGTACGTGACGAGTGTGACGTTAAGAAAACATTAGGCAGCATGGAGAGATTCTGTATGGGACCACCCAACACAAACGAGTACTGTGTGACGTGCTATCCGGCAGGTATTTACCGAGGTAGCCGGCTAGCTCAGTCGGTAGAGCATCAGGCTCTTAATCCTAGGGTCGTGGGGTCGAGCCACACGCTGGGCGGAACGGAATTTTGTTCCGCTGCAGATGTAAATTACCGTTTTTCTGATTAAGGAGATGTAATGGAAATAGCAACTTTAAACTTTGCCTACGTCTCTGTCAGTCACAAGAAAACTGTATTTGAATGTGAAGGTGATTTTGTAGACATGTGTGGAAGACATGTTCTGAAATGCAAGTGTTGTTGTTTGGAGAGCACATCGGTTACGTGTCAGATGTGTAGCCAAGCAGTAATGGGTCGCCATAGCTGCAAATATTAGCCGGTAATATGAAGTGTTGTCAGCTGAAGTCTGATGATGCAGACGACCGTAAGGACGAAGTACCCAAGAGTACCGCTAGGCCGCGCCTCTTTAGCTCAGTGGTAGAGCACTGCTCTAATAAACCAGGCATCGGACGTTCCATCCACACAGGAGAAAGATGAATTTTGGAAATCAGTTGCGCGTCGTGGCCGTATAGCAAACAGTATCTGTGATGACGAACAATTAGCGACAGGCGTTTTTTTTAAGAATTACTCTCAGATGTGATTAAGGCGAATGGCGCAGATAAAGCATTTGCCAAAGCGGTACAGCATAAAGTGGGACGAGGCAGTCTGAATTACATTTTATAGATGTATTTCTCACATATCTCAGAGCCTCTCGCGGTCGTCGTCGTCGTCGCCGTCGCCGCCGCCGCCGCCGCCGCCGCCGCTTCTGCAGAACTAGCAAATGGCCATCGTAGCAAATGCGGCGAGGGACGCCCTGCCTTCGATTCCGAATGCACAAAGTGTGTGGTCTTGTTTCTCAGTCTATATTTGGTTGGTCTCGTAAGAGGTTGAATGTAACGAATGGGTGGGAAAGAGCAAGGGGCAGCGGCTTTGTAAAACGAAAACACAAATCCTCAGGGGTGTGTGCGTTTGGAGATAAGTCGTATACATGATATAGTTGGTCGCCACTGACCATGTGGCCTAATGGATAAGGCGTCGGACTTCGGATCTGATGATTACAGGTTCGAATGTTGTCACGCTCGTTTTTTTGCAGTTCTGAAAAAGAAACATATCGTTTTAATGTAGCAATTGAGCAGTACGAAACCGTCTGAATGTTGCTGTTGACCATTTTTTGCTTGGAAATGCTCTTGAGCTTGAAACACACACAACAAGACCGGTGTTAACTAGCGAAATGGTCGGCAGAGTGCCGACACCGCGAGTTTTGACTGGCACTTGCACATCTAAAACAACGTCGGAAAGTAACTCGTTCGGCTTTTGAGTCACATAAAGTATGTGTGTTAATTTTGACGCCACTAGCTCTGCATGCTGTCATGCAATTTCTTTACCTCTCAGAAATGATTATGACATAAAAGTGAAGTACGTGACGAGTGTGACGTTAGGAAAACATTAGGCAGCATGGAGAGATTCTGTATGGGAGCACTTAACCCAAACAAGTACTGTGTGACGTGCTATCCGGCAGGTATTCACCGAGGTAGCCGGCTAGCTCAGTCGGTAGAGCGTCAGACTCTTAATCCTAGGGTCGTGGGTTCGAGCCACACGCTGGGCGGAACGGAATTTTGTTCCGCTGCAGATGTAAATTACCGTTTTTCTGATTAAGGAGATGTAATGGAAATAGCAACTTTAAACTTTGCCTACGTCTCTGTCAGTCACAAGGAAACTGTATTTGAATGTGAAGGTGATTTTGTAGACATGTGTGGAAGACATGTTCTGAAATGCAAGTGTTGTTGTTTGGAGAGCACATCGGTTACGTGTCAGATGTGTAGCCAAGCTGTAATGGGTCGCCATAGCTGCAAATATTAGCCGGTAATATGAAGTGTTGTCAGCTGAGGTCTCATTGTGCAGACGACCGTAAGGACGAAGTACCCAAGAGTACCGCTAGGCCGCGCCTCTTTAGCTTAGTGGTAGAGCACTGCTCTAATAAACCAGGCATCGGACGTTCCATCCACACAGGAGAAAGATGAATTTTGGAAATCAGTTGCGCGTCGTGGCCGTATGGCAAACAGTATCTGTGATGACGAACAATTAGCGACAGGCGTTTTTTTTTAAGAATTACTCTCAGATGTGATTAAGGCGAATGGCGCAGATAAAGCATTTGCCAAAGCGGTACACCATACAGTGGGACGAGGCAGTCTGAATTACATTTTATAGATGTATTTCTCACATATCTCAGAGCCTCTCGCGGTCGTCGTCGTCGTCGTCGTCGTCGTCGTCGTCGTCGTCGTCGTCGTCGTCGCCGCCGCCGCTTCTGCGGAACTAGCAAATGGCCATCGTAGCAAATGCGGCGAGGGACGCCCTGCCTTCGATTCCGAATGCACAAAAGGTGTGGTCTTGTTTCTCAGTCTATATTTGGTCGGTCTCGTAAGAGGTTGAATGTAACGAATGGGTGGGAAAGAGCAAGGGGCAGCGGCTGTGTAAAACGAAAACACAAATCCCAGGGGTGTGAGCGTTTCGGGATGAGTCGTATACATGATAGAGTTGGTCGTCAGTGACCATGTGGCCTAATGGATAAGGCGTCGGACTTCGGATCTGATGATTACAGGTTAGAATGTTGTCACGCTCGTTTTTTTCCAGTTCTGAAAAAGAAACATACCGTTTTAATGTAGCAATTGAGCAGTACGAAACCGTCTGAATGTTGCTGTTGACCATTTTTTGCTTGGAAATGCTCTTGAGCTTGAAACACACACAACAAGACCGGTGTTAACTAGCGAAATGGTCGGCAGAGTGCCGACACCGCGAGTTTTGACTGGCACTTGCACATCTAAAACAACGTCAGAAAGTAACTCGTTCGGCTTTTGAGTCACATAAAGTATGTGTGTTAATTTTGACGCCACTAGCTCTGCATGCTGTCATGCAATTTCTTTACCTCTCAGAAATGATTATGACATAAAAGTGAAGTACGTGACGAGTGTGACGTTAGGAAAACATTAGGCAGCATGGAGAGATTGTGTATGGGACCACCCAACCCAAACGAGTACTGTGTGACGTGCTATCCGGCAGGTATTCACCGAGGTAGCCGGCTAGCTCAGTCGGTAGAGCGTCAGACTCTTAATCCTAGGGTCGTGGGTTCGAGCCACACGCTGGGCGGAACGGAATTTTGTTCCGCTGCAGATGTAAATTACCGTTTTTCTGATTAAGGAGATGTAATGGAAATAGCAACTTTAAACTTTGCCTACGTCTCTGTCAGTCACAAGGAAACTGTATTTGAATGTGAAGGTGATTTTGTAGACATGTGTGGAAGACATGTTCTGAAATGCAAGTGTTGTTGTTTGGAGAGCACATCGGTTACGTGTCAGATGTGTAGCCAAGCAGTAATGGGTCGCCATAGCTGCAAATATTAGCCGGTAATATGAAGTGTTGCCAGCTGAAGTCTGATGATGCAGACGACCGTAATGACGAAGTACCCAAGAGTACCGCTAGGCCGCGCCT
The DNA here is from genome assembly GCF_023897955.1 of Schistocerca gregaria. Taxonomy (NCBI): domain Eukaryota; kingdom Metazoa; phylum Arthropoda; class Insecta; order Orthoptera; family Acrididae; genus Schistocerca; species Schistocerca gregaria. The sequence continues at coordinate 6,406,930 of NC_064926.1, forward strand.
CTTTAGCTCAGTGGTAGACCACTGCTCTAATAAACTAGGCATCGGACGTTCCATCCACACAGGAGAAAGATGAATTTTGGAAATCAGTTGCGCGTCGTGGCCGTATAGCAAACAGTATCTGCGATGACGAACAATTAGCGACAGGCGTTTTTTTTAAGAATTACTCTCAGATGTGATTAAGGCGAATGGCGCAGATAAAGCATTTGCCAAAGCGGTACACCTTAAAGTGGGACGAGGCAGTCTGAATTACATTTTATAGATGTATTTCTCACATATCTCAGAGCCTCTAGGGGTCGTCGTCGTCGTCGTCGTCGTCGTCGTCGTCGTCGTCGCCGCCGCCGCTTCTGCAGAACTAGCAAATGGCCATCCTAGCAAATGCGGCGAGGGACGCCCTGCCTTCGATTCCGAATGCACAAAGTGTGTGGGCTTGTTTCTCAGTCTATATTTGGTCGGTCTCGTAAGAGGTTGAATGTAACGAATGGGTGGGAAAGAGTAAGGGGCAGCGGCTTTGTAAAACGAAAACACAAATCCTCAGGGGTGTGAGCGTTTCGAGATGAGTCGTATACATGATATAGTTGGTCGTCAGTGACCATGTGGTCTAATGGATAAGGCGTCGGACTTCGGATGTGATGATTACACGTTCGAATGTTGTCACGCTCGTTTTTTTTCCAGTTCTGAAAAAGAAACAAACCGTTTTAATGTAGCAATTGAGCAGTACGAAACCGTCTGAATGTTGCTGTTGACCATTTTTTGCTTGGAAATGCTCTTGAGCTTGAAACACACACAACAAGACCGGTGTTAACTAGCGAAATGGTCGGCAGAGTGCCGACACCGCGAGTTTTGACTGGCACTTGCACATCTAAAACAACGTCGGAAAGTAACTCGTTCGGCTTTTGAGTCACATAAAGTATGTGTGTTAATTTTGACGCCACTAGCTCTGCATGCTGTCATGCAATTTCTTTACCTCTCAGAAATGATTATGACATAAAAGTGAAGTACGTGACGAGTGTGACGTTAGGAAAACATTAGGCAGCATGGAGAGATTCTGTATGGGACCACCCAACCCAAACGAGTACTGTGTGACGTGCTATCCGGCAGGTATTCACCGAGGTAGCCGGCTAGCTCAGTCGGTAGAGTGTCAGACTCGTAATCCAAGGGTCGTGGGTTCGTGCCACACGCTGGGCGGAACGGAATTTTGTTCCGCTGCAGATGTAAATTACCGTTTTTCTGATTAAGGAGATGTAATGGAAATAGCAACTTTAAACTTTGCCTACGTCTCTGTCAGTCACAAGGAAATTGTATTTGAATGTGAAGGTGATTTTGTAGACATGTGTGCAAAACATGTTCTGAAATGCAAGTGTTGTTGTTTGGAGAGCACATCGGTTTAGTGTCAGATGTGTAGCCAAGCAGTAATGGGTCGCCATAGCTGCAAATATTAGCCGGTAATATGAAGTGTTGTCAGCTGAAGTCTGATGATGCAGACGACCGTAAGGACGAAGTACCCAAGAGTACCGCTAGGCCGCGCCTCTTTAGCTCAGTGGTAGAGCACTGCTTTAATAAACCAGGCATCGGACGTTCAATCCACACAGGAGAAAGATGAATTCTGGAAATCAGTTGCGCGTCGTGGCCGTATAGCAAACAGTATCTGTGATGACGAACAATTAGCGACAGGCGTTTTTTTTAAGAATTACTCTCAGATGTGATTAAGGCGAATGGCGCAGATAAAGCATTTGCCAAAGCGGTACAGCATAAAGTAGGACGATGCAGTCTGAATTACATTTTATAGATGTATTTCTCACATATCTCAGAGCCACTCGCGGTCGTCGTCGTCGTCGTCGCCGCTTCTGCAGAACTAGCAAATGGCCATCGTAGCAAATGCGGCGAGGGACGCCCTGCCTTCGATTCCGAATGCACAAAGTGTGTGGTCTTGTTTCTCAGTCTATATTTGGTCGGTCTCGTAAGAGGTTGAATGTAACGAATGGGTGGGAAAGAGCAAGGGGCAGCGGCTGTGTAAAACGAAAACACAAATCCTCAGGGGTTTGAGCGTTTCGAGATGAGTCGTACACATGATATAGTTGGTCGTCAGTGACCATTGTGGCCTAATGGATAAGGCGTCGGACTTCGGATGTGATGATTACAGGTTCGAATGTTGTCACGCTCGTTTTTTTCCAGTTCTGAAAAAGAAACATACCGCTTTAATGTAGCAATTGAGCAGTACGAAACCGTCTGATTGTTGCTGTTGACCATTTTTTGCTTGGAAATGCTCTTGAGCTTGAAACACACACAACAAGACCGGTGTTAACTAGCGAAATGGTCGGCAGAGTGCCGACACCGCGAGTTTTGACTGGCACTTGCACATCTAAAACAACGTCGGAAAGTAACTCGTTCGGCTTTTGAGCCACATAAAGTATGTGTGTTAATTTTGACGCCACTAGCTCTGCATGCTGTCATGCAATTTCTTTACCTCTCAGAAATGATTATGACATAAAAGTGAAGTACGTGACGAGTGTGACGTTAGGAAAACATTAGGCAGCATGGAGAGATTCTGTATGGGACCACCCAACCCAAACGAGTACTGTGTGACGTGCTATCCGGCAGGTATTCACCGAAGTACCCGGCTAGCTCAGTCGGTAGAGCGTCAGACTCTTAATCCTAGGGTCGTGGGTTCGAGCCACACGCTGGGCGGAACGGAATTTTGTTCCGCTGCAGATGTAAATTACCGTTTTTCTGATTAAGGAGATGTAATGGAAATAGCAACTTTAAACTTTGCCTACGTCTCTGTCAGTCACAAGGAAACTGTATTTGAATGTGAAGGTGATTTTGTAGACATGTGTGGAAGACATGTTCTGAAATGCAAGTGTTGTTGTTTGGAGAGCACATCGGTTACGTGTCAGATGTGTAGCCAAGCAGTAATGGGTCGCCATAGCTGCAAATATCAGCCGGTAATATGAAGTGTTGTCAGCTGAAGTCTGATGATGCAGACGACCGTAAGGACGAAGTACCCAAGAGTACCGCTAGGCCGCGCCTCTTTAGCTCAGTGCTAGAGCACTGCTCTAATAAACCAGGCATCGGACGTTCCATCCACACAGGAGAGAGATGAATTTTGGAAATCAGTTGCGCGTCGTGACCGTATAGCAAACAGTATCTGTGATGACGAACAATTAGCGACAGGCGTTTTTTTTAAGAATTACTCTCAGATGTGATTAAGGCGAATGGCGCAGATAAAGCATTTGCCAAAGCGGTACAGCATACAGTGGGACGAGGCAGTCTGAATTACATTTTATAGATGTATTTCTCACATATCTCAGAGCCTCTCGCGGTCGTCGTCGTCGTCGTCGTCGTCGTCGTCGTCGTCGTCGCCGCCGCTTCTGCAGAACTAGCAAATGGCCATCGTAGCAAATGCGGCGAGGGACGCCCTGCCTTCGATTCCGAATGCACAAAGTGTGTGGTCTTGTTTCTCAGTCTATATTTGGTCGGTCTCGTAAGAGGTTGAATGTAACGAATGGGTGGGAAAGAGCAAGGGGCAGCGGCTTTGTAAAACGAAAACACAAATCCTCAGGGGTGTGAGCGTTTCGAGATGAGTCGTATACGTGATATAGTTGGTCGTCAGTGACCATGTGGCCTAATGGATAAGGCGTCGGACTTCGGATGTGATGATTACAGGTTCGAATGTTGTCACGCTCGTTTTTTTCCAGTTCTGAAAAAGAAACATACCGTTTTAATGTAGCAATTGAGCAGTACGAAACCGTCTGAATGTTGCTGTTGACCATTTTTTGCTTGGAAATGCTCTTGAGCTTGAAACACACACAACAAGACCGGTATTAACTAGCGAAATGGTCGGCAGAGTGCCGACACCGCGAGTTTTGACTGGCACTTGCACATCTAAAACAACGTCGGAATGTAACTCGTTCGGCTTTTGAGTCACATAAAGTATGTGTGTTAATTTTGACGCCACTAGCTCTGCATGCTGTCATGCAATTTCTTTACCTCTCAGAAATGATTATGACATAAAAGTGAAGTACGTGACGAGTGTGACGTTAGGAAAACATTAGGCAGCATGGAGAGATTCTGTATGGGACCACCCAACCCAAACGAGTACTGTGTGACGTGCTATCCGGCAGGTATTCACCGAGGTAGCCGGCTAGCTCAGTCGGTAGAGCGTCAGACTCTTAATCCTATGGTCGTGGGTTCGAGCCACACGCTGGGCGGAACGGAATTTTGTTCCGCTGCAGATGTAAATTACCGTTTTTCTGATTAAGGAGATGTAATGGAAATAGCAACTTTAAACTTTGCCTACGTCTCTGTCAGTCACAAGGAAATTGTATTTGAATGTGAAGGTGATTTTGTAGACATGTGTGGAAGACATGTTCTGAAATGCAAGTGTTGTTGTTTGGAGAGCACACCGGTTACGTGTCAGATATGTAGGCAAGCAGTAATGGGTCGCCATAGCTGCAAATATTAGCCGGTAATATGAAGTGTTGTCAGCTGAAGTCTGATGATGCAGACGACCGTAAGGACGAAGTACCCAAGAGTACCGCTAGGCCGCGCCTCTTATGCTCAGTGCTAGAGCACTGCTCTAATAAACCAGGCATCGGACGTTCCATCCGCACAGGAGAGAGATGAATTTTGGAAATCAGTTGCGCATCGTGGCCGTATAGCAAACAGTATCTGTGATGACGAACAATTAGCGACAGGCGTTTTTTTTTTAAGAATTACTCTCAGATGTGATTAAGGCGAATGGCGCAGATAAAGCATTTGCCAAAGCGGTACAGCATAAAGTGGGACGAGGCAGTCTGAATTACATTTTATAGATGTATTTCTCACATATCTCAGAGCCTCTCGCGGTCGTCGTCGTCGTCGTCGTCGTCGTCGCCGCCGCTTCAGCAGAACTAGCAAATCGCCATCGTAGCAAATGCGGCGAGGGACGCCCTGCCTTCGATTCCGAATGCACAAAGTGTGTGGTCTTGTTTCTCAGTCTATATTTGGTCGGTCTCGTAAGAGGTTGAATGTAACGAATGGGTGGGAAAGAGCAAGGGGCAGCGGCTTTGTAAAACGAAAACACAAATCCTCAGGGGTGTGAGCGTTTCGAGATGAGTCGTATACATGATATAGTTGGTCGTCAGTGACCATGTGGCCTAATATATAAGGCGTCGGACTTCGGATCTGATGATTACAGGTTCGAATGTTGTCACGCTCGTTTTTTTCCAGTTCTGAAAAAGAAACATACCGTTTTAATGTAGCAATTGAGCAGTACGAATCCGTCTGAATGTTGCTGTTGACCATTTTTTGCTTCGAAATGCTCTTGAGCTTGAAACACACACAACAAGACCGGTGTTAACTAGCGAAATGGTCGGCAGAGTGCCGACACCGCGAGTTTTGACTGGCACTTGCACATCTAAAACAACGTCGGAAAGTAACTCGTTCGGCTTTTGAGTCACACAAAGTATGTGTGTTAATTTTGACGCCACTAGCTCTGCATGCTGTCATGCAATTTCTTTACCTCTCAGAAATGATTATAACATAAAAGTGAAGTACGTGACGAGTGTGACGTTAGGAAAACATTAGGCAGCATGGAGAGATTCTGTATGGGACCACCCAACCCAAACGAGTACTGTGTGACGTGCTATCCGGCAGGTATTCACCGAGGTAGCCGGCTAGCTCAGTCGGTAGAGCGTCAGACTCTTAATCCTAGGGTTGTGGGTTCGAGCCACACGCTGGGCGGAACGGAATTTTGTTCCGCTGCAGATGTAAATTACCGTTTTTCTGATTAAGGAGATGTAATGGAAATAGCAACTTTAAACTTTGCCTACGTCTGTGTCAGTCACAAGGAAACTGTATTTGAATGTGAAGGTGATTTTGTAGACATGTGTGGAAGACATGTTCTGAAATGCAAGTGTTGTTGTTTGGAGAGCACATCGGTTACGTGTCAGATATGTAGGCAAGCAGTAATGGGTCGCCATAGCTGCAAATATTATCCGGTAATATGAAGTGTTGTCAGCTGAAGTCTGATGATGCAGACGACCGTAAGGACGAAGTACCCAAGAGTACCGCTAGGCCGCGCCTCTTTAGCTCAGTGGTAGAGCACTGCTCTAATAAACCAGGCATCGGACTTTCCATCCACACAGGAGAAAGATGAGTTTTGGAAATCAGTTGCGCGTCGTGGCCGTATAGCAAACAGTATCTGTGATGACGAACAATTAGCGACAGGCGTTTTTTTTAAGAATTACTCTCAGATGTGATTAAGGCGAATGGCGCAGATAAAGCATTTGCCAAAGCGGTACAGCATAAAGTGGGACGAGGCAGTCTGAATTACATTTTATAGATGTATTTCTCACATATCTCAGAGCCTCTCGCGGTCGTCGTCGTCGCCGCAGCCGCTTTTGCAGAAATAGCAAATGGCCATCGTAGCAAATGCGGCGAGGGACGCCCTGCCTTCGATTCCGAATGCACAAAGTGTGTGGTCTTGTTTCTCAGTGTATATTTGGTCGGTCTCGTAAGAGGTTGAATGTAACGAATGGGTGGAAAAGAGCAAGGGGCAGCGGCTTTGTAAAACGAAAACACAAATCCTCAGGGGTGTGAGCGTTTTGAGATGAGTCGTATACATGATATAGTTGGTCGTCAGTGACCATGTGGCTTAATGGATAAGGCGTCGGACTTCGGATCTGATGATTACAGGTTCGAATGTTGTCACGCTCGTTTTGTCCAGTTCTGAAAAAGAAACATACCGTTTTAATGTAGCAATTGAGCAGTACGAAACCATCTGAATGTTGCTGTTGACCATTTTTTGCTTGGAAATGCTCTTGAGCTTGAAACACACACAACAAGACCGGTGTTAACTAGCGAAATGGTCGGCAGAGTGCCGACACCGCGAGTTTTGACTGGCACTTGCACATCTAAAACAACGTCGGAAAGTAACTCGTTCGGCTTTTGAGTCACATAAAGTATGTGTGTTAATTTTGACGCCACTAGCTCTGCATGCTGTCATGCAATTTCTTTAACTCTCAGAAATGATTATGACATAAAAGTGAAGTACGTGACGAGTGTGACGTTAGGAAAACATTAGGCAGCATGGAGAGATTCTGTATGGGACCACCCAACCCAAACGAGTACTGTGTGACGTGCTATCCGGCAGGTATTCACCGAGGTAGCCAGCTAGCTCAGTCGGTAGAGTGTCAGACTCTTAATCCTAGGGTCGTGGGTTCGAGCCACACGCTGGGCGGAACGGAATTTTGTTCCGCTGCAGATGTAAATTACCGTTTTTCTGATTAAGGAGATGTAATGGAAATAGCAACTTTAAACTTTGCCTACGTCTCTGTCAGTCACAAGGAAACTGTATTTGAATGTGAAGGTGATTTTGTAGACATGTGTGGAAGACATGTTCTGAAATGCAAGTGTTGTTGTTTGGAGAGCACATCGGTTACGTGTCAGATGTGTAGCCAAGCAGTAATGGGTCGCCATAGCTGCAAATATTAGCCGGTAATATGAAGTGTTGTCAGCTGAAGTCTGATGATGCAGACGACCGTAAGGACGAAGTAGCCAAGAGTACCGCTAGGCCGCGCCTCTTTAGCTCAGTGGTAGAGCACTGCTCTAATAAACCAGGCATCGGACGTTCCATCCACACAGGAGGAAGGTGAATTTTGGAAATCAGTTGTGCGTCGTGGCCGTATAGCAAACAGTGTCTGTGATGACGAACAATTAGCGACAGGCGTTTTTTTTTTTAAGAATTACTCTCAGATGTGATTAAGGCGAATGGCGCAGATAAAGCATTTGCCAAAGCGGTACAGCATAAAGTGGGACGAGGCAGTCTGAATTACATTTTATAGATGTATTTCTCACATATCTCAGAGCCTCTCACGGTCGTCGTCGTCGTCGCCGCCGCCGCTTCTGCAGAAGTAGCAAATGGCCATCGTAGCAATTGCGGCGAGGGACGCCCTGCCTTCGTTTCCGAATGCACAAAGTGTGTGGTCTTGTTTCTCAGTCTATATTTGGTCGGTCTCGTAAGAGGTTGAATGTAACGAATGGGTGGGAAAGAGCAAGGGGCAGCGGCTGTGTAAAACGAAAACACAAATCCTCAGGGGTGTGAGCGTTTCGAGATGAGTCGTATACATGATATAGTTGGTCGTCAGTGACCATCTGGCCTAATGGATAAGGCGTCGGACTTCGGATCTGATGATTACAGGTTCGAATGTTGTCACGCTCGTTTTTTTCCAGTTCTGAAAAAGAAACATACCGTTTTAATGTAGCAATTGAGCAGTACGAAACCGTCTGAATGTTGCTGTTGACCATTTTTTGCTTGGAAATGCTCTTGAGCTTGAAACACACACAACAAGACCGGTATTAACTAGCGAAATGGTCGGCAGAGTGCCGACACCGCGAGTTTTGACTGGCACTTGCACATCTAAAACAACGTCGGAATGTAACTCGTTCGGCTTTTGAGTCACATAAAGTATGTGTGTTAATTTTGACGCCACTAGCTCTGCATGCTGTCATGCAATTTCTTTACCTCTCAGAAATGATTATGACATAAAAGTGAAGTACGTGACGAGTGTGACGTTAGGAAAACATTAGGCAGCATGGAGAGATTCTGTATGGGACCACCCAACCCAAACGAGTACTGTGTGACGTGCTATCCGGCAGGTATTCACCGAGGTAGCCGGCTAGCTCAGTCGGTAGAGCGTCAGACTCTTAATCCTATGGTCGTGGGTTCGAGCCACACGCTGGGCGGAACGGAATTTTGTTCCGCTGCAGATGTAAATTACCGTTTTTCTGATTAAGGAGATGTAATGGAAATAGCAACTTTAAACTTTGCCTACGTCTCTGTCAGTCACAAGGAAATTGTATTTGAATGTGAAGGTGATTTTGTAGACATGTGTGGAAGACATGTTCTGAAATGCAAGTGTTGTTGTTTGGAGAGCACACCGGTTACGTGTCAGATATGTAGGCAAGCAGTAATGGGTCGCCATAGCTGCAAATATTAGCCGGTAATATGAAGTGTTGTCAGCTGAAGTCTGATGATGCAGACGACCGTAAGGACGAAGTACCCAAGAGTACCGCTAGGCCGCGCCTCTTATGCTCAGTGCTAGAGCACTGCTCTAATAAACCAGGCATCGGACGTTCCATCCGCACAGGAGAGAGATGAATTTTGGAAATCAGTTGCGCATCGTGGCCGTATAGCAAACAGTATCTGTGATGACGAACAATTAGCGACAGGCGTTTTTTTTTTAAGAATTACTCTCAGATGTGATTAAGGCGAATGGCGCAGATAAAGCATTTGCCAAAGCGGTACAGCATAAAGTGGGACGAGGCAGTCTGAATTACATTTTATAGATGTATTTCTCACATATCTCAGAGCCTCTCGCGGTCGTCGTCGTCGTCGTCGTCGTCGCCGCCGCTTCAGCAGAACTAGCAAATCGCCATCGTAGCAAATGCGGCGAGGGACGCCCTGCCTTCGATTCCGAATGCACAAAGTGTGTGGTCTTGTTTCTCAGTCTATATTTGGTCGGTCTCGTAAGAGGTTGAATGTAACGAATGGGTGGGAAAGAGCAAGGGGCAGCGGCTTTGTAAAACGAAAACACAAATCCTCAGGGGTGTGAGCGTTTCGAGATGAGTCGTATACATGATATAGTTGGTCGTCAGTGACCATGTGGCCTAATATATAAGGCGTCGGACTTCGGATCTGATGATTACAGGTTCGAATGTTGTCACGCTCGTTTTTTTCCAGTTCTGAAAAAGAAACATACCGTTTTAATGTAGCAATTGAGCAGTACGAATCCGTCTGAATGTTGCTGTTGACCATTTTTTGCTTCGAAATGCTCTTGAGCTTGAAACACACACAACAAGACCGGTGTTAACTAGCGAAATGGTCGGCAGAGTGCCGACACCGCGAGTTTTGACTGGCACTTGCACATCTAAAACAACGTCGGAAAGTAACTCGTTCGGCTTTTGAGTCACACAAAGTATGTGTGTTAATTTTGACGCCACTAGCTCTGCATGCTGTCATGCAATTTCTTTACCTCTCAGAAATGATTATAACATAAAAGTGAAGTACGTGACGAGTGTGACGTTAGGAAAACATTAGGCAGCATGGAGAGATTCTGTATGGGACCACCCAACCCAAACGAGTACTGTGTGACGTGCTATCCGGCAGGTATTCACCGAGGTAGCCGGCTAGCTCAGTCGGTAGAGCGTCAGACTCTTAATCCTAGGGTTGTGGGTTCGAGCCACACGCTGGGCGGAACGGAATTTTGTTCCGCTGCAGATGTAAATTACCGTTTTTCTGATTAAGGAGATGTAATGGAAATAGCAACTTTAAACTTTGCCTACGTCTGTGTCAGTCACAAGGAAACTGTATTTGAATGTGAAGGTGATTTTGTAGACATGTGTGGAAGACATGTTCTGAAATGCAAGTGTTGTTGTTTGGAGAGCACATCGGTTACGTGTCAGATATGTAGGCAAGCAGTAATGGGTCGCCATAGCTGCAAATATTATCCGGTAATATGAAGTGTTGTCAGCTGAAGTCTGATGATGCAGACGACCGTAAGGACGAAGTACCCAAGAGTACCGCTAGGCCG